>NW_026623390.1:474583-486173 GCF_030028575.1 Malurus melanocephalus | reverse complement strand
AAAAAAAAAAGCTCAGTCAAAACCCAACCCAAGAACAATCCCGAGGTCCTCAGATATTCATATTTTAGTGTGTAATCACTAAAATTAAATGTTCCAAAATAGAAGATGATAATGTTCCCTAAATAAACAAAAATAATCTTTGGTGCACCCATATTGAATTTTATCAGGAGATATAATTGACTCACCAATTTGATAACATCTATTTATACATTTGATTTGTTGCTGAGGCTTTTTATAGTTGAAAACTTCAAATTACCAAAACAAGTCATACCAAAAGACAATACTGAAACCTTGACAATTTCTATTTAAATTTCTTGCCTCTCTATATATGTGCAAAACCGTGGGACKTAAGCTTTGTTATTCAGGACTGATACAAAGACCTATGCAAACTTTGATAAGGAAAAATTTTGGGTTTCAGTGTTTTGAAAATATTTATTTCATTAGCAATTGTTTAACTTTGCAAAATTCTCAGTTAGCTATAAAGTATTATATTTATGTTTCTGAAAAATGKTTATGACAGTTCCAAAGTAATCCTTTTAAGGAATTTCTCAATGAAGTTTATACTTTTCTATTAAAATAGAAGAGTTACAGGCTGTTAGTTTTAATCAGGAAAAGAGCGAATTCCCACAAGTGATTAACTATTTCCAAACATTTTATACAGGTAGCTAAAGGAAAGTATTCTGAGAAAAGACATTAAAACAAATATTCACAGAGTGCAGGGACCACAGATAATGAAGAACTGACCCAAGAAGTGCCCTGGTCAATGCTAAATTGAAAGAGCAAGTGGGGGACAAGCTATTTAGCATTTACTTAAGTAAAACTCTCCTCGAGGAAATGTTTGAGGTCATCAGGATTTCATCTTCATTGGAGGCTCTTCCCTCCAAATTCTCTCTTTGCTTTATGCAAGAGTAATCCTCAGGGGTCAGTCCTGGAGCCAGTACTGTTCCTCACCTTCGTCAGTAACATGGACAGAGGATTTGTCAGTAACGTGGGATTGAGGGCTCCCTCAGTGATGACCCTGAGCTCTGTGGGGCAGTCGACACACGGGAGGGAAGGGATGGCATCYACAGGRAMCTGGACAGGTTTGAGAGTTGGACCATGCAAACCTCCTGAAGTTCAGCAAGGCCAAGTGCAAGATCCTGCACCTGCATTGGGGCAGTCCAGGCACAGCCACAGGTAGGGCAGAGAACTGATTGAGAGCAGCCCTGTGGGGAAGGGCTTGGGGGGGATGGGTGATGAAAACTCACCAGGAGCTGGCAGAGAGYGCTCACAGCCCAGAAAGCCACGGGAATCCTGGGCTGCACCCAGRGCASMGTGGGCAGCAGGGGAGGGAGGGGATTCTGCCCCTCTGCTCYGCTCTGCTGAGACCCMCCTGGAGCATCCAGCMCTGGGGTCCCCAATTTAAGAGGGACGTGGAACTGTTGGAGCAAGTCCAGAGGAAGCCACAAAGTTGRTAAGAGGACTGGAGCACCTCCCCTGCAAAGCCAGACTGAGAAAGTTTGGGCTGTTCAGCCTGGAGAAGAGAAGGRTGTGTGGAGACCTCAYAGCAACCTGGCAGGACCTGACAGGGCCTACAGGAAAAATGGAGAGGGACTCTTTATCAGGAACTGTAGTGACAGGACAAGGAATTAAGGGTTCAAAGTGTAAGGAGGGAAGGAATTTTGGGTTAGATATATGGAAGAAATTCTTTACTGCAAGGGTGATGAGGCCCTGGAAGAGGTTGCCCAGAATAATTGTGGATGTCCCAGCCCTGGAAGGGCTCAAGGCCAAGCTGGATRGGGAACTGAGCAACTTGGTCTACTGGGAGGTGTCCCTGCATCTGGCAGGAGGGCTGGGATGAAATGGTCTTTAAGGGCACTTTCAACTCAAGGCATCCTATGATTCTATGGTTCTATAAAAACACCACAAATCTCAGGTCTTTCAGACTGTGATTGGCACCAAGCATCTCTCTGGTTTTCTGCTTTTAAAAATCTCTGCGCCTTTTACAAATCAAAAATACCAAATGCAGGGCTATGTACGGCAAAACCTAACTGAAAAATGTTAAATAGGACTGAAAATGTGATGAAAACGAACCTACAACTGATGAAACATTGTTTTGTAGAAATCTTATCTAGTAGTAATTATCTTTATGTCCTTTTGTTCCTCATTACATTCTATATTTTTAAAAAGTAGTTTCGCAAGAAACTAGGTGTTTATGGCATGGTAACGCATGAAAGTRTTTGTAGATTTAATCTATCTTCATTAAACCTCATTTACTGAATTGACATCTTACCATAAATTTGAGATTAAATAGTTCATTTCACTTGTTGTGTCAACACAGTGGTAGCTCAACAAGATTCCTGRACCCAAATACAATGTTTTCACTGATGGGCTTCCTCACCTCTCAGAGATCAAGTAGGGTAATCCTGTGTTTAGACCCACCTCAGGGGGTGCAGTGCTCATCCCCTTCAGTGTGAAAAAGGACATTGCATTCAGAATTCAGAAATGACAACAGAACTGCTGAGGCAGCTGTGTCAGCCATAAAAACAAAGATGAGTTGTTAGATCCAGCACTGCCAAACTGCAGATATTTGGTGAAGATTAGAGGGAAACCACACTCATGTAGAGAATCTTCTCCAAGATTCCTTTTCCACCTTTAGCACTTACTGGTTTAGAAAGCTTCTGTCAAAAAGATGATGATATCCTGACGCTTGGAGGGTAATCTGGCTTTTTGCAACAAATAACATTGGATTACAAACCAACTTTATTGGACTCATGTCTACTTTTGACCTTCTACACATCAGGTCAAATCCCCATAGACAGCCTTCCCGGGATCCATGATATTAATCAGAGAATATT
The DNA here is from genome assembly GCF_030028575.1 of Malurus melanocephalus. Classification (NCBI taxonomy): domain Eukaryota; kingdom Metazoa; phylum Chordata; class Aves; order Passeriformes; family Maluridae; genus Malurus; species Malurus melanocephalus. Next base: position 483,336 of record NW_026623390.1, on the reverse strand, counting down.
AAAAGATCTCATGCCACAATCATCCTACCAGTTTCTGGACACTTTTTTTCTTAAGGTTCCCAATGAATGAAAGGTGAATCCCACTGCATTCTGAGGAATTAATTTCCCTAAAGATTGTCACTGTGCCTTAGAAGACTACGAGTAATGGTGCAACACTTCATTTCTGTCACCAGYTGCTTTGGTGAAAGACTGTCTTTATGCAGATGATGCAGGGGGGAGAAAAAAATCCAACAAACCCCAAACCATAGCAAGAACAMGGACAACAAATGAATATAAAATGCACAAGTGATGGATGATGGTTTAACCTTTGTATATTGGAGAGAAAGGGATGGAAATTTGGTTTCTGTACTCTGCAGTGATATTCCATGGATGAAATTGCTGTTTTTATGACTCTTTTTACACCAGTAGACACTAGGASCCTGTCATGTACATACTAAATGATCACTGAGATTTCATTTTCCTTGACCTATTATTATTCAAGCTAAATAAACTCAAATTATTCAAAATAAGATATCTGAATCCAACATGAATAATACACAGTTGATTAAATCAATCTAAATYTCAAACTCTTAAATTTAATTCTATACTAAACTTAATTGGGTTTTGGAGTTATGTGCTGGATTTGTCTTTTATCTGCAGAAGGAGCAAGGAGTACATCACAGCACTCAGAGAAGGAGGGATGAGTACTGCTTGAGAGAGGCTGACTAAATTTCTCCTTAAACCACAAAGACGGTGTCTTTTCAGGAGTGTCCCCTTTCCCAGATGTGCCTTTTTCCACTCTCTTTTTATTTGCTATGTACTTCTGCAAAAAGAAAAGACACAGAGGTTATTTAAGACAACCCAAAGGGACAGATTGCACCTGAGCCCCTGCTTGCACTTGCAGCATTGGCAGTGCAGCCTCCTGTCTTTGTGCAATTACAGGATTCTCAGGGTCCCCACAGCAAAACAGCCCTCTTGAGCCACAAGAAGAAAATATACCGCATTTTGATGGTTGAAGGACTGATTTCCAGACAACACCATTGTAAGCTTGGGTTTCAGATGTTACTTTTAGGGTTCTGCTAAGTTTTCTCTATTAATAAGTTACTGAGAACTGTATTTTCTGCTGGGAATCAGCTGGAACAGTTCCTTTCTGTAAAAGAAATCTAAATTTTCTTACCAGTTCTTCCTGCAATATCTTCTTGTACCTGGGTTCTGCTGAAGTTTTATAATAATCAAGAATAATTTTAATTCTGGTCCTACTTGTCTTTTCTTCTTCTCCTTCAACTGAAAGGATTTCCAAGACTGCAAAAGTCTGAGAATGGCAAAAAAAAAAAAAAAAAAAAAAAAAAAAAAAAAAAAAAAAAAAAAAAAAAAAAAAAAAAAAAAAAAAGACATTTGACAAAAATTAAAAGCAGGGTCACAAAAATTGTCAATTAGAGTTTCGATTTCTGAACTCCAATGTACCTGGTTTATACTTTTCTCTAAGAAGGTACCAGCATTAGAGTCCATTGTTTCAGCAGAATAAAATAGGAATAAARCCTTTAGAATATAATACAACAGGTTCACTCCTAGGTGATAGGTTCTGGCATCACCTGTCACATTTAATCCTGTTTTTTTACAGAATCTCTTCAGAAAATTCTCACAAAGATTCTCAATAAATCAACTAACAACTTTATAGTACAGCTAAAGGTTCTAGCACTAATTCCAGAAGAAAAGTTTACTCGTTAAAAAAAAAAATAAAATAAAAAAAAATTAAGGAAACTCAGCTATATCTTTAACTTATTTTGCAAATTTTGAATGCATAACCACACTTTGCTTCAAACAATACTTTGTCTTAGGTCCGTAGCTTGCAAATGAACATTCAATTTCCAAACCAGACCTTTTGCTGTCTACTTATTACTTCTGCTATACAAWACTTTGCAGTTCCTGTCTGTGCAATTTCCTTTTATTAATGTACAAACAAAACGTGATGAATTAAACATGCTATTGCACGTATTTTTGGCAAGCAAGAGAGATGAGGTAATTGAAGATGGTTATTATTTCCAGCTGTACAACGCTAGCACATAGTGACATTTAAATAAGAAGAGAGAAAGTAAAATAGGTGTCATGGTTTTAACAATGCTGCCCTCTAAACATCCCAACTCACTAATTTCTTCTTATTATTTTGCATTAACCATTGTCACACTGAAGATGTGTCTCAGACTATCTGAGGAATTTCTGATATACAAAAAAACCCAACAAATCCCAACACTGAAAAAATAGAAAATGCTGCAGTAACTAGGTATTTTATTATAACTAGGTGTWAGAACTTAGACGAGTCACGTAGAGATCTCTGAGACATAAAAAATTGYTTCTAAAAAAATTCTTTTTCTTTGAAAAAGAATAGATTAATTGTAAGAAAATGACTCATCTCTATTTTTCAAAAATCTGCAGTAAACACATAGGATTTTTGTGGAATGCTATTTAGTAAAAGATAGTTGTCAAAGTTTTCCACACTTTCTTCTGATTAACCTTCAGTTCAAGACCATTTTCAGTAAGAAACTATTGTTTCTGTCTTGAGTTCCTGTCTGGAAATCTATTGCAAGCTGTATTTTACCTGGTACATTCTCACTCAGAATTTATAGTTTTCGTTACTCAGCCATGCAGACAGTAGCTGAACATAAAGCAGGGAATGGTGCTGCTTCAACTAAGCAGTCCAGGGCTTGAATCATGTGCTGACTGTCTCTGTGAGGAGAGATAGGCTGGTTTAATTTCCATGTTCTTACTATAATTCTATGGAATTAGCCACTGAATGGAACTCTTTAAAGATCTATGGTTAATTGCYATGTGTACTCCAATTTTCCATTTGAAAAATAAAACCAGCAAATACTTGGCCTGTTTGAAGTCAATAGCCACTGCACACAACAATGGAGAGTACCAGATTGGGACTGTCACCCCCTTGTTTCTGTAAATTTGGAAAAACTGCTGCATGTACACAATTTTTTTTATCTGTGTTTTGCAGAGGTTGTGTTCATAGCATGTGGCCCATGGAAATCAYAGTAACTCATGGATTGTCATGTTAGGCACAGCTGGTTTTCACATGTTTGCATACCCTTCAGTCTACTTTTCCTGGGAGGACAGCATGCATCTCTCTTCTTGGGTGTCTTTACAGTCAGAACATTGTCTTCAGCAGTGCTCCAGTCTGTCCCTCCAGTTCCACACTTTCCACAGAATTGCTGAAACAAAGGACCAAAGTTAAGAAATTAACTGTAAAATCTTTCATAAAGACCTAATTTCATAAAGTGAACAGTGATTCTTAAAGAATGTGAACAACAGAGACACATAGCAATGTAAATGTAAGTGRCATCATTATGAATTAAATCCTTCTTAAGATATTAAATGACTTTTTTTTTTTGTTTATGGTGTTGAAAAATCTGACATTAAAATAGTCTTGCAGAGCAGCACTGTATTTCCCTTGAAATATGTAATAATAAAAAAAAGGGAAAAATATGCAGCAGAATGCAGCAAAAAAAAAAAAAAAAATCAACTATTGAAGTTTGTTAATGGTAGAACCTATTCTATTATTTCATTAAGTCAACTTCCCAAATGGTTATTGATATCAGGGAATATCAAGTTGCTCATCTGGTGACCCAAAAAGTAAAATATAACAAAAAAACTCATGAAGACTGGCATATATCTGGCAATTTGGTCAAGTCCACATAGTTCATGAATTCAGCACCGTAAACTATATGGTCATCCAGTCCCTCTTCAAACATATCACTATATCATATGCTTCCTTCCTTCACTGTTGAGTCTCAGTGCTGAGTCTCAGTAATTTGGTTTTAGTCAAAGAACATCTTCTAAATACATCTCTGAGGTCATCCTACATTCTGTGAATTAACCATATCCATCTGAAAAGAGATGTAAGCAACTGATGCTATTCACTATTGAAAATATGTTTGGCCTCAGGTTCTTCATATTAAACCTTGTCACTCCTTTCTTAAAAGTCTAGKTTTATGACTATTTTCACCATATAAAAGCACTAGATACTGTAAGCAATTCAACTTTTTTTTTTGGTCTCCTTAACGCCCTGAGCTCTTTTAAAACTCCTGATAAACTTTCCATGCAGTCATACAAAGGCTAATTTCTATGTCCTAATTTTTTTCAGCATCTCTTTTCAAATGCAGACACTAAAACTATAAACAGCATTTCAGCATCAGTAATTTCTGTAGAACTCCCATATGCATGACTCAGAATACATTCAGTTCTTTCTGAATTAATTGGAACTTTGAGATACTCTTAGGGACTCACATAGWAAGATTAACACTTTGAAAAACAAAGGCCACCGCATTGGATTATGATGACTTCATCACCTCATTTTTCAGTTTTATAAAATATTATGCATCAAAATAATATATGGTGATGCCAAATTCATTTAAATCAAGAAAACTCTTAGGCACAGAGATATTTAACTTTGAGGAATTGTGAGAGATCATATTTAAATATGTTTTGATGAGAAGCACCAGTAGAAAARTTTGCACATCTTGTGGTAAACACACCTCACTTTTGGATTCTATCCCAAAGCTGTAGCAGGTATATTTGACATAAATGTATGTTTCACAACCCTTGTTGTTTGTGCAGGTGATAGTAGAAGTGAGTCTTGGTCTCCCAAAACTGATTAATTTTCAAAGTATATTAGCCTACGTGCTATTTTTGTCCTTGTTTTGATAATTCCACTTTCAAACATCCTTGATCTAAAGTTGCTCATGAGGACTGTAAGTTTTACACTGAATTGGAACAAAGCAAACAAATAAAAACCCAAAAAGGACTTTGTTTATCACCTACTTATATATGGTAAAAAAGTGTAAACAGATATAAGATTCTTTTTATTTGGATTTAGCCCATCAAGTTTCCCAAACTAAGTCCTTAAAAACTGAGATGAAAAGCATAGATTTACTGACATACTTATCACTGCAAATGTTCAATGATTGATTTAGGAACTAAAATCTTAGCTTAAGGATCTTCTCTTTCATTTGGCCCAATTCTGCTTTCTTTCTTAAGTTAGTGCTATAGATTTGAACCATCGCTTCACTGTCACTCATCAATGTGATATTAATAAGGACTGGTGGATTCATTCTTTCTATTGGATTTTGAGGCCAAAAAATGCTGTAYATGAGTGAATATTAAAGTTTATGCCTTGAATTTCATGTGACTAATTTAAAGGTCATACTTGTTAACTGTTGCAAATTTTCGCCTATGGAACCTTTGACATTATAAAATGAAATTTAATATTATAACACTCTAAAATTCCTTCAGCCGATGGATTTTGTTTCATATTATGTGACAATTCACATCTTGAAAGCATGGCATTCCAAGCCCTATTCTTAAGGAAAAACCCAGATACTTTGATTATGCAGACACCTGTAAAGACTAATTGTAAATGAGCATGTTGCAATCAGGACTGAAAAGGATATAATACATTWTTTTAGCATTATCGCTTGGAAGACTAGGAAGAAATTAACTTGCATTACAAAGGGAATAGACAGCACTTTTTATCTGACAACAGATGTACAGCTTAATTATGAAAAGGTGAACACCCTACTCTGGTATTCCTAGTTCACAATTTTTAAGTAGCATTTTGCCATTTTGATKTCTCTCTCTGAAATCTCTCAGCTTCATGCTGCTCTCTAGAGTTACAGAGATCAAGGTTCTCACAAACCTAAGGTTTGGGTAGACAAGTCATGGCTTCCCACTGGTGGGCTGTGAGTCCTGCATGCTTGCAAAAAAAATTTTGGTATGTAAAAAACAAAGTGTGTTAGCAGTAGGCCTAAGTTTGCAAGCTTCTTATTTCCAGTCAAAAGTTTAAAAGGAAGCTGAAAATGCAGGCATTTGAAACTACKGCAATGGATGTTTTATCATCTCAAAATGTCTGATTCTCTGAAACTGTATTTGGAAAAAATCAGCCCTTTTTTAGTATTTTAAAACTATGCTGGTGGAGATTATGTAGTGAAACATGCAGGGTAGAGTGTGACTGTCACTGTTGTGTCAGGAGACTGTGGCCGTTCATGTCTGAAAATCTGGGATGTATTCCTTCTACTCGCATGCTTGTATTTTGCATCCTGGCTAGTGTGCTAGCAATAATACAGTAATATCTTTTAGATGACATGTTAAATCAAAGTTTTCCAGGGATTAGCAATTACATGGCACATTTTGAAAAAGAGAAGTGCAATAAATCTGGTGTCCTGACAAATTTCTTCAGTAGTCTTCATAACCTTTCCCCTAAGGCAAGGGCATGGTCTCTTTGGAAATAAGCATTCATGCTCAAAGAGATGTCCTGCTCAAAAAGCTGCTAAAAGATTAACGGATATCTAATGCTCTAGGACACATTGCAATATGCCATTTTTGAAATGCCACAGTTTCACGGTTGCATTAAAGCATAATTTTATTTCTGTGCTCAGCATACAGATTGCAGATGGCTCTATTTTTCACTAGTTTATTGAAACACTGGCAATCTGAAATATAGTGCTAAGGCCACATGTTATATAAAAAAATGTATAAACTTTATATTTACAGGAAATTAAACTTAAGGTTTTCATAGATTGGAGGTTATGGTACTGATCTGGGAATTTTAGCCAAGGAAAAATATTTCCTTTGTTGCACAATCACTACCTGTAGAAATGTTACTAAAAAAAAAAAAATCCAACCAACTGGAAAAAAACCACAAAACCCCCCAAACTAACAGCAACAGCAAAGCAGCCCTGGAGTTCTCAAGTTCAGCAAATATATTGATAAGGTAATTTTTGGTTTTATATAGTATCCAGTTGTAGTGAATAGTACATCATCCAGTTAAATATGCATCATAGATACATTTTATATGGTATCCAAGTGAACAGTACCTCATCCAGTTAAATATGCATCTTAAAGGATTAAAAAAAAAAAGTTCAATGAAAATACTGCCAGTTCTCAAACAGAAACAGTTTATTTTTTGCCTTTGAAGTTATCTGCCTCTATCACATTGATTTTATCACGGAAACATACTTTTATCACGGAAACATACTTTCCTCCTAAACAGAGGAAGAAAATGTAGATGTTGATTTTCCTGAGTGTTACCAACCAGCAACTGGACACTTCTTTTTAGTGTTTGTGTTTACATGTTTATAGCACTTAASAAGATTTTCTAACAAAGTTTTCTAGCAATTTTTGAATGCATATGATGTATTTTGGAACATTGGGGATGTATTAGGTGTTTAGGTTTCAGGTATGCATTTCCCTGAGCTTAAAKTGTTGGGTCTGTCAAACTGCTTCAGTTCAATGTATTGTAGTGATTCTGACTTATGATTTACCCATAGAATCTGATGGGGTATATGTAATTATGGTCTCCTTGCTTTACCTATAGGACCAAAGTGTCAAGAACTGTAGCCCTGGAGGRCCAGTTTGAATATTACTGCCGCTGAATTCCAGTGTGTGTTTTAAYGTGGAACACAAAAATTTTGTTAGATTGAGGATATTGTAATGGGGAAARTGTAAAGTCTGATCTGTGTAATATGGAAGATATGTATTCCTGAAGTCTGAAACCCTCTGCTGGCACCTGGTGTGTTAAGGGTTAAACAGTAGTGTCACCTTTGGAGTAGCCAACTGCTGKAGCATCACATCTGAGTCATGATTTGCTGCTTGTTTTTCAGCCTCAAGACAMTTCTTTTCTGAGATTTCTGAAAAGCATGAACAGCAGAGCTTAGGCTCCTCAGAAGGGTGTGGATTATTTTCACATTTGGGTCTGCAAAGGCTTCATGTGATGGGTGCCTATCCACTTGGAAGAGGAACTGAAGATATTCGGATAAATCACTGAAAATCATGATACTGTGATCCTTTAGGCATACTCAAGACAGATGCTGAAGTCATGGACAGTGTTGTCAGCCTCTGTGGAGATCTGTGAAGGTACTAGATGGAGTTCAAGCTAAACCTGGCTCCTCAGGTCCTGTTATATAGTGGTAATGGAGCTACTCTGGGAGTCACTCTCCATTGAGAGAACATAGTCTTCCGGGAACTGACTTTAGAACAAGACTATTAAAAAATTGTCACGATTTGTGAACTGTGTGAAGCACATTAAACAGAATAATTCTATTATTCCATTCAGTTTTCTGTCTTCCATTCTCTATGCATGCAGATAATCTCACATTATTTTTGATGACACGTAAGATCCACTGCATGCACATGAACAGAATGACCACATTAAGCAAATTTCAATCTTTGGTCTACTAGCATAAATCTCAAGTAAATTTCCTAAATGAATTAGTTAAAGAAAGTTAAGATTTAATGAAGGTCAAGCAGYGAATGAATCAGGTTGTTTAAAATCCTCATCAGTGAGAAATTTGGCTGCAYCACAAGTTTTTAAAAACCCTTAATTTTGGCTAAGATACAAACAGATGGCAGGATTTGGAGASCCAAATCAGTGAACTACTAACTGGCAGCCAGGAATGAAGAGTGTGCTGGGAAAGCGACGGCAGGCTCTTGGATTCCACTTAGCCAAAATACTCCCCTATACTGTGAAATCGAGTGCAGTGCTCATTGCAGGAGCTTGCTCTAAAGCAATCCAGAATAAGAAAGCAAAGCTGGAGGGAAAATATGTGAGGATGGCTTTAAGGATCATTCTTTCGTCAAGGCCCACCTATTCCCATACTCTGTGCCAATCTGAATTAATAAATTGCTCTTTGTGGAAGAGGAAGAATATGGCAAATGCATATCCTCTTATGATATTCCAGCTCTGGACTGGGCCAGGTGTTGATGTCTGTGGTGAT
>NW_026623390.1:462496-474508 GCF_030028575.1 Malurus melanocephalus | reverse complement strand
AGGTCAGTGGTCACAGCACCAAAGTGACAGAATTCGAAAAGCATTTGGACAATGCTCTTGGGCACAGAGTGTGACTCCTGGGAATGGTTCTTTGAAGGGCCAGGAGCTGGATTTGATAATCTTTGTGGATCCTTCCTAGCTCAGAATATCTGAGTACAATATATGAGGTCACACTATGCCATATACATAAAATGAAAGCATCTATGCTTATGGGACAGCTTTTATAACAACAAACAAATAAACAATAAACAAATTGCATGCCAGGACCTCTGGAAAGCAAATTAGTCTGTTCCCAGGAGCTTCCTGATGACTAAATGTGACTAGTACACCCTGCTCCCAACCCCGGCAATGTTGTTAGCTTAAGTAATGTGGTTTTATGAGGCAAGTAGCTGTTCTCTGTGACTGAGCCGGTCATATATTGGTTCCCTTTCCCACATTATCAATCCCTGAAGGTCCTAAGAACCAAGTAGACAAAGTAAACAGAATTGTTCTTCCCCTCCGTACTGGTCTAAAGGCTCCTAGAGCCCAGGCTGMTTATTCCCTTCCCTACTTATTCTTGAAGTTCTCAGGCATTCAGTTAGGCTGGTGATGGTAATGGCCCTGCCAGAGAACAGGAAAGTGCAGCAGCAGCCAGAGCATATGAAATCAATCACAAGTCCAAAGTGAGGAATCCGGACTGGAACAGCTGCCAGACAYGGAGTCTTGTGACCTTACAATGGCCAGAGACACCTCTGCTGTCCTCTGCTTACTCCAAAATCTAACTTGTGCTTTTTTCATATAAATTTTAAGTCTAGATTATGACTTTTRCATAGGTGCAGAGGCTCCAGTGAACAGAAATCACAGGCTGTGTTATAAATTCTGTATTAAGCTACTTATAGATTGCATTATATTGATTCTGCTGGTAGACATCATGTGCCATTCTAATCACAAATTCTGTCCTATACTAATCATGAAATAATCTCACGAAATCAAAGCTTCAATTGTTCCTGTGAATTAMGGTCGTCATCCTTCTGCTAAGGATCCCTAAAAGAACCCATCTGTCCCCTCAGTGTCAGATGACACTAAAGCTGTGGAATTTCCAGCTGGTAATCCAAGAGCAAAACCAAAGAGCTATTTCCTCATCAAAAGAAAAATTCTGCAGGAGTCACGTTTCACAGGAAGAATCCAGAAAACATCACAAAATAGCCAGTTCCCTGCAGCAATGAGACTCTGTTCCCTGAACATTCCCATTATACTTGGTTTTGGATGCGAGGTGTGATACAGGAGCTCATCCCAGACTCTTTCTGACWACACGGTTGGTGAAAAAGCTCAGACATTAACATTCTATATATCAAACTGTGCTTCCACATAAAGCAGAAGTGTTACACCAAACCATAAGACACTGGCATCCTTCATCTGGACCATTAGTAGCCAGACCTGCTAGAGAGCTCCTTTTCCTGAAACAAACACGACTCATAAAGCTGACCACTCCTTTCCTCCTCAGGTGATACACTTCCCTCTAAACACGTCTAGAAGAAAAACAGTATGATACATAGGGATTAATGAGAATTTTGCAGTGATTTCTAAACAGGAGAAAACATAATTTGGTCTTTTCTAGAGTTCAAAGGGAGAAACAAGAGATTTGTCAGCTGTATTAAAATTGCTGAAGAAAAATGTTTGTATAAATGATTTCCCACTGGGAAGGACAGAGGAGCAAAGTCATAAACAGATGACCAGAAGACTGTAAAACTCCCTTTAACTTTTAGTGTCCTATGAAATGTGGATATATTCCCTAAAATAATATACAGTACTRCAGATTTACTTTTGACCTGTGCATAATACAATCACATTGTTAATAGTGTCATCCTTTTAAGATGCTGTTCCTGAGATTCCAAACCAGTAATGGTTTGGACTTCTGGTACAGTCATCTAATCAGGAATAACTGCTTATCTCATCCATGATGTCAAGGTGAAAGAAACAAGAGTTCAGTGAGATCAGAATMATCCACTGAAGCCATGGGTAATCTGGAATAGCCACCAGAAGGCAGAAAGAGGATTTTTCTGGGGATCTCTCTTTGTCAGTCTTGTGTACCACAAAATGGTGGGTTGATGGCGTTGCTCCAKGGAGCTATTGGAAACAAGCCACATTTCTGTTTATTGCTGTATCTTTCTGATATACATGAGCTATAGCTTAATAACCTAAATTTGTATACAATTTTTCTTTGTTTATTTTATTATGTAATTTAAAAAAAAATCAGCACCATGAAAGTGTGAACTTYTTTTGAGAAGGTCATAGCTCTTATTTTATTCTGTAGAAATTTTGTGACCCTAAACCTAGAAGGAGCTTGTTTTAAGAAGAAAAAGGTAGAATTAAGTTGAAGTATAATTTTGCTAACGTCTTAAAGCCAAGACTCACCAAAAAAACCCCAGCATCAAAAATGTAAATGATGTTGACTTGGTCAGAAAGGCTGGAAAATATAACATTGAAGTGAAAGAGGCAATAAAATATTTCATCTCCTGTTAAAAATCTAAGGAATTTTAATTTAAAATTAATTAAAATTTCAAGTAAAAAACATTTACATTTTGCACTYGCCAGGGAATATGCAAAATATAACTGTTATGGAGGAAATTAATTTGGCTTARTTTTGCAAAGTTGCCAACTGTCCAACTTAAGTAAACATTTTTTCTAAGTTACTTGCATGAATAGAAATTAAAATACACAGCAGTAAAGAGAAATATAAGGATGAAAATTGAGTGGCACAGGAAAAATCATCTCAAATCTAACTATTGTGCCTGAAAGACTGATAGGTTTTGCCCCTGTTGCAGTAAAAGAAAAAAGAGTTTGCTTTTTAAATATATCTCCATCTCTACTGGAGTTGTGTGGCATTTTGCCACCAAATCAATTCTAATAGTCACTGAAGGTACTTGTGTCTAACACTCTTCACCTTTCTCGCTCTTTTATTAGGAYCTCCCTTGAGATCAGAGGAGGGTGCAGGGCTCCTACCCCCACTYTCCTACCCTAAATCAGGGTGAACTGATTCATGCAGGAGGAACCTRAAGTCTTCTTCTGTCTCTCTGTGAAGCAGAAGAGAAAAACCCATGTTCACATGGGGTTCAGCCTATGTAAATCACTGCGCATGTTGTGTATTCTGCCAGGTTTTTATAACACACARTTTAGGCATCTGATATGGGAAAGTCCCTCATGCAAACTGTTGTTAATGAGTTCAATTAAGCAATGCTGATTTTGGCTGCAGGACAGAATTTCTGTGTGAAATTCATTGCCATGACTCAGGATTTTACCAACACTTGCAGTATTAAACTTAGATGCTAACTCCTAGAATCAGTTTTAGAGAAGGGTCTTAGCTTTCACATAAAGACGATTTTTAATTTGCTTGGTTGTAGACAGGAAATTAAAGTAAAAACTCTTAAAATCTGAAATACAAAATAAGAACTGAAGGAATAAAAGCATATCTGTTAAATTCTAATTGATGCTCAATTTAATAGTTCTGGCTCCTTTGTAATGGACAGAAAGTGACATAGAAACTAAATGTAAACTTAAGCAAACAGTTTTTATGCTATGTAGTTGTAGGGGGTTGACCCTGGCTGGATGCCAGGCACCCACCAAAGCTGCTCTGTCAGACCCCTTCACAGACAGACAGAAGGGAGAAAATACAATGAAAGGTTCATGAGTACAGGACAAGGAGAGCGATCGCTCACCAAATACCATCAAGAGAAAAACAGCTTAGGGATATTGAATTAATTCATTGCTAACAAAACCAGAACAGGATAATGAGAAGTAAAATAAATCTTAAAAATATCTCCCCCCCTCATACCCTTTCCCATATCCACCTCCTCCCTACCAGTGGCACAGGGATATGGGTATGAATGTTAATGTTCATCATGCATTGTTTCTGCTGCTCAGGGAGAAGAGTCTCTCCTTTGCTCCAACACCTCCCTTCTATGGGTGAAAGTCCTCTGTGAATTCCTCCAACATCATTGTATCCTACAGGCATGAGTCTCCACAAACTGTTCCACCCTCTTCCATAGAGTGCCATCTTTCCAGGACAGGCTGTTCTAGGCACAGATATCCCAAAGGTCACAGATCCTGCCAGGAAATCTGCTCCAATGTGGGCACCTCCCTCCACGGATCTGCAGGTTCCTGCCTGGAGCCTGCTCCAACCTGAGCTTCCCTGTGTTTAAACCTTCCTCAGGCATCCACCTGCTCCAGCGTGGGTCTCCTCCATGGGCTGCAGGTGGATCTTTGCTCCTCCGTGGTCTCACCACAGGCTGCAGGGCAATCTCAGCTCCTGCCCCTCCTTCTCCACTGATCTGGGTGTCTGCAGAGCTGTTCCTGTCACGTTCTCACTCCACACTTCTCTGGCCACAATTGCATTTATGCAATAACATTTCTTCTTAAATGTGTGATCACAGGGGCATTGCTAWCATTCCTGACTGACTCAGCCTTGGCCAGCAGTGGGTCCATCCTCGAGCCAGCTGGCATTGGCTCTGTCAGACAGTGGAAAAGCTTCTGGCAGCTTCTCTCAGAAGTCACAGAGTCAACCCTGTAACCCCACTGCCACCAGAGCCCGACATGGAAACCCAGGACAGCCATACATGATGAATAATCCACAACAACATCCACAGCAACATCAACATCCACAGCAACAACAGCAACAGGGATGAATGTTTTTACAGAAGGCTACTGTGATGGATGGGGAGCATTACTTTGGTTCAGGCATCATTGACAAGCACAGAGAACTATTCTAGACCATGGGCTCTCCAAGAGCCTAGGCCATGTCTTATCAGAAGCCAACACTACCAGCCTGAGCTGGGACTAGATTTAGTTAAAACTGCAGCTCTGTACTACATGTGCACACACAGAGGGGGGATTGATTACAAGTCAATTGCTTTACCTATAAATATCTATACYCTTGAGCCCATTGCATTCTCCTGCACAGCAGCACAGTGGTGATCTCCTGCACAGTGGAGATCTTACTTTGATCAGGGATCCTCCTTAAGGTTGCTCTTCAAGGTCTCTGATGAGGTAAATTACATTTTACATTAGGCCTAAAATTATATCGTGTGCTAGCAACATGGACATATCCAGCTCTAATTTTTTACAAGTGTAGTAAATAGTAGAGTGTTTGCCATCTAATCACTGTCTAAACTTTTGTTTAAATCATTGTCAAATCATCATTAAATCATTGTAAAATCATCATTAAATCATTGTCAAATAATTTTTAAATAATTGTTTAATTATTATTCAGTTATTACTTAATCACTATTTTATAATCATACAGTCATCAATTCGTTACAATTGGACCACCATTTAATTGTCAATAGACCCCTTTTTGTTAATATTATCATGACTTCTTTAGTAATTCACCTGTAATAAACACAAAAAGAAAATTAATCTCTTCCTCTTCCTCTTCTTCCTGAATTGTCTGCGAACCTCATGAGAAAATGGCAGAATATTAGGTAAAAACCATAAATCCAAGTTCTAGATACTACAAAAAAATTGAACCTTGTTAAATCTGCGTACTAGAAATACTAAATTCATACCACTTGTCTAGAGAAAATATCAGGCTAGACATTCAATCTAAGTGAAACCAGGAGGCAAGTTTGAACACAGTTCTGATATTTCTCAGTTTATTCCTGATGCGAATTAAGTAYTATATTAATTCATTCCTTCATGGATTACCTTCTTTTTTACTTTCTGTTTCACCACTCTCATTTTCCTTCTTTATACTACAGTCTTGAAAATCGGTTTAAGACTCTACAGTGTTATTGATCAAGCAACAGGTTATAAAGAAATGATTAAATTCTGTAAACATGCCATTATTAGTTATTTATAGTTATATCACTTCTTACATTACTGTACATAGTTATACACGATATTATACCCAATAATACTGTTTTGTCATTCTTTAATTTCACTCTCTTGTTTTACTTTTTTAAAGAAATCTGTCTCTGAGGCATAGGGTGGTATTGCCATCTAAATCATGTTACTGCCTCAGGACTCCTCTACTCATCTCCTGTTACTACTATTTAGCCTCTGTTCAGATACTATTCGAACAGTGACRCTTCCTGGTTCCGTTTTAGATTTCCATTTCATCAACTTTTTTTCTGGAATATTCAGGACAAATAGAGTCATCTATGCTATTTAGGTTTATTCTTGAAASTATCTCTGCTCTGAGTAGCCCATCCTGTTACCCACATTAAATTTYGAAGCAATTTTAAAATCTAGTTAAACTTTCCTGATTAGAATTTTTAGTTCCAGGTGTTTCAGATAGTTTTTTATTTTACATCACAGGAATCTAAGAATTTGTGTCTCCCTTATCCACTAACAGTGGAAATCAGTACAGCCTACCATCCCGTGGGGATTTGGTGATAAACTAGGACAGCATGATGGGCAAAATGCTGCACAGCCACAGCTTCAACAAGAAGCATCCCCAGGATTCTAACCCRAACACTCACATTGAACAGCAAAAGTATATAAAATGCTGAGTTGCTGCTAAGGTTCACCAGATACAGAAAATGTAGAGAATAAGGTCAGTGACAAGTAAGTGGGACAGATGACAGGAAATACGAGGAAGCCAACAGAAGAGAGATAATTAATGTGCCAATGTTGATCTAGCTTGGGCTGTGCAGAAGCATTTCTAGGACTAGAGAATAACTCKGGCACAATAAATTTAACATTAATTGTACAGACCTGGACTTACCCCAAGACTGTCAACTTCATACCATGAAGCATCAAATACGAACAGAGTAGTCCCCACTACATACACTGATTGTCATACCATCGAAAATCAGAGCCAACAGTTTGATTTGGGCTCTCCTGAGGGGGATGGCAGTGCAAGGTTTTTAGAAGCAAAGTCTAATTCATAMACACACAGACAGACAGACACACAGACACACAGAGATATCCCCTGAGGAAGGGAGTTAAACATACAACCCAAGGAAAGAGAAGGAACTCTTTGAACTTGGGACATATCCCTGTATCATAAATTCTGAAGCGGCAGGAAAGATATTTCAAAGCCATAATTGAGGAGCTCCTGTACCGTGAGCCAGGGCAATGAGTAGTCCCACCATATACCAGAAGAGAGCTAAGCCACACCGTGCCAAGACAGACATCAAGATCAGAGCTGTTGAACATTCAGTAGTGAGAACTGAGGCACAGTTGACCCTAACCATGTAGGGATCTATCCTTAAAGATAATTTAAATTTAAAGTTGGCTGAGCTTCGCTTCAAGAGAAGCCTGTGAGAAAAGAGGTAACATACACTTAGGGGCAACAATGCTGTTTAGAAAATAAATTGTTCTTTGAGATACTGGGGTACTGTTAGCAGACTTCAAATAATCTCAGAAAGCAAGATCTGAAATCATCCCGCAGAACGTATAATGGGAAGAATAAACTTCACAAGGTCCATATCAGAACACTGAATATAAAGCCTACAGACTCTTAAACCAATGGAAGTGACTGGAAACTTCTATCTGTGACCCAGGAACAGCTGTGCTTTGTTAATTCTGACACGGGTGATTAACTGTGTTCAAAAGAAGGAAAAAATATTTACAAGTTCTTGATGTGTTCAGTTGATATTTATCTAATATTAGGTGTAAATCTGCTTCCATTCATTGCTCATAACATGTTCAGTTCTAGAAACCATTAGCTGCTGATAAAAGCAACTACAGAATCAGGCCCCAGATGTCTCWAATGACTTACAAAGTCAATACTGGTTGTGAAATATTCTAAATGTCAAAGTTAATCTTAGCATCTATGTCAAGTAGGAAGTCCTTTTCCTTTAGAGAGACATTCTTGAAAAGATGAGTCAATACAAATCCATGTAGACTGATAATCCAATTAAAAATTGTCACTTTTTTTTGCCCCTGAAATTTGTGTATTATGACACTGGTCTTTGTGAGGCTGTGAAATTCCTAACAGTACCTGCATTATCTGTGGTAAAAAGAGAATGCTGGGACAGACAAAAAGAAGAGCCGAGGAGCAGAATGCCATAGTAATTGGTGTTTGCAATGGAACTGAGATATCTTTGAAGCCATTAATGATATTAAGGCCAATGTGCCCCTCTCATTTAATAACCCTGCAGCTGAGCAACACTTTTCCCTTCCTCTGTTGTAAAGGGGAAAGCTTCATTCTGAGAAAAGATGTACAAACTGAGAGCAAAGGTGGCTACTCTGTAGTTCTTCTATCACTCCTTTCCTGCCATTCACCACCTCTCCTCCACTGCCAGAAGGAGAGAAACCATTGAGAGATTGCAGCAGGCAGAGAAAAAGAATGGCAAGAAAACAGAATTGATAGTGCACACAGGATGATGGAAGATGGGAGCAGACCAGGAGTGTGTGACTGTCAGAGAAAGACCAGAAAGGATAGGGACGGGAAATAATTATCTCTCTTACAAAAATGCCCGTTAGCTGGATTACTCCATCAGCACGTGGCAGCTCTGATGTAACATTTACACCACACACTGGTGACAATTCTGCTACATTTGATGGATGGTGGAGAATGGGAAAAGATGCAGTCATGGGATTTCTCCACTGCCTGTTTAMTGCTAGCTACAGTTTTCAAAGATTCATTAATGTAAAACAGATACTCATGAAAAAATCTTAATACACTCATAGAACAGACACAGATTTGTTCCAAAAGTCACTTTGAAAGTGTTTTGTTCCCTGCATTTTTGTTGTCTTGGCTTACAAATAATATGAAAAACTGTTGTGTGTCAGACAAATAATTACTTCTTGGAAATATCTCAAAATAAATAAGAAAACAAGTAATAGAGATAATTCAGTTTTAAAGTATTCTTTTCATTTTCTGTTGTGTTTTTCCTGATACATTTCTGGGAACCAGTATATGCCACTCTTACAAATATTTAACTAAGCACACAGATGTTGAGTCTTTGGAGTACATCCATGYAGACTCCACGTGGTGTCACCTGAGCTCCCTATGAGTGGGCACAGAGCTGTACTCAGTGTTTCTGATATTTTAATTGACTTATTCAGACAGGAGAAAAGAAATTTTRCAGGAACAAAATACGGGAACCAGAGGAATACAATTATTTATTCTGGTGGTTGAAGAGCAGAGAAGATCGTATTTCTAGCTTCTTGTCCAATCACTGCATGCAGCATGAAGGAAGAAAATATGTTTATAGGCCTTGAGACAGAGACAACATCCTGGGTTTTTCTTCTTCCAGGCCGGTAACCAATCATTGAGCTTCTGAATCATGGCTCTTCCTGTCCTTGTTTTCTGGTTTGCACATCTCTTCTCCACAGATGCACACCTTCAGCAGAGGGGATGAATGATGTCTGTCCTTTTGCCTGTCCMCCACTCCCACCAAAGTAACAGGAGGTGATGGGAGCTCTCTGAAGGGACTGGAAAGGTGTAATCTGGAGTCTTCTCCGGTGCATCCAGGCAAAGCCCTGTAATCTCTAGGTTACTGTATAACAGGAGCCTGACAGCAATGTTGTGCTTTGTTACATTTTCTGTTGGTTCTGTTTATTTGTTTTAAGTATGGGTCACTGAACTATTGCTCCCAGACAGACAAAAGTCCTTTTTTTGCAGCCATAGCTAAGAAGTCAAAACTATGAACAGGGAAAAGACTGAAGACTTAATATTTTACAGGTGCTTCCCACTCAGGATCTCTACGCATCACTTTGATCAGCATGACTGCAGGCGAGCATGGTGATGGTGGGTATATATTTGGGATCACAAACCTCTTTCCACTCCTGAAAACACCTAACACGAGCTTACAGATTTACCTCATCAGTTAAAAAAAAAAGATCAAATAATTTTGGAAGACAAATAAAATATAAATCTGTAATGACATCACTTTTCTTGGATTGACCTTTTGCTGCATGTAAAATCATGCATATTAAGCTCACAGCATACAGAGGTACTCAATAGCATGAGCCTCAGGAATCTCACATTTCAGTCCATGTTCTTTTTGTGTGTACTATTTAATCTTCCAAAACTCAATTTATGTGCCATATTTTGTTTCTCCCTTTCCTTCACCGACACTGCAGATTCTAAAAGATCTGAGGCAGATTTATTTTTTATTTTTATATTTTATTTTTATTTATTTATTTTTTATTTTTATGTTTTTATGGTGGCAAACACGCTAAGCCTTGATTCCCACTGGGGACTGTAATGCTAATAATATCTCTGATGATGTTCAAGGCAAACAGAACCACGGCTTTTAAAGAAGGGACAATGAATATTGCTTTAGTACCWTTCTGTATCCATCATGAATGTACTGAGGCACACCCTGAGGGCCACTCTGGACCTGTTCACGTCAGTGATGCACAGAATTTGTTAAGCTTTTTATCCAGCCAGATGCACAGAAAACTGAGTAGCAGCTGGCTCTAAGACATGTTGAAGAGATGCTCTGTGGCCAGAGCATTACTGTACTCCAGTGGAGCACACAACATGAGACAGTTCTGTAAAAAAGGCTATGCATTCTCACATCAGCTCTTAGGACACCAAGATATGGGAACCTCAAGGATGGTCTCAGACTCGCAATCTACTCCCATGGGGTGTACTGAGCAGAGATTCTTTATTGGYATCTGCATACAGCAATATCTGACATTTCTTCAGCTGTTTGGGTACTTTCAAAGGTATTTTATATCTGCTTTTAAATGCATTTAAAAATTTGCATTTTGATAAGTTAGAGGTGATATAGGCATTACTTTGCCAGTAAAATGTCCTCCAGCACATTCACATTGAGGTTCAGTTCACCCAGATCATCTTTGCAACCAAATCGAGAGTTATCACTTAATAGTAAATACTGATTTTTGAATATTCATTTGTTTTTATAGTWTAATGGTTAACTTTAAGCTGTTGTAGGACTGGCCCTGGTATTCTGTGATCATTAAATTAGGCTCCAAAACCACAACTATATCACACATCCACTATAACTTTTTTTTCCCTTACTAATTTGAATTATTAGTCATAGCAATTAGTTTGCGTATTTCTGTTTCAGAGTTTTTCTGCATATCCTGGCATTTCCTAAATAAAACAAAGTACATATTGTCTTTTATTCAGCATTTCATAGTCAAAAAAGTTTGCCACAGTTTTAAATTGGTTCTGTAAGCTCAATGTTGTATCAGCACACCGTTTTTTTTTTTTTCTGTTAATGTAATAGCTCTGTTATTGATATATTAGGGGAAAAGAAAATTTCTTTGTGAAATCCTGCAATTAATCTGTTACAGATCTGCTGCAAAATCACAATTTATTGATGATTGCACAGAGGATACTGAAATGGTAGTATTGCTGATTTGGGAGATTTATAAGAATTATATATGCTCTATTCACAAGCTGTAGATTTAATCCCTCTATGTTTCTGAATGTAATTGTATCAAGATGTTTACTTAACAATCAAAATTTTTGTAAAAATGATAGGGGTAGGGTTAAAATCATAAAATYGTAAAAAGTAAATATTTGCAGTAAATGGAAAAACACTCTCTGTTGGAAATTTTGATGCTGGAAGAATAGTTGTATATTTGGTTAAATTTCTTTTAAAAGGACAGAACAGAACTACAAATGAAGTAAAATACAACTGAACTATACTAACTGTTCATGATTCTGATAGCACAATAAATCTACTATACTGATTTGAATCCTATTTACTGATGGTTCTAGTCACACTATCTAGCCACAAGACATCTCTCTCTGAAAAATACTACAGTTTGTGTTTAGCATCCTTTAATTCCTCTTTACTTCTCACATTCTCCTTCTTTGTTTCTATTTTGTTTCTATGTCATCAGAACATGAACTAAGAAAAAAATTCATAAAATTATTCTTAATTTTTAATATATACTTAATATATACTTAGTGTATACCATAAGAATTAAATTTTCAACAGTATTTTGACTCTGTAAGTAATTCCTGGTGCTCATTGCCTTTTCTATAGAAATACTTTTGTTAATTGATTTGAAAAAATTTAGTTTGTCTTAGGTACAATTTTGTAAAGCTTATGTAAATTTTGYTACTGTAACTGTACATAGAGGAGCAAGATATTTCCAGAT
>NW_026623390.1:455948-462481 GCF_030028575.1 Malurus melanocephalus | reverse complement strand
AAAAAAAAAAAAAAAAAAAAAAAAAAAAAAAAAAAAAAGCCACCAAAATTTTCTTCTGTAGAGTTTATATATTGGATAGAAAAAATATTTAGGTGTTTAATCATGTGGGGTTTTTTTCTCATATGAACGTTTTACTGATCTGAGGAAAATGACAACTAAGTTTATGTCATAGAACTCTGTGTTGAAACATTTATAAAAGAGGTGATTTAAGAGAATTAATCTGCGTGTACAKGCAGCCTGATTACCCTCAATGTCATTGATCTTCTGAATAAGAATTTCTATGTTTCGACCTCAAAATGCAGTTCTGGAGTATCATACTTCTCTATTGCAGATAACCCTGTTAAAGCAAGCTGTGTTCATTCAAACACTCATTTTTCTTCCATTAAATAATATTGGAGAGGAATAATTCACAGGAAGAAAAGTGAACAGGGAATTATGTTGAAACGTTCATAAAACAGAAGCAAGTTGCAAGAACCTTTGCCTAACATCCTCTTGACTTTCCATAAACAATTTCCATAAAACCATTGCCCTTTATTTCCCTCAGTCAAAGTGCAGTCCTTCTGAAGCACATGGCTGTGTTTCTTTTTGAGCTYTTAAATTTATAGAGGACTCCAGATGCAAAGTGTGTTTAGATGCAGCAAACCCATATAAACAAAAACACTTCTTCCAAAAARGAAAAGACAAGAAGTCAAATAACAGTTCAAGCTGGTGATTTTCAGAAAGTCTTTCTTTCCCCTTCCATAAAAATAGAGCAAGATTTCACCCTAAATGACCATAATCGGTCTTTTATGATGATGACAATGAGTGAGAATTATTGTCAACGAATGAAAGGTGGCGGGGGCCTAGGAAACCACATACAACCTGCCTTCAAACCTGCCTCTTGCAACAGTTTCAAGGAGTCCTTAAAAATGGGCAAATGCTTTACCACTTTACAAAGAGAGCTCTTAAACCTTAAAGGAGTCCACTTGCATAATAAATAATCTTAGAGTCAAAGGAAGAAAGTACTATCCAAAATTTTGTKTGTTTTCTTTACTTTATAACTGCGTGCTAGCAGGCAGGAGCATTCATAAAATATTTGCAGATCTAGCTGTTTCACAGATGAAAATGTATGTAAAGATATTTGGGTTTCTACCTGCTTGCATATGAAAGCTTATGCTCCAGTATAATATTGCACACAGAGCTACCTTAGCAGCGCACATTTATTTGCAGGAACATAAAAATGCAGAGATTGTGTTACTTTGATCCTTAAAGATGAAAAATATCTCAGGTTGTTGCACTCTAAGTCAACAAGAAGCCTCCTGCTGACGATATTGACAGCAGAATTTCACCTTTTTTTACTCATAGAAYAGTGCAGTGTATCTGTGAAATGGGTATAAAGGTTATTGCCTGCCTCAATGTGTTTCTTAGATAAAAAGTTTCGAGTAAGTCCTTCAGACAAGTCCCTGAGGCAATGACTTTTTGGAGTTTTTGAGACCCTGCAAAATCAACAGCTGATCATAGTACTGGGTTTTCTTAAAGCCAGCAGATCCATCTTGCCGTAAATCAATTTTGAAAACCATTTTCCGTGGTGCTTCTGAGCAGGTTTGTGCATCTGGAATACCTAATCTTTGTCTTAAACTGTTATCCATTTGCTGAACTCTTGAATCACGTGTTCTATAAATCACGTGTTCAGATTGGTGAAGCCCACCAAGAAATGCTGCCAAAAGAGATTGAAACAGAGATTTGAAGGAGAGGAAGGACTATTCTGCTCACCTGCTCTGAACTCCTGTCATAATTCCTGAAATAAAAACTGGTTTTTTTTCTTTTTACTATACAACTAAAAGTTACCAAACTCAGTATAATTAGAATAATATTTATTGTACAGCCTAGATCAAGGGGTAGAAGCTCTGAAACAGATGAATAAGGCTGACCCACATAATTTTTAGAAAATTAAAATATGGTAAAATATACACGCATTATAAAAACATCCTTATATTGTCACATTGAGAGAGAAGATGGCTCATTGCAACATGTGGTGCCAGTGTAAGGGTTACTGATGTCACACAGCAAATCAATTTCTAAATTAAAGAAAAAAACAAAAACCATCAAATTTCATGTTTTAAAAATCTGGTAAGATTTCTCCATCTGCCATGTGCTACAGTTGACAGCTGCTTCCTTTTGCATAGCTAAGTTCAACATGACCTTAGCCAGGCAGAGTGTGCAGGGTATAAGGCCATTGTTGAAAGTATTAGTGGAAAAGTATTAAGGCTTGGCAGAATTTTCTCATATTTCCTTCTGTCTTTTGCTCTGCCTTTTGCTTTACCTATCCCTTTCTATACTGTTCCTGTCTGTCTCATATTTCTTCTCTCTGGTAGATGCCTTTTAAGAGTAGCTTGATTCAGCGCAGTTGACCTTTAATGGAGCAGTGCTGATGATTCACATCAAGTTTTTATAGGCSTGCTAGTTTCTGCACATATGTGGAGCAGGGTTCCTCTTTGACCTACAGGAGTTACAGAAAGGGAGAGACATTTTTGGGGAGGGAAGTTTAGTGGGTATTTTCTTTTAAAAAAACAATGCTTTTATAAAAACAGAACAAACAAACCAACAAAAAGCATTTCCTTTTCTGGAAGAGAGAAATCCTATGCAAATTCAAGAGTCGAAAATAGTAAACAATCACAATGTTGAAATTAATATAATCATGGTCATATTTTATCATATATTCTAAGGTTGATTGTACTCTAACAGAAAAATATTTTTGTGAAGAAGACTGGAAAACTTCTGCAGTGGAGTGTCAAATCATCATCATTAGCAACAATATCTGATTTCTCACAGCCTCAGAATCAATTACAAACACACACTGGAAAGCAGTTTTCTTYTTTCTCTTTTTTTGCCCTGCCTCCAACTTCCCTCTCTTCATTATTCATTCTGACATGCTCTTTCTTTTATATTCTCTTCATCACTGGTTTCTTTCCTTCTTCCTCATTTTCTCCGATTTCAGTGATGTTGCATTTAGTTTCTTAAACATTTCTCTCACCTCTGTCCCTCTCTCATTCTATCTGTTCCTTCATACATTTTTGCTCCATACATGCTTCTCCCACCCCTAAAGCCATATTAATCCTTTTTTATCTTTCCCCTAGACCTCATTCTCTTCCCTTTAATCACTCACACACACCTCTTATCCTGTAGCATGGATCAAATGYATATGGCCTTCAGATCAGATCATATCTAGTCCCTCTCCTAGGCCTTCCATTCATTTTGGTACCCTTGCCCACAGTGGGAATGACACCACCTCTTGCTGATTGCATTTGCAGTGTTRCCCAGAGTAAGCACTAATTATGGTCCTGGGGGTTAGAACATATTTAGTGGCCTGACTTCTCCAAAGAGATTYGCATTCTTTTCCAACCTGTCATGAAACTGAGTCTACTGGTGCACAGCAGACAACCTACAGGCAAACTGGAACACTGTCCTGAAGACATCCAATTTTCCCTGACCTGCAGTTCAAATACATTACACATGCAGATAGGAAGTTGATACCATTTTAAAGTTCCTTATCTGCCGAACGTGTATTTGGCAGTGAAACTGTTAATGTACACTGTAGGATCTTCAGATGCTGAGTTCACCCTGAACATGTTTGTTTACACGGAAACTGAAGCTGGGTGCAGCAGAGTTGGAAAAGTCACAATATGTGGATACAACAAACCATAGAGCCAGAAATACACATTTTATAGAAGAACAGAACAAACGCTGACAAGCAGCTCAAGCTCTTGTCTTACTCATGGTACATTTCTTGTTATGAGCTAGGATGGAATGTAGGATTCTGAGCAATACAAAGGAAACCACAAGTAGGTTTAATAATGATTATATGCTCCAGATGAATGTCACAAACATGKAACACGTTTATTGGTGGCACCTATTGCATTAATACTCTGACTTACRTTCTATCTACATACACATATAGCCCAATACCACTGTATTGCATGATACACCTTTCATCTTCATATGTAATAGATGGCACATCTCCCACTAGTGGGAAAAATGCTAAGCCATAAGTATATTGTGCATGCTTGTTCTTAATGTTAGAGTTATTATTTATTGATGGCTTTTATTTGCCCCTGTTCAAAAGAACAACCACTGAACAGTGGACAACACATAAAAACTTCCCTTCATACACCCTGCTTTTGCTTTCATGCATGAGAAATGATTATACAAAGGGTCATGGTCCATCTTTAATTCATCCCACTGACATTCTGGTTGCACTATCTTTCATTTAGGATTCTCCTATTTTGTGTGCAGCCACTTTAACAAGTTTGTGTCTRCAGTTTTGAAAGCTGCAGTGCTAGCATTATGCAAATCCTGGTCAGTGGGGTTTGGTTTGATTTGTTTTCTTTTTTTCCTGTTGTAGTGAGACAACCTCTCCCCAGAAGTATAATAAACTGTGAGTGGCAAGAATATTCATCTGAAGACAACAACATTTTGGTAGACTGAGTTCTAACTTTATCCATGTTTGAACTTGGTCTCCTTTTTGGGTCTCCCTCCTGCTTCTGTTGGCTGTTAATTTTGCAAGATTTATTTGCAGGATCAAAGCAACAATATCTAATTTAACCCTACATATTTTTTTCTTTACATATATTGACTCTTTTTGGCTGATTAACTAGACCTCTCTGACTTTCATGCAGATAACTCTGTGTTTGGTTTTAAAATGCATAGACTGGTTTGTTGGTTTTGGAGGTTTCTTTTGGTGGTTTTTTTTGGTTTTTTTTTTTTGTTTGTTTGTTTTTTTTTTTTTTTTTTTTTTTTTTTTTTTTTTTTTTTTGGTTGTGGTTGTCAGTTTTATTACACTTATTTAAGAAGCAATAAATATACCTTACAATGACCAAAAACGGGTGGTATATCGTCTGCTGGGTATAAAGTACATCACTGCCCGTCAGACAAGTGGACGACCAATCGTCAAACTTAGCGTCTTCCAGTTGTTCTATTCCTTCATTTGGTGCTCGCTGCGGTTGTTTAGTCTAGTTGAGGTTTTTTTGTTTGAGGTGCAGTTTTTTCTGATTTTTTTTTTTTTTTTTTTTTGGCATCGCCTGAAACCCCGTTGCGAAGGTCAGCGAGGAGCTGGGGAGGAAAGCGAGACTCCCAGAAAGATAGCCAGGCAAGTGCCTTGTAGCGCACGGCGGAATTCGGAGGTGGTGAGACGCTCCAGCCCACCCGCCGGCGGGGCAGGGGCGAGGGTGGCACTGGCGAACGCCCCGCAGTGTCCCGGGGAAAGGCCTTGGCTCCAGCGACAGTCCCTGTGACAGAGCCGGCTCCGCTGGCACCGGGCGGGTTCGCGGCTCTCCCATCCCATCGCCTCCTCGCCTCTGTCCCGGGCGGGCAGCCCGCACAGCCGGGCGTCCTGCAGCGCTGCTGGGCCGGGGAGCGGAGCCGAGCGGAGCGGATCTGCCGCTCTCTTTCTCACAGCCGGGCTGCACTGTGCCGCGGTCCCCGGTGCCCTCCGGCCGGCACCCGGCGCGCCGGGGCSAGCAGCCTCCTCCCGCCCTCGCAGCCTCGGCGGCGGCCGTGGYCCCACTCTGCTGCCGGGTTATGGCTACTGCCGCTGATGAGGACGATGTTACTAATTTTTTAGGTGAGGGGGGAGGGTGTTTTGGGGTTTCTTCCTTTCCAAAGCCACACTCCAGAGCCGGAGCTCTGGGCTGTTTTCCTCGGGCGTGAAGAAGCGACCATTGTAGTAGCACTAAGACGGGACGCCGGCTGAGGGTATTTCGAGGAGGAAGAYTTCCCAAGGGAATCATCCTATTTTCCTAGAGGGCAGGATTGGGATGTCCCCTACGCACATTTATGGCAGGACAGACTCGTGAGGGACCGGATTATTCCGCTGTTCTGCATCCCCTCTCACCTACCAGTTTGATCCCCGACCTGGGACTGGCACCCTTTGGGACTATAGCGCAGGGCCAGGCTCGGGTTGTTGCCTCTTCTCCACGTCCCACACAGCCCCCGTGGCCAGYGAGGGGAACGAAAGGGCCCGATCACCTCGGCGGGACCCCCACCAGAGCCGGGACTTGAAAGTGGGCCTGAAACTCCCTCAACTGCCCTGAGATTTCTGTTCACCCCGGAGACAAAAATCACCGCTGTATTTCCTGTCCTCGAACACTTCCTGACACGGGGAAGATAACAAAGGGGAAAGTTTAAAGCAATAAACATCCCCGAACTGCCTCGCTCCTCATGTGCGTCCGGGGCTGCCGGCGCTAAGGCCCGGCAGCACTGGGCTGAGGAGAAACCGGACTTTCCCACTCCTCGGCCCGACCCGTGCTCTGACAYCTCCTTAACATCTTTTGGGGATTTCCCTCTCCCTAGAATTTTGCGGGGATTCATTTTCCCCAACTGACAAAGACTTTATTCCCCCGTCTAGACTACCCATGACAGTGTGTCCACTTCTGGCTGTATAAAAAAAGCAGGCGCAGTGATGCCGGCCAGTCCTGTGGAGACACTTCGAGTCTTACTGAACTCCGAGAAGGCAGTAGGAGAGAGAAAGGATGGCTGCTCTCTGCTTTTTTTTTTTT
>NW_026623390.1:452597-454151 GCF_030028575.1 Malurus melanocephalus | reverse complement strand
ACATTTTTTTTCAGCTCGCAGAGCGCCAGGTCACCCTAGAGGGAGGTGGGCAGCGGGTGGGGGGTGACGGAAAGGGGCCTGGGCATGCCCCGTGGGGAGGGGGCAGAGGGTGACATTTGCAGCGTGCCAGGAGCAAAGACACAAAAGGTCCGACCCGCGCCCACCGTGCGGGGCCGCGGTCGCTCGCCCCGCAACCAGCAGAGGTCGCCGCGCTGCCTGCGCGCCCGGGCGCGGGAGAGGCCGTGCGGACACCGCGCTGCGCCCCGCGGAGGGACCCCGCGCAGCCGAGCACTGCAACGCGCACCGCGGGCCCGGCGGGAGCGGCGGGGATGGCAGGGGCACGGGCACAAACAAGGAGCGGCCGTGCTCCCCCGGCCCGGCCCGGACGAGCGGAGCAGGGACGGACACTGCAGCTCTGGATTTCAGTGAAATTAGCCATTGCTAACGGTTTGCCCCAAACACGTGCCCGGCTGACCGAAGATGCCCGGCTCAGCAGTCTTTCAAACTGCTTGTAGGTTTACTCAACTAGCACAGAATTACAGCTATTATTCCGATAYCCGGTTGCCTACGTATTTAAAGTTATACGTTTACCTAATCTTCTATCTTTAAACATTTACGTAAACACCCCCACATATATGTGTATTGGCAGTGTTTTGGGTGTGGAAGTGATCACCTAGAAGAGCTGCATTTCACAGTTTATTTAAACGTCGAATATGTAAATTAACTGTGTKCGCGTGTTTACAACCATATCTACCTCCTGACATTATCTCGAGATCATTTCAGGGTAGTTATCTCCGCAAGTGGCAACACTGGGTCCCACTTCTTGTTTGAAATAAACCTGGAGGCTGTGTTTGCTCCCTAAGCCTCGGAAAGGAAAGCATCTTGCAAAGAAAGTTAGAAAACCAAGATGGTCCGCTGTTCAGTAGCTCACTCAACAGCAAACGCGATTTTCAGCACTATTTCTTCGCTGTTTCATTGCAACCAGATTTCCTAGTGGAAAATTATTCTGCATTAATAAGCCTTTACTTCTCTACCCAAACTCTTTTGCCTTTTAAAAACATGAGGCATTGAAAACAAGTATATTTTCCTGATGAATAGTGATTGGAGGGCACTTCTACACTACGTTGATGAGGGCGGTGTAACAGTCCGTGTAGAACAGAAGACAAAAATGGATTTAAACAAACCCAAAGAGAACGTTCAAATCAGGGGGTGGAGAGGGGGGTGTCGGAAGAGCATGGGACGGACTCGCTCGGGAACGAATACAGCTCCTCACACAGTCTAAAGGACAGGCACCGAGTACCCGAAGTGGAATCTGCCCTTTGAAAAACATACACAAAGAAATCAGTGCTCATGTCTAAGTTGCATTTTGCCTGGTTTGGGAAACTTTCAGATAACTGTCCTGTGGAACCCGAGGGGCGCCGTGCGCCGCTGCGCAGACGAAAGTGCGGACACCGCACTCGGGCGGCTCTCGGGTGAGGACTCCCCACACCGCCTCCAGGGAGCAGCGCCGCAGGTCCGCTTCGACAGCAAGTCCGCGTCTTCTCCCCCCACTTT
>NW_026623390.1:443651-450502 GCF_030028575.1 Malurus melanocephalus | reverse complement strand
AAAAAAAAAGGCTAGAACCAAACAACGTTCCTGCAATTCGCTTTGTAAGGGAATGACATTAAAAGTGTGTTTATCTCTGTAGGAGAGTAAACGGTTAGTCAATCATGTATTTGCTTTCATTTCAGAAAAACGTCTGATTTCCCTATGTGTTGGTTGCGGCAATCAAATTCACGATCAGTATATTCTGAGGGTTTCTCCGGATTTGGAATGGCATGCGGCGTGTTTGAAGTGTGCAGAGTGTAATCAGTATTTGGACGAGACCTGTACGTGCTTTGTTAGGGATGGCAAAACCTACTGTAAAAGAGATTATATCAGGTACGCCATTTACATTGTTTAATTGTTCGGTGAGATTTTATTTTTCTTTTCAACTTTATAAATTTGACAGAGGTATTAAAAGGAAAACTTGTGAGGAAGCGAGTAAAAAATAATTGGTATGTTTTTACATGTTTTCCCATTAATAGACTGATGAGGAAAAAAGTTAGTTGTGAAGTTTTTTTTTGTTTTTTTTTTTTTTTTTTTTTTTTTTTTTTTTTTTTTTTTTTATTTCATTGTTTCAAATGCAAATATCTGTATTAATAGAGCAAGGTTTGAGACCATGTAAGACCTTTCCAAGGACTTTGGCAATGCATCCTGTGATTCTGACCAAGTGGGTAATCGTAGGTAATGAAGAATAGTTTCAATAGTTTCAATATTATGGGCAACACAGAACAGATCACTTTCTAACACAACCTGAGAAATGCATTTCTCTGTGTTTCTGCAAAGGCATAGAGGCATTCGAAAGAAAGGCACTTCAAGCATGTATGCCGTAAAAATAAATACAGGGGTAGGGAAAAAAAAAAAGAAAAAGAAAACCCTACTTAAACTAGGCCCATCAAAAACAAAAAGCAAAAGGAAAACAAAAACAAACCCAAAATTTTCTTCAGATTGAAAGATCCTTTAATGGGGATGATAAAACTTACACCAAAATGTTTCTTAGCTAAAATAACTGACATTTAATCTTTTTTAAATATTAACCCCTTTGGTGATATCTGACTGCCTTTTCTTTCTTATCTTATCTGTACTGATGAATTAGACAGAGCAGATCAAATTGCCCATCATCTGTTCGCGAACAATTGGGTATATTTAGATAATGGAACCGCTTCCTTCCTCACATTAAAATCTGGTAACTGATAAATGTGAGAGTTGCCAATGCTGACACTATAGAGGAACCAAAGCAGGAATTTCGAGTGTGTTTATTATTTGTGCTCCTGGGTCATGCTGATCCGTTTCAGTGTCGCCTACTGGGTTTGCCAAATCATAAGTTTGTATGACACTGGGATATGAACGGTACTTTTTTTTTTTTTTTAATGGAAAGTTTTGGAAGCAAGTCACCTAGCCATCTAAGATATCTTCTGCTTTCTATGTAATTCTGAATTGAAATAAAACCCTTGAGTCTTTCCTTCTCCAGTGCACAATTTATAAGCAGACAATTCCTTCAAGCCATTGTGAGTTTATTCTCCAAGTTCTAAAATGGCTAAAACCAGAACTTTTTTTTTCCTTAAATTCTTTATTTTTAAATGAATTTTGGAGCCGGTTTTTTAAATGTTGTCCTTTCACCAATTTCAAATGAAAGGAAAATGTTTGGACTGAAATGTATTCACTTACCTCTGGACAGAACTCAGTGGGGAAAATTAAACAGAAAAAAAAATTGCAACTCTTTTAAGATAATGCAGAATACATTTAATTTGTTACAATTTAAAAAGGAAAGTGTACAGTACATGCAAGTTGACTTTGAATTAGACAGTGAGCCAATCTTTAGATGTCAAACCTGTGGGCAACCACCACAACTTTTGTACCTATGAATGCACCTACTTTACGATCACTCTGTTCTATTGCTGTTTAGCTGTGTGGTTTTTTTCCTCTCGAAACTGTGTGATTCGAGTACATGTAGCTCTGAATATAGGATTAGTGCATTTCTATAGCCATAGAAGCTAAAGAAGTGTAGTCAGAAGCATATATCACAGACTCTGTCTCTGAGGAAGTATACTGGTGAGGAAATTGATGGGAATAAATATTAGCTCAGTTTCAGATACAGCTTTCACAGTTCTCTGGATCCTGAGCGTGCATATGTGCATGTACCCATACATTTGTGGAAAGATGTTAATTTTACATCATGCCAAGGACTTCTGGCTAAGAAGCACTCAGTGGGAGCCCAGAGACTGTGCAATTCTAGACAGCCGAGTTGGAGCATTTTCTCATGTTTATCTACTGATGAGTGAACCGTCTACCTCTCCTGGGGAGACCAGGAGCCCGCCACCCGGTCCAGAAAAGCATTTTTTTGCTGTGTGGGGYTGTAGCGAGAAGTTGCCCTCTCATTTCTACCGGAGTGCTTGAGCCCCGGTTTAAAGTGCGAGTGTCAGGAGGAGGGGAGACGGGGCAGGAAGGCTGAGGTAAAGACAGGCTGCAGAGTCGGAGCACCGAATCTGCCTTTTATTTGGGGGTGGGAGAGAGGAGTTAAACTACTATATATGTGAGCCTGAGGAGGCATGTGTGCTATGCTTGTGTTGTCGACTTAAATTAACCTGGTGGGAAGGCACTAGGGGAAGAGACCCCGTGCTGGCAGTCACCTCTGCTGTGTCCCAGAGGCTAAGCTGACGGCAGTCGGGCACACATCAAGTCTTGAGTTTGTTCCTCTCAAAAAGTATCACAATTTGGTGAAGCAAAAGGAAGGTTTGTGTCTGGGGAGTGGATGGCAGCTTCGGCAGCCTCGCCTTTCCCTGGTGTGTCCAGATAGTCCAGTTCAGCCCCAGGCCAGGCTAAGTCAGGTGAGAAGGCAGGGAGAAGGCAGGGATCGCCCCACTGCTGGAGCTGAGGCGAGAGGGAGAGGTCKGATATCCTCGGCAAGAAAGGGACTGKTTTTTTTTTTTTTGTTTCTTCTTACACCCTTGCCTCCCAGCTCCCCTCTTCCACCKCTGTGTTCGTGTCCCCTACACCTTTCACGGCACGGGGATCAGGGCACCGACTACAAATGAATCCAGCTTATTCCTTTCCTATTCTGGCTCCTGTATTTCCCATGCTTTTTAAAGTAGTGGATTGCGTGTGGCGCGTCTACGCGGGGCCAGGGGCTGCCCACGAGCAGGAGTGAAAACCTCTTTCTTTTTCCCTTTCCTTTCTCCCCCCCGCCCCTTCCCTGCCCTCCCCCTTCCCCCTCCCGTGCTCTCCCTCCTTCCCTCCCTTCTCCTTCTTTCTGGGCTGGGCCCTGCTCAGGTTATACGGCATCAAGTGCGCCAAATGCAGCATCGGCTTCAGCAAGAATGACTTCGTGATGCGCGCCCGCGCCAAGGTGTACCACATCGAGTGTTTCCGCTGCGTGGCCTGCAGCCGCCAGCTCATCCCCGGCGATGAATTCGCGCTGCGGGAGGACGGTCTCTTCTGCCGGGCGGACCACGACGTGGTGGAGCGGGCCAGCCTGGGCGGCGGGGACCCCCTCAGCCCCCTTCATCCCGCCCGGCCGCTGCAGATGGCAGGTACCGCCCGCACCCAGCGCCGCGGAAACCCGCGGGGTTTGGCGATGCGCGGCCCCGCTSCGGGCGGCGGGGGATAGCCCCACCCTCTCAGAGGGTCTCTCGCCTCCGTGGAGAGCGGGGCCCGAGCGTGCGCGCCCGCGGACAGGCGGCGGCGGCGACTTGCCCCACGCTCGGGGCTGCTGTGGGTCCAGCTGACKCGAGAAACGCCCGCGTTGGCGGGACGCGTGAGGCGGAACACCTGCGGAGGGGCCGCGCCCCCGCCCGCCAGCCTGCCCTCCTCCTGCCCGCAACGCGCACCGGGTGCGGGAGTCCGCCGGCATCCTTCCCGAGGCCGGGCAGCCCTGAACCTGAGCCGGAAAGGGACGAGCCGCTGCGGAGAGCAGGTCTGCGGCAAAGCGCAGCCCCCCTCCGCTGTCTCAGGAGCGGGCGGAGAAGCTGTTCTGAGCGCTGGAGGAAGTGGGGTCTGAAAAGAGATAGACTTCATAACTACAGGCTGGCGCTTAGGCTGTAATTTAAAACTGTCAACAAGCTAATCTTCGGTAATTGCCTTTTAAAGTGACTCTTGCCTTCTTGAAACGTTTTGTGCGATTTGATGAGAATTTCATCCCAAAACTCAGCCCTGTAACTTCAAAGTCTCCCCACCTTACAACTTCATTCACACTTGCAGTTCTCGACGGGTGCGTCAGGTACTCAGAGACGCTTAGCTTTAGGAAGAGACACGTCCCTGAGTCTAACTAGGCTGGACAGTACAAGGTTGCCCGGCGTTATCGCTGTGCAAGTAACTGTAACTCGGAAGGTTATTTGTAAATACAGCTATTCTGAAACGGGCTCATTTCCCTCTTCGGAGCTGCTTTCAGGTGCTACAACCACATATAGGGAGAAATAATCCCGTAACTGATCAGGGCAGAATTCTAGAGAGATTGTGCTCGTTATATCGTGTTTGTGCATGTCTCCGAAAGGCTTAGTGTGTCGGCAGGTACAATACTGATAAGATTGGAAGCCTTCGTATTGTCGTCATCGCATTTGCAGATGCATTGTTTCAACTAGAAAAGTCGGAACACAACTGTACAAAAGCGAGCACTTCTGACTGTTAGCTAAACAGTTTGAGAAAACAAAAAGAAAAAAAAAAGAACAAAAAATAGTGTTTTTATTTTTCCCTCGACTGGGTCAGATTACACCTAATAGCTACAGCTGCACAACGCACAGAAGGATAGCAGAATCACAGGAACACTTTCAGGTCTTTTTGTGATGTCACCCCATAGTTTTGCATTTCTTGGCAGTTTGCACTAGTTGCTGGGCTTGCTCTCCTTTTTAAAGCATTAGATACATATTTCTAAATTATTAATCTAAAGACTAAGCAAATGTACTTAGCACATCCACTTTCTAAAATAAACCCCATCTCCCGTACTTTGAGATACTGGGTTCTCACAGGCTTCTCTTCCATGAGCATGGTGCAGAGGATTTGGCTTGTTTTGCTCTGGTTTGAAAACGTCAGACTACAGGGAGCCATTGCATGTTATCACGTCTCCTGGCTGAAACGAGCTACATTCACGGTACAAGAAGCAGACCCGAAATATGATTAATTTAAGAAGTATTCTTTCATTAATTTTCGGGCCAAAAGTCTGTTTTGGTTATTTGTCAGGAAACAAATACATAAAACCCTCCTGCTCCTTTCACAGCGCGCATACACCTTAGCTAACTTGCCCTCCCCTGTCAAGTTTCATACAGGTTCARGCTTCTGTCATTAGAGGTTTTAGGGGGTGGTTTGTTTTTGCAAATTAATTGTCTGTGGAGCCAGAAATGTCAGTCACTCCACCAGTGCATAAAGCAGAGGAGGCTGCAGCAGCTCCGATAGATCTGAGTGCTTGAATGGCCTTTGAAAGAGGGTTCATCACCCGCCCCCCCGCCCCTCCCGCCCGCCACCTCCCCCTGTCCCACCAGCTTAGATTCATAGTCTCTGCAGACTCCCTGCTTCCTACTCATGGGGATCCTGTTCCTCCCTTCCCCTTCCCTTACAGCAGAACCTATCTCTGCCAGACAGCCAGCTCTGCGACCCCACGTCCACAAGCAGCCCGAGAAGACCACCCGAGTCCGGACTGTCCTTAATGAAAAACAGCTTCACACCTTGAGGACCTGCTACGCTGCCAATCCCAGACCTGACGCCCTCATGAAAGAGCAACTGGTAGAAATGACTGGCCTCAGCCCGAGGGTCATCAGGGTTTGGTTTCAAAACAAGCGCTGCAAGGACAAAAAGAGGAGCATTATGATGAAGCAACTTCAGCAGCAGCAACCCAATGACAAAACTGTAAGTGGCTTCAGCCTCTGTCCGTGTGCTGCCTTAATTCCCAGGGAGAAAAGCCTGGGGTATGTCCGGCCCGGACAGCCCCAGGGCTCGGTTTGACGCTGTTGACTTTTTGCGATCTCCCTTAAAACAAAGAAAACGATACCGCTTAGCTATTGCCCGTCAGTTTCTGCTGCCAGTGCAATCGAAACCGACCACAGCGAGGAGCCGATTTAGTCTGCTCAAGCGAACTCAGAATTTGTGGGGCTAAGGATACGCTGTAGCTTAGACTAACTTCTCTGCAGCATGAATGAGACCTGCAGAACTTATGGGATGTAATAAACCCAGTCTCATCAAATAGTTGTATTGCAAATGCAAAGTACTCCTTAAGGGGAAAATGATGCTTTTGCCTTCTTCCATGTTTTTAGACAGGAGTAAATCCAGAAGTAAAAGAAAAAGTTAAAATAAAATAAGAGGTGTTTTTCTTAGCACTTTATATACTAGAATGTGTGTGTGTTTGACAGTGCACTTACTGTAKAAAAAGACAAATGCAATGCAAATTTTTCGGATTTACCATCGTGTTTACAGGTTAATTTATATATAGTTTTATCTATGTAGAACTCTTGTCTGCGGATATATGCACCGGTGGTGTAAATAAGCAGAATGCACTGGGTTCAGCAGAACAAATTGTCTCCATGTTAAGCCAAATTTGTTTCTTCCCTTTTTTTGTCGTTTGTTTTCTTTTTGTTATTGTAAGTCCACTTGAAGAAGAGTCTGTTACTCTCCCTGTGTATATTGACTGACCTGAGAATGACGATTAATTCATAAGGCTGCCTAGTTAAGTGGAATTTAAGGAGTTTCATTTTACCCTGTTGGAATGCAATAAAACACGGTGTTATTAACTCGCCTGAACAATCTATTCGTCGAGGCTTGGCGTTATATTGTACACCGTGCCTGCACTACAGGGCATTCTGGAGGGCTGAGGCTTTAAAGCATATTTTAATTTTTTTAATGTATTTTCCTTTTTTTTTTCCAAAAGGAGCAGGTTCAGGTTCAGCCTATTT
>NW_026623390.1:440795-443605 GCF_030028575.1 Malurus melanocephalus | reverse complement strand
TGCGGTAATGACGTAGCCCAGGTTTGCCGTGCAGTGGATATACGATCCAGTTAAGGTCACACAAAACAAAACTTGCGGTAATGACGTAGCCCAGGTTTGCCGTGCAGTGGATATACGATCCAGTTAAGGTCACACAAAACAAAACCAGACTGGATGTGAACTAWAGAAGGGAGCAGGATTAACCGTTTCTCGTTCTGAGACGTGCATTGGCAGTCGAGATACAGAGTGCTCGTGTTTAAGAGAGCTTGGGGTGGAGGGGGTATGCTTTGAGACGAATAGCAGGATTAAAGGGAAAGAAAGTAAACTTCCACCGTGATAAATGCAGCGAGTAGAAACAGGCTGACCTAGAGTAGAATAGAGTAAGACATTCACAGCAGATTAACAAAGCAAATACAAGCGACTGTATAGATAAGATAGAAAGCAGTTTATTGACTCAGCGTTTATACACAATAAAGCTAACCAAGCTCATTAACATCTTTTGCTGGGCTGTTTACAGAATATCCAAGGGATGACAGGAACTCCAATGGTGGCCGCTAGYCCGGAGAGACACGACGGTGGTTTGCAGGCGAACCCCGTGGAGGTGCAGAGTTACCAGCCGCCCTGGAAAGTACTGAGTGACTTCGCATTGCAGAGTGACATAGACCAACCTGCTTTTCAGCAACTAGTAAGTGTCGGTTCCCAGCCCGAGGCAGCCGGTACCCGGGTCAGAGCAATGGGCGATTCACTCCAGGTGCCAGATGCCCTCAAAGAGACGAGGAATCCAGACTAGCTGGGTTTTACAGAAATTGCAAGGTGGGCATGACTGCATCTGTAAAAGGAGAGAACTGATTTGATTTCACAGAGCTTGGTGCAAAATCTGCCTTAGTGTGCAGCAGAGATATTGCTGAGTTGAGTGTGAGTTTGGATAAGGCCCGACTCAGGTCTGATAATAGCTTGCGTCCTCCTGCAAAACTGAAAGCACTTCACTAAAACACTCTTTATATGTCACTTAATTGTACTTACATTTGTGAGMGCAGTTTCTAGAATTCACCGCTCCTGACTTCAGGCCAATTTTGCCTTTGTGCTGTAGGATGAATTTTTAAATACACGATTGCAATATGAGTCAGGGCCCTCATTTTGTCACACAAATATGAACCTCTTAATTAAAATTTCAAAGTCCTTGTCTTAAGCATGTACCTCTAGATATAACTTTATGTATCTATATATACACATGAAGCTATACAAATGTATACATATATATGTGTATATAGCTTACATAGTGGTTTTTGGAAAGGAAATTGCTAGTACTTATTTAGGTGAAAAATTCCTGCAATATAATAAACTACCTTAAGGCAAAAGAATTTATTTTAGAATAAATTCTGTTCTTAACTCACTTCCTTATGCCTACATCACTTGGCAGCTCATGTGGGACCATATCACCAAGAGTACTTAGGCCCAGCAAGGTGAATTAAGGAGAGAAGTTCAGTCATAAGTAAATTTCATGGCCTAAATGTGTTAAAACTAGGTCTTTAAATTAATWAGATATGTTGTGTATGGTATTTCAGTGATTCAGAATGATATTTATGGCAAATTAACGTGTAAACATTTTTTTGATCTGTTGAGCTTTATTTTCCCTTTTACATCAAGCAATGGGAGACAAAGGTTTGTAGTTGAACCTAGCACTGTGTCCAGACCTTTTCGATTTAGTATCATGCTCTCCTGCAGAATCCCTTTTCTTTTGCCCAATAGCAGTCTGCAGTGTGGGCAAACACTATTCTYGCTCAGGAAACTGTAGCACAGCAGCAGGGCTATTTGCATCCTCTTACATCTGAAACAACCATYGCTTTTCCTGCTTTAATCAAGTTGTCCATCAGATGGGAGAAAAAATTATCTCCTTTGGCTGCTTTACTTACTGTGCCTTAACAAAATATGAGACTTCAAAAATCTTGGATGCAGTGAGTTTTTGTATTAAATTGTTTGAGAAAAGAAAAAAAAAAAGCAGGATGGAAGATGGATAGTCCAAATATACGTACACAGATGGGTAAATAGATCATTAGGTTGACAAATTAATATTGACATACATTAGACATAGTATGTGATACTGAAAAGAGTTAAAGAACAGTGAAGGAACAGAGCAGACAGCTCATTGGCCGTTCAAGGCAGGGCTCTAATCTGGAAAGGGCCTTAATCACAGAATTGGCCAGCTAAATAGGTGCCAAAGAAATGCTTCTGGATTAGCAAAGCTCCACCCTTCAAGTCATGCCTTTTCCCAAGGATACTGCTAAACTAACAGGAGCAGCAGGGCACATTAGGATGGAATAGTGTGACCTTTTTTATCAAACTGACTCTCATTAAGAAGAGATAGCACCAGCATCAAATCACGATTGAAGGAGGATGACTGGTTTCAAATGCCTCCTGCTCCTGGATGCTCCTTCCAGGTTTATTTTGGTACATGCACAAAGGAGGAAAAAAGTAATCTTTAAGTTTCATGTCAAGAAAACACATGCACTCCTAAATAATTGACTAGAACATCCTGTTGGGATTGCCACTCTCGCAAGACAGGGAAGAAGGCCTCATTAATAAGTTTGTTTGTTTATTTGCTTGATTTTTTCAGTCTTCTTTTTCCATTTTTTTAATCTACTTTTTCTTGGTGATTTGGCCGAAGGCCTGAAGAAGGTTCCTGTGAAGTCAATGGGGAAGCTAAACAGAGCAACCAGCAGTGACACAGCCTCCTGTGGAGATGTATCAGGCCTATTGGCTGCATGCCTTGTGTATTTATTTTTGTGTTCTTCTTTGCCTGCTATTTTTCTTTGAGTTTCACAGTTGTAGAA
>NW_026623390.1:435733-439547 GCF_030028575.1 Malurus melanocephalus | reverse complement strand
AAAAAAAAAAAAGAAAAGGTTGTACCGTGGTCTTTGAATTATATGTCTAATTCTATGTGGTTTTGTCCTTTTTCTTTCCTTAAATATGATGTGAAATAAAAGCGCCATATGTAGAATTATTATATCTTCAGGACTATTTCACTAGATAAGCGTTTGAAATAGAAAAATAATAATAATAATAATATTAACATTAAATAATGAACAAAGTTCCCTCTTTTAAATATTTACAGGTTAGCAGCTAAAATACCTGAAATAAAATATTGCATGCAAAGCCGGTCGTTAGTGAATAAAATGAGTGTGATATTTTATTGCAAGTATTAACGACCAGCTTGTAAATTTCCGTTTCAACAACTGTATCAGGGCTAGTTGGATGCCTTAGCTTTCAATCGATAACGTTAGAAAGTCTCTTGTTCCCCCACCCCATCCCTTGCCCTTAAAAATGATATTACTCTAGGCATGATCAGACATAACGTTAAGACATCTAAAGAACTGAGAACTCAGGCTTTTCGCCGAGTTCTACTATTTTTAAAAAAATAATAAAAAGAAAGTGCTGTATACCAAAGCCTCGTTGTTGAGATTGTTGAAGTGACCTGTACTTTAAGTATAAGCTCCTGATAAAAGGGACGCTTTTTGCTTAACAAGTCAAGTATGACCATTATTTATCAATGTCTGCTGTCAAAACAATTGAATAATGCTGCAGGAGGAATAGTTGTGGGGATATTTCTGTCGGGGATATTGCTGTGAAATTGCACGAATATGTTCCTTATTTTCTGTCGACTTTCCTCTCTTCACTCCCTCTTTTCTTCCTTTTTAATTTGCGGGGGAGAGGGTGGTGAAAGCTAGAAACGTGGGCGATTTCTCGGGGAAAAGTAGAAAGCAGTAAATTTAAAAAAATTGGGAAAGGGTTGTTTTTGCTCCAATACAAGTGCTCCCTAGTGCTCCCGGGCAGCACCAGACAAAGGTTCGCTTTAAAACACCCTTAAGGACTGGAATATACAGAGATTTTTGGTTTGACAAAGACAAGTTGGTTTGCATGTCACTTACTCCAAACCCCAATGTTTTCTTAACATAACCTTCTTTTCCCTCCCTCCTCACCATCTCAGCCCACCCTGAGCAAGCTCAGCTATAGACAAACCATTTCGACAGTACAGAGAACATTAAAAAATGTTTAAAATCTAATACAAGGATTTCAATCATCCTGATTAGAAACTGGATTCATTTTGTATGCTCAAGTGTAATACATTTTTGAGTACTTGATAAATATTTAAATAAATATGAAATCTACCTTAAACTGTGTGATCAGTAACCCTTGTGTTTTCATGCAGGATCAGAGGATTGGTACGGCGCTTCGGGGGGCGGGAGGGAGAAGGGGTATCATTTCTACCCGGTGGTCTGACGTGTAAGATCTCGGAGTCGCTCTTACTTGGGTGAGTTTGGAGACGGAGTCTCCGACTCGGGAGGGTCTGTAATTGCGCTGGAAACCTGCAAAGGCAGGGCAAACTAGGGGCCTTTGCGTTCGCCTCTCACTGCCGGGAGGCTGAGCGTGGGYGGCAGGAGCGGCGGCTCCGCGGAGAGGCGCGGGGTGTCGCAGGGAGGTGTGCCCCGAGAGAGGGTAACCTACGCCCCGTGGGGCTGGTGTCCCCTCTGTACCCCCGCTCCCGGGAAGGACCTGCGGCCGGGAGAATGTCTGCCTGCTCTCAGGGCCACGCAGGAGGGAAGGGAGACTTTTGGCTGTCGGTCCCTGCGAGGGAAAGGCCCCCCCAGCCCCGCTCGGCGCCCCGCGGTCCCGGCGCGCCCTCCGGGCGGCTGGGGCAGCCGTGGAGATAAGCTGCTCGCCGGGAGGCAGGGGCTGGCGTTTGGGCTRCCAGCACAGCTGTAGCTTGAAGCACACAGGGCAGCGGCGTGTGTTTGGAAYCAGAGCGCTGCCGCGGTTCTGCAGCTGCGGGCTGAGCTCCACTCGGGATGTGCCTGCATAYACACGCACAGCCAGGCTCCTGCCTGCACCCCGCAGAAAGCCTGAGAGCCCCGACCCTGCCCGGAGGGTGGGAAGAGTCGGGACTCTTCTRCAGAGGCCACTCGGGGGTCTCTGCGTCCCCACGGCCATCACGGGCCCCCAGACCCACGGTCAGCCCGGAGCCTCCACCCTCGAAACATCGGTTAAACAAAAGTCGTCTTTTAATTTTAAATTAAAATTTTAAGGGTGTTTTTTATATATATATATTTTTTTTGGTGGCCTTTGATTCCTTACATGTATTTGTGGGGCCCCKCAACCTCTCAAGTGTTTTCCACCGTGGAGCAAATAAAGACAAACTTTCGAGTGGACCCTCCTAGTGCCTTCAGCAGAACACTCTCCCTGAGCTTGGGCAGCAGGATTTGTGTACGCGAGAGAAAAGATCCTCTTCATGAAGTGCGTGTCCTCGTGGTGCTCTGTCAGGCTCCTGCTCTGATTCCTCTTTCCGGTATGGACGAGGGTGGCGATTAGCAGACCCAGATCCGCCGATTTTCTTCTTGCTGCAGCTACTCTCAGCAGTGTCAGATAAGGACAAAGCCCGCTCTAATTTTTCTGATCRTTTTGTTTGCACACACTGAGACCATTATTCAAACTCTTCTCATTTCAATATTTGTACCCAGGTTAATTAGCTCTCAGCATCCCCAGCCAACGTGGCAATGAGACGCAGAAGCCGGGTACGTGATTTCCAGAGTTGTGATCAGTTAAACACCTCAACAGTAAGTGTCTGCCTTTATATACATCTTTATGCATACATATCTTAGCAAATGCACYCTGGGTTACCTAAAAACGGACTTAAGGGAAGGAATAAGGGCCCCTCAGGCGATGCCGCCCTCATTCCACCGCATCCCCAGTCCCAGAGCAGCGCCCAGGACGGAGCCGGGGAGGGGTCAGGGTCCGTGGTGTTGAGTGGGTTTCTCGGGCACTGATCSTCCCTGGCCCTCTCTACGCGCCCGAAACGCCGAAAGCGTTTTACGGTGAGAGATGCTGCTGCTGGGTGCTTTGCGTGCTTCGGCCAAGCTGTAAGTAGTTAATAAAGGGGCTGGAAAGAGATCCTGTTTACTGATTGTTCCTGATTGTTGTTTTCTTGATAACAGAGCAAGCCACTGAATGACTGTTTGAGCTCCGGCGCCACAAACATAAACTTAACAGCTCCCAGTGTGCCGGCCCTTCTGGAGGATCACTCCTCACCTCCCAGGGCTTGTGAAGTGCAGAAGGAGAAGGCAGTTCCCGAGGAGGCAGTCTCTGGGGTGGTGGGGGTGGTGGTGGGGAGCGGAGAAGATTCGCCTGCATACCCGATCTTTCCATATTGCACGGTATTTGCCCTCATTAGCCAGGGCCAAGGCGTGTTCAAAACAATCGGTACTTTTGTCCGAGCCTCCTATCGGTGCCGGAGCTCGGAGCAGGCTCTGGATGCTGCTCAGAGCAGTATCCCAGCCGGGAGATGCTGGTTTTGCAACACGCTGCAGTTCGGTTTGAATTTTCTTGCAGCGGCTAAGGGCCACCAAACGAGTGCTTGCTGCAGGCCAGGGAGGGAGGGCGAGGGAGGCAAGGAGGGTGCGCAGCCTCGCCGAGGTAGATGTCACCCGGCAGCACCGGGGCAATAACCCCGGTGAGCTCCCCGGCCGCGCTGGATCATCCACCTGCAGCTCCGGCTCTTTCTGGGGCGGGTGGTGCGGGAAAGGAAGGACGGAAGAAGGAAGGCTGCAAAACAAAATTTTTGCTGGAGCCTCTCTGCTTCTTTCTTTTGTTTTCTTTTTTTTTTTTTTTTTTTTTTTTTTTTTTTTTTTTTTTTTTTTTTTTTTT
>NW_026623390.1:408714-435713 GCF_030028575.1 Malurus melanocephalus | reverse complement strand
AACTCTTTTTTTTTTTTTTCTGGAAGACAAAACAGGGTGAGGTGTGTTTGTGGGAACAGAGAGAGGGCAGAAAATTTTCCAGAGATAAGTGACACGGACCAAAGCAGAACTCAGCTTCTGTCTCGTGTGGCAATGGGAAGAGGAAAACAGGGTGTTACTGTGACTTTTCTTTAGGAGGGCTGTTCAGGTCGGTAGATCTCCAAGGCTAATCCAAACAAGCCGTTTGACTTGTGAGGTCCGGTGTCTAGACATAGCTGGTGACTCGGCGGCTCCTTATCTGGTTTTGGAATCAGCCAAAAGAGACTTTTCTTAATGTCCACAGCAGCACTGGGATCTGCCGGGGCCGGGGAGCCACCGCACCTCCCAGACAGGACAACAAATACACCCACCACCTGGAGGCTTTACAGCCCACTTTGTTGTTCCCRGCCTCCCCCAGCCCCGGCAGGAGTGACCGTCCGGCTGCCCAGTCAAACCCACCCTGCTGCTTGCCACCGCAGTGCCCTGCTCGCCTCCAGGCACCGAAGGGACACCTCTGCAGCAGGATGTGGCAGTGGACACTCGAGATCCGCTGGGGTCAGACCTGCTGTTTCCTCCACCCCCATCACAAYATCCCTTCCACCGTGTGTGTGTTTGTCACTGCAAGATGTGTGGATTTTTTTTCCCAGATGAAGTTTTGCGGAGAATGGGTAAAAAAATTTCCAAACTCACTCTTGTTCRTGAAAAAATCTTGTTCATGATCAAAGCAAATCAATTAAATGAGAGGAAGTCAGTTTAGATGCAAGTTTAGTTCTTGGGGTCTAGAAAATTGCTTTTTGTATTAGTCCTTCACATTGGATTTGTGAATATTGCAAGCTTTAAAGCTTGTTTCAAGTGGTTAGAATCAATAAAAGCATTTAACTCAAAAGTAAGCACCATTTGAAAGTAGAGAGAAAGAGGCATCTTTTGCTTGGATGACACTCATTCATTATTATTTTTTTTTTATATGGATTTTTTTTTTTTTTTTTAAATTGAGATTACAAAGCTTCCTGGAACCCTGCGTTGCTGAATGGTGGGTTTTCAGATTCCTGAACAGTGCATGAGCCCATCCACTGCCCTTGCTCTTTGTGTGCTGAAATGCAACCGATGTGCTGCGTAATTCCTCTTCAAACTCCGTGTTGTTTCCCGGTGTGGYTGGGTTCAGGGCCATGATATCCCATTTTGGGAGTTGATTGCTCTAACTATGATGCACTGATATGCTATTTGCAGTGGATATTGTAATTGAGTCTGCTAATGTGGAATTATGAAATTTACCAGAGGGTAGGACTCTCTCTGTGCAGTTAGGAGGCTTGTGAGTAAGTGCTGCTTTCTAGATTTAGTAGTTGCAAATTTCCTCGTGTATAGAGCAAATTATATTCCAAGGCTTTTGTAATAATTTTCCATCAACCACATTTAAACCATTTCAAACTCCCAATAACTCAGGGAATTCAGGATCAAGGGAGCAACATTTCCTAGAAAAAGAATCTTAACCATGATCCTGGTACTCCTCTTTTTTTTTTTTTTTTTTTTTTTTTTTTTTTTTTTTCTCATGGGTAAAATTTTGTGTTTATTTTTAACTGTCACAAATACAAGGTGTTGTTTGAAAAGTGTTAAACTTAGCAGGTATATAGAGATAATACTGACGTGTCACTGTGCATGATAAAGTAAAATATGGTGGGAATTAACTTGAAAAGTTTATGAAGGTTTTAACTACAGCCCATAAATTAACCTTTTTTGCAAAGATACAATGATATGTAGAAGATCTTACAATATATATGACACTTAAAAATACTCTAAAATTTGGACGCCAAACATTTCTCCCCCAACTTGAAGACACAAACTGAGGTCTTCGACATTGAAGATCTTACTGTAAGTAATCCAAAGTAATTAATATTAGTGGACTTTAATGAATCACAAATTGCAGGAGCAAACTTTCCAGTTTTCGCCGGGCCTTCTGAGAAGGTAGTAAAAGATTTGCTGCTAACCTGTAGTGAGGCAGGAATGCATTTGAGTCTTTGAAGACTCAAATCCAACTCTCATTGAAGC
The DNA here is from genome assembly GCF_030028575.1 of Malurus melanocephalus. Classification (NCBI taxonomy): domain Eukaryota; kingdom Metazoa; phylum Chordata; class Aves; order Passeriformes; family Maluridae; genus Malurus; species Malurus melanocephalus. Next base: position 433,652 of record NW_026623390.1, on the reverse strand, counting down.
TAGTGGCAAAAATCTCCTAGACATGTGGGTTAAAAAATCAGGGTATAAAGTATAAAAATCATAGAGTCAGTGTTTAAAAATTACATAAAATCACTATTGTGATTTGTAGAAAAAAAACCTGAATTCCTACCACCCTCATTCTTTTTACACATCTGACTTTAAATGAAATAATTTTATCTTATAAGACAATAAACTCTACTAAGCTATTGGTGTGTCAGTAAAAGCATCTTGCTTGATGTGGGAGCCAGAAACAGGAGTTAATAATTCATCTGAATGTAGAGGACATTGTAAAATAAAACAACCACTCCCTGGCTCGCTTATTGCTGGCTAAGCAAAATTTCGTATGTGCAAGTGCTGGGGTAGAAGACTACATACAAATTCTCTATATCATATTTTAAGGGAGCAAAGTCTTAGTAAAACCTTAATGGAATTAACCCCATACGAGGTCTGAAGGTCTAATTTACATGTGTTTCACCTCTGTAATATGAAATAAGAAGGTTTTGCAGGATTGGTCTCACGGGTATGACTCAAGTTCAGGCTCATTCCGAGCTTGGCAGTGCCCTGTTGGTTGGYGCAGAATGATCCCAAACTCCACACACAGCACAGTCAGTGGGATTGGAGGTGCCCTAAAGGTGCAGAATTTCCTTTTGAGAAAATGAGCACTTGAAAGGCTAGAGCTTTTTTTAATTAATCAAGTAAACTTTTTCAGGTCTGGGCTTTTTCTCTCTGAAATCTATGGATAGTTCTGATCATTAAGTCAAGATGAGCAGGACTGAGCACTTTATGGCCAGTAAATCTCAAGATGTTGTATTATCTTAAATAAAAGTGTTTTAGTCAAGCATTGAGTACACACCTTACTGACTTACTACTTACTGAAAACTAGGAAAACAACTAACTCCTACTGTTCATAAAGGAGCAATATGTCTTGAAATCTCTGTTCAWTGTTTTTCTTCTAATGAATTAATTTTCGAGGCATCTTTGTCTATCATTCCAATAAGTGCAGCTGCCTTGTGCTCTGATCTTTTCTTTTCTTCTTCTTAATTTTTTTTTTCCCTGAGTAAAGCCTAAGTGGACTTTTACAGAGTCATGTGTCCTCAATTCAGTTAAGCCCAACCCATCTCAAAGTCAGCAATCCTGACAATGATATAGTAGCAAAGGAAAGAGCATTTACAGTTTTGCAAGGACTGCTGCATGTTTTATTTCTTTGTGGTACCAATACTATTACGAAGTATTTAAAAAAAAAGACTTTACTGTTAAACTATTCCTGGAAGTGAAATTTCACCAGTTGCGATCTCGGTCCCACAGTGCATTTGCTCTCCAAAACTGATTATTAGGCAAAGGTGTTTGAAGTTTTAGTTTAACTTACTAGATCATTATTTAAAAAAAAAAACCAAAAAACAAACAACCAGACAACCAACCAACCAAAAAACCCAAGAAAAAAAAAAACAAAATTACAAGCTCAGAAGATTATGAAGGGCAGATACTACTTCCTACAACTATCACATCAGAATTATTCTTCATCAGTTTGACTTTTTTTCCAGATGAATATTTTGTCATTTAGGCAGGTATTTATTTGAGGATGCCTACGGCTCTTSCACAGATGTGCAGTACCTAACACAATGGACTGTGCTCCTCACAGGTCCTTAGAGCAATTCTGTGACCTTTGTAGCCCATAAAAGTAAATAAAACAACACAGTGACGTTAATAGAACTTTACAGTAATAACTGACTAATATAGACTGAAAGCCTTGTGTCTTATAAATGCTAAATTACAATAAAATATTTTTTTCAACACTGCACTTATTCCTGTTTCTATGGTGAAATTGTTGCCGACTTTCACAGGAGAATTTGGTCTCTTCATTCAGTAAGAGCCTCATAGAAGAAATGGGAATTAAGAATGAAAGAGCATGACAAGTAGCAGCATTGCAATTATCTGTGCAAATTTTATATTGCAAGGACTGAGTATGGATGGAAAACCCCCTGAAAACTGAAAGTCTTGTTCTGCAAGATCAAATGCTTAGCTGTTTATTATAGTCACTAAAGCAATACATTCATTCATTCGAGTCTTATTTGCTTTTAATTATTTAGTAAGATAACACCATACTTTATGTTTCAGAAGGTATTTTTAATTTTGATAGGCATTTTGATATATTGCTGGACAAAAGACTGTAATTAAAGCAGCTGTTGATCAAGCAGAGAATAAAAATTTAATCAGTTGATGATTGATTAAGTTTGGTGAGTTACCTGATTAATTTCTTAATAATTTCTATTGTTCAGGTGGTGCTAATTTGAGTTGACCTTTAGTCAATCATTGTTTTATAATTTTTTTTAAATATTAAAAATATTTTCTATTTTGAAGTAAAAGYGAATACAGCGAGAGATTGTATGAACTTTTGTGACTGTAGGGGTTAAAAGAAAGAAAGAATTCGTGATTCCAGTTTGGTCAGTGAAACAGCCAGGGGCAATAGATTGATAAATGCAATTTTAAGAAACGTGGAAAAGAAGAGAGGTTGGAAATGGTTTATCTCTACCTGTGTCACACCACAGAGTTTATGACACCCTGGCAATGTTCTCTGGTGCTGGAACCCTCATTTCATGGCACGGTCTTGACTTGCACAGGCTTATGAAGGGTTCCACTGTCAGCAAGAGCCTGCAGAGCTTCTGGAGGAGAGGGTGTTTCCCTCCTYTTTGGCAGAGATTGAGTCAGTTTTGGTGGGGATGGTTAGACAGGTACTCTTTTCCTTGGAGGGATGCTGTACAAGGTTGTGGCAGAATAGTTCCCAAAGCATAGAACCAACTTAAACTCACATGTGCACGGGAAGAGGCACTGGCCACACCGAGAGCTGATCCCTTGATGGTGGACAGAGATCAGGTGCCCCTGATGAGCTTCCTCAGCCATTGTTACAGTGGAAATGGAGTCCTGGTAGAGAGCCTGGGCTTGTGGCTCTGTCTATGCWTTTTTCCCTCTTCATGAAAGCCCTTCCAGAGTGGCTGCTGGGAATCTGAGCAGGGAGCTGGAACTTGTCCATTGTCAGGAGCGTGGCTGCCTGCGCTGGCCTTAGTGCATTGCTGCTCACACTWCATGCAGGATGCAGTGTCTTGCTCGGGCAAAACTCCACCTGGGCCTTCTCCATGCCCTCAGTCAGCATGGGATCCACGTGTGTGCTCCATGGCAGAGCACAGGCCTTTGTCCATAAAGCTGGGCCTTAGCACAAGGCATCCTCTTTGTAAATGTTCTGATGGGAAAGAGCGTGGGCCCSAGTGTTACTGGGACTCATCTTCACCTCTCAGAACTTACAGCCAAGGCCCTTTCTTAAATGCACATACTGATGTCTGGGTTTTTGGGTTTTTTTTGCTTGGTTGGTTTTGTTTTTGGATTTTTTTGTTGTTGTTGTTTTGTTGTTGTTGTTTTTTGTTTGTTTTTTTTTTAATATATTTTGTTTTGGTTTGTTTTGGGTTTGGGATTTTTTTTAAATTTGAGATTTGCAAGGCATTATTTTTCATTTCAGAAAATGCCTGGAGCAGTAGCTCCCCCTGTTCCAAAAGTTATCAGTGGTTTCAATGTTTATTTAGGATGTGAGCAAACTGGTTTTAGACTCCCTCCATTCCTGACAAAACCATGCATTCCTCCAGCAGGAAAGGCAGTTCTCTGTGTCTGGTGGGGTGCTTCCATCTCCCTCACTGAAGTTATTCAGCAGCAGAAGTGAGGCTGGAGAGAAGTCAAGAACTTGAAGGTTGAAACCTTTGTCTTGCAAAGCATCTTTGAGTCCTTTTAATTGAACCCAAAAATCTTGGCTGTCTTTTTCAACTTTAATGATTTACTGTTTTTATAATTTGGAGGATGGCTTTTGCCTGACGTGTGTGGCTYGTCAGAAACAGACCATGCATGGGCATCCCTGCAGGCAGAGCTGTGGGTGTTTGAGAAACTGACACCGAAATATGAGTCTTGTGCAGAGGACATTCGTCTCTGGGAATGATCATCAGCTGAGCAAGTTTTGAGGATCCCAGTGTGGGCCCTAAGTGCTTAAACACCTCAGCCCCTTTTTGGATGCCTGCCACCGTGGAGGGTGTTTGCAGTGTCAGAAGGGGTCCAAAGTCTCCACAGGATGAAAGATCTGGATGGCTTCCATCTTCCAGCAGCATCAGAGTGGTGTGTAGGGCTCTTGCCATGGAAAATGGAGTCTGCTGATCTCTGCCTCGTTTAATTTGCTCATTGCTGCCAAACACCTTCCCTGCTCTGTGGGTGAGACCGACAAGTGATGGCGAGCTCTGGCCACAGCTTGGTCTGCACCAGGCTGAAGGAACTGCCACAGCTTGGAGGACACTGGCAGCAGGCAGAGCAGAGCCTGTCCTGCCCTGCTCTCTGAGGGCTCTGCTGGCTGCTGAACTGGAAACATGACTGTGGTTTTGACTGCAGCTGGCTGATCCCATCCCAGTGGACAAAAGGCAGGYTCCCCAGAATGCTTCCCCATCACTTTCTTCTAAGGTATTTGTTACCAATGGATGAAAATGTTGCTCTCGTGATCCATGCCCTGGCACGTGTCCTTGCAATGATCTTTTACAGCAAATGCATTGCTCTGTGCTACCACTCAGCRCCATCTCTGCTCACTAAGCATTACACTTTGCTGGGAACAGGAGATCAGTGTTTCCAGAGTTCTGCTCCTTGGTCTCCAAGTGGAGTTTTAAAGCATAATTTTGATCTGCATGTATGAGAACATGGGCATCTATCTGCACAACCTATCCACAGCTGAAACTTGATGTAGCTAAGTTGGAGCAGACACAAAAATAGAAAAGAAATGCCTGCCAGTACAAGTTTTTTCAAGTCTCTTCTTCTGAGGTTATTGTCTGGTGTTGCTGGTTGCCAATGTGGCCAGAATACACCAACCTGCATACTGCATGACTAAGTTATTTTGGGGAATGAGGAAGAGGACATTGTAGAGCAAGAGGTAATTATTTGAGAGACATTGGTAAGGTTTTGTGCCCATCTTTGTGAAGTTTTTGTCTGGTTAGAGGTGAATCTTAATTTCATTTYCAAAAATACTCTCTTTATACCTGTAATAGCTGTTATTGCAGATTTTTCTCTTCAGACTATAACCACTGTGTTTCTTTCTCAAGTACTCTCAAGATGTGGTCTCCTCTTTCTGAGCTTGTCAGAAATTCCTGGTCATATTCGTGTCAGGAATACCACTGCTTATTGAGCAATTTCCAAACTCTTGTATTTGCTGTACAACTGTTCAGTGCAGAATGTGAACAGTTGAGCCGTTCCTGTGCAAGAACTTGGCCTTACACAGAGTTGTAAGTACTGCARCCTCTTCAAATTAAGTTTGGTAATCCTTGCTTTATTCAGTTCTACAGAGTCAGTCAAACATCAGCAGCTTTAGACAAGCAGACTTGTCTAAAAGCACATCGTAAGTATAATTTGGATAATAATTGCAATTTGTAATGCCACTGACTCCATTAATATTAGGAGAAATCTCTTGGCAATGGAAAGCTGCACTGGAGAGTGCAAATAATTTCTCATCAAATTTTTAAAGGAAACTGTTGTTTGAACTGTTTAAAATGATGAGCTAAAATGTTATGGAAAGTAGTGGTAGGGTAATGTGGTCAATATAAATATTTAGCAGCATGTGTAAAGAAATGCTTTATTTTCACTATTATTCACTAAAAAGAAAGCAATGAAGCTAAGGACAAGGATGGTTAGAGCAGAAGGGCAATGTCATGGCTTCTTTTCCCAGAATAATGAGGTTTTAATGATTAGGAGTTAGTTCTGATTGTATTTTTTGTTAGCATGCAATAGATACACTGCAAAAGAGTTCAATGCCATCTAAACCAGAATTACAATGCAACTGAGGAAACCACAGCAGTTTTCCTCCTTCTCATTCTGCCTTGATTAGGCACACTGCTCTGCCCAGATTCCCAACAGCACAAGCTCACAGAGGTGCGACAGAGACCTGCAAGGRCAGCTTTTTCCTTTTGTACCACACCCACAACACAAAGGAGCTGGGGCATGGTTTGAAGAGCTGATCCAGGATGTTTAAAAATACTACATATCTAATGACTAAGCTAACCCTCCTCAAAGACATTTTGAAAGAATCTATCCTATGCTTAATCACTAAAATGTTCTTTCTGCTTGCCCCTAGCAAGATTGACGATTGTAAAGAAAAGTTAGGGATTTTCCCACAGGAAGGCTGTCTGTCTGAGGTTTGGAGATTCTTCTTGGAATAGAATTATACAGCAGAAGATCATTGTATAAGGCTTTGTATACTTTTCTAAGGATCAAGTGAAACCCACCCAAGCTGCAAGGCTGTTGTGGACTTTACTGTGCTTTTCCTGCTCTTTAATATTAAATAAATCTCTAACTGTTTCTTCTTTCAGCTAGCTTGTGTGCTCTCATTTGAAGACAATGTTTGCTTTGTGAAAAATACTTACAGTGTTTCTATCATATGCCAGTGTTATGACACTATTAATTCTTCGTCATGACATTCTAGACTGCAAGTTTACTCAAATGTGCAGGCTAACATTATGTATTTTAAATAAAACTACACCATCAAATATATGCTATTTTTTAATGTCTGGGGATATAGAGACAGATGGTGACTTACTACTCTCACTTTCATACTACTTAGTTTCTCTGGTTTTAATACAATATGATAGGTATGAACCAGAATTTGAACCTGAAGTGTCCCATAGCTGTTTGATGCATTTTTGTATGAATATATAATATAAAACAAATATCCATGGAGACTTTTGTTTCATTAAGTAAGCCAGAATGCTGTTTTCCCCAAAACCAGCATTGTCCTGCCTCTGTGTGCAGCAGGAAGAAATCATGCTTGAGCTCCACACAGCAGCAGAATAAAACCTTGTATTTGGTGAGTCCAAAACCAGGAACAGTAAGAAAGTCCCTGAAAGAGAGCGGCCACACAGTGACATGGCCTGTGTCTGTCACCCTCGGCAAAGCGCTGCCATCTGTGCGGGCACTGGGCCTGACAGGAGTTGTGGCTCTCAGCAAGAGCAGCAGAGGATGGACTCACCACCACTGGCTGATGAATTACAAACATTATCTGGCACAGGACCTCACTGGAAACTGCACCTACTGGATGTTCCTCTATTGAGGATGAGATAACTGAGCACAARCATGTGCTGCACCAACTCCCTTGCAAAACTGAAAACAGGGTTTATGTTGTTTCTCTTTGGAAATGCCTGTAAAAGCAGAGTACATTTGCATACGTAGCAGATACACACGTTCTGTGCCTATGTTTCTGAAGTTTTGGTAAAAATCCACACTTTACTTAATAGCCCACTTCCTTTAAAGAAAAGTAATACTATACTACAGTGCTGTCTGTAAAATAAAGGGGAAAGTACAAAAGGTCTGTTGTAATAATCCAACATAGTTTTAGAGGGAAACTAAATTTTCCTCAAAAAAGACAATATGTCCTCAAATAGTCTTATGGAAGAAAGTGAAAGCTCTTCCACCATGAAATAATTAGCTCAAATAATCCTAGATTCATAGAACACTTTAGTTTGGAAGGGACCTTAGACATCACCTGGTTCCAACCCCTCTGCCAGAGACAGAGTGGGAAGTGCCCCTTTCTCAACTTGGCTGCTGGGGCTGAAGCACTCACCCATTGAATACTGAAGCATAGAAGCCATTGAGATCCTCAGCTTCTCTGTATCCAGCATGGTCATGTCTCTCATCTCTTTCCAGCATGGYCCCAAATTATCCCTAGTCTTTCTTTCGTTTGCAAGATACCTCTGGAAGCTCGTCCTCTTATCATACCTGGCCAGACTTAATYCTACCTAAGCCTTAGCTTTCATAACTTAGCTTCCCATACAATTTCCCTTTGTTCCTCTCAGGCCACCCATTTTTGTTTCCACTTTCTCTCTCAAATTCCTTCTTTCTCTCTGYGTTTGCTCAGCAGCTCCTTATTGMCTTATTTCCTCCCTGTTGGGATGCATTGTTCCTGAGCTTAGAGGAGGTGATCCTTATAGATCAGCCAAAATTCTTGGGCCCCTCTGTCCTCCAGGGCTCTGTCTTGTGGGACTTTTCTGATTAGATCCTTAAAGAGGCCGAAGTCTGCTCTCCTGAAGCTCAGGGAAGTGAGCTTGCTCTGTGACCTCCTCACTGCCATGRGGATCTTGAACTCTACCATCTGGTGATCACTGCAGCCAAGGCTGCATTGAAGCATCACTTCCCCATCAATTCTGCCCTTTTGCTGGGCACAAGATTCAGAATTGTACTTCTACTTGTTAATTCCTCTATCACTTCTACGAGGAATTTGTCATCAGCTCATTYCAGGAACTTCCTAGCTTGCTTATGCCTGTCAGTGTTGTCCCTCCAGCAGATATTGGAGTGGTTGAAGACCCCCATAAGGACCAGGTATTTGGGAGTATGAGGCTGCTATTATCTGCCTATAGAAGTCTTCACCCACACCATCCTCCTGAGAGGGTGGCCTGCAGCAGATCCCCTGCTATAACACCCCYTGTCCCTGTACTCCCTTTAATCCTGACCTACAAGCTTGACAAAGGCTCCTCATCCATCCCCAGGTAGAGTTCCTTGCTCTGCAGCCAGTCAGGAGGTTTATGTCCACTCCTTGTCTCTGTCGTCTGTCTTTTCTAAAAAGCCGACAACCTTCCATGACCATACTCTAGTCACAGGAGCCATCCCAYCATGTCTCTGTGATGACAGTGGTGTCATATCCACAGACATGTGCATGTCTCTAAATCCTCATTTGTTCCTTACACTACGAGTGCTTGGTGTAGCCGTCCGAGCCAGGACATGGATAATGCTGACTSACTGACTGGAGCACCTGGAATGTTTTTGAACTGCTCCTGACATCCATTACAGGTGATGGCATCTGGCTGGTAGAATTAGGATGGACAGGTGTCCCACTCSCCCAAAAATATAGTTTAAGCCCCCTTCATCATCCTGGAAATTCCCTGACAAAAGAAGCTTTTCCCTCTGTTTGTCAGGTGGACCCTACAAGCTTGGTAGACCAGGTTTCCCAAAGCCGTCCTGCGATCTAAGTAACCAAAACCCTGACTACAGCACCATCCCTCTAACCATTTCTTAACCTGCCAYGGTACCAGATAAGGCAAAGACAAAGAATAAAATGTCTGTTTATCTCTTGAGCTACTTCAATTTATCAGGGAGCAGGTATAAAAGCAAACAATAGAGAGCATTTTTTCAGGCAACATAACTTTTAACTCTGCAGTGCTCACTGTTACAAGTTTTAATGAGTACTGAGGCGCAAATAGATTGCCCAAGGAAAAAAAAATCAGTATTGGTCTCCAGAAGACTTTCTCAGGGACAGRTCACTCTGTATGCATCTTGTTTTCTTACCCTTTCAGTAGGAACAGGATAAAAGTACAGAGTCAGATGTGATGCTGTAGTTCTTGATCGTGCCTCATTGAATGGAGCAGAATTCTGTTCTACTGACTTCAGTCTCAGGATGATTGAGTCCTTGTTATTTCTAGCCTTTGTCCTGCCTATTAAAATAAAGTTTTGATTCATCTGTTCGATGTGAAGGTACTTGACATCCCCCACTTTTCTTTCACTGGAGGTGATGGTTCTTGACACCTCCTCTCAGTTCTCCTCCTTGAAAGACTGAGATCTCCCTTTTCAGCCCATGTAATATCAGTTTGTTCCCAATAAACYATGAAAGCATTAACAGAGCTTAAACATTTTGTTTGAAATGAAATTTAGTATTTCTGTGTAGTAAAATATGTCTTAATGTTTTTAATGGAATGATAATGTAACATTATGAACAATCATCTAAATAATTATTTGAATATTTTTTTTATGATGGATTTACCTATATCTATAGCTGTATCATATATCTATCTCCATATCTATATCTATCTCCACATCTATCAATATTTATATCTATATCATATTTATGAAGTACCATTCTCATCTATCATCCCTGAAACTGTAGTTTGAATTCTCCAAGTCAAAAAGAATTTGGCATTCAAAATTTGCTGTAGCCYCCCCTATTGCAAAATCTGAACAGCTTTGCTACTTTTATTTCTAATAGTGGATAAAACCTGCAGGTAACATGATTTTGCTGACTTCCCCCTTTGATTTTTATTTCCAATCAACAGGTATTGGATTTTCTAGAAACACTTATTGTAYGGTGAGTTACTTTTATTTCACATCACATCATATATTAGCAGTTTCATGCAGCTCTTTCAAACTACAAAGCCTTGTCTACCTTGTATGTATTTTTCAAGTCCTACATTGWATATAATTTATTAATGACTCTGCTCTTTGTATGCATAGAATGTACCCTAAGTGAAGGTCATTCCTAAGGAAACCGTATTTCAAAAACCTTGATAAGGGTAACGCCTCCTTCTTATCATTCAGGATTTTGTCCAAATATATTAACTTAGGCATGAACTGAGTTGGCATAACCTGATAGAATTCTGAAAATAGAAAAGTTAGGATGGGTTTTGTAAATTAAAAAAAAAAAGAAAAAAAAATTAACTCTATTGTTTCAAGATAAGTAAATGATAAATGATGGGATTAAAAATAATTCAGAAAAGAGTGAAACCCAGGATGTGAGATCTGATCTCTTGACCATCACGGTATWCTGCCTCCAACCTGGAATTTTCCTGTGCTAACTACAAAAATCTGTTCTCATGCTCTGAAGCAATAAAACATTAGGACAAGTGACAATTTCAAATGAAAACTCCTTTTTCACTCCTATTCCCAATGGAGAAAAAAGAAAACCTATATGATTATAGCATTTAGAGCAAAACTAGAGCACAAAATAAAATATTTACAAGAGGCCACTATCACTATAAACTACCCAGACTATTTACAGATACCCTAAGAACAGCTCAGTGGTATTGAAGTGAGTTTTCTTTTCTTTCTGCTAAACTCAGCCTTTTGAATAGATTGCTTTTAATAGCTGGGATAATGGCATTTTCTGCTCTTCCTGGTGTGCTCCTGGTAAAGGTGAATGTGGTCTCATGGTACATAAGGAAACTCGRCAGAGGTGCAGTATCAACACACATATCCCGATGTGAAACGAAAAGGCAACTGACCTACAAGCAGGGACAGAATTCCTTAGGTCTCCCATTTCTTTTTTGGCTTTTGACCAAAATTTGTCTATGTGCCCTGGTTCAGTGCCTGCATTATTATCTCCATGACTTTGCAATTGCTGGTTAGCCTTCTTAAAGAAACATTTCTTTTGYAGTGAGACCAAAGAAGTAKAGAAAAGAGATTATGGCATATTCARCACTCTCAATGTACAACATTTTACCTAATAAAATAACACTATAGCAGACAATTTTCTCTAATCCCAAGTTATATTATGGCTCAATATGATTTTCTAAAGCTATTCCTTTTTGTCTTAAAAAAAGACATTATCCTGTTTTTAGTCTTTTAGGTTTTGACACAATGGAATTATTTTGTAGTTATCTGGAAGAAACATAAAATATTCAAAGCTATCAGTTTAGTGACTCTTTTAGCTATGATTAAATTTATGTCACAAAATTATTTTTCTGACGAATTTTCTTCCTTTGCTCTTCTTCTTTTTAGTAAAAACTTCTAAGCCAATATGATCACAGAACAAACGTGCCATTGCTGTGAAACATATTCTTGACTAATTATCACCGTGTTTCTACCTTTGAATTCAATTATAATACCAAAAAAAAAACCCAAAAAAACCCCAAAAACCCTGTAGACTAACATCTGCCTCTTCTCTTGGAGTTGCAGTCACTAACAGGAGCCATCTAAGTACATACTGAAGAACGGGACAACTCCAGCATCTGACTCGAAGATACAGCATGAACAGATGCTGAAATATTGTCTCCATAAATTCTTTTGTTTCTTCTTCATTGCTCAATATTTTATTTTTCAAGTYCTCTCATTATCGAACTCTTTCATGAACCTGGATGTTGTGATTTTTCCTGTTTTCTGCTTAGAAAAAAAAATGTTCTTGAATAATTCCTTAAAAGAAATTACACATTTCTTAGAAAATATMTAGAGAATGCCACATCAAGGCATGAATTAAATTGGTTTCAAAGAAAATTACGAAGAGAATGTCTGTGCTATTTTTTTGGTTTATATCTATCGAGGTGTTCATGATTCTCACACATTTTGAATGTCACTGAGATTTGTTTATTTGATACTTTCCAAAAAAACCCAAATGCATCTTTGTATCTACTTATGGTAAAATACCACTAATTCCTCCCATGCATAATCAAACCCCAAGTGAATAAAACAGTGGGAAGAGTAATTATATCACAGGAAACASACTTTATTAATCAGTAATATTTATGACTCTAAGTCAGTGCTGCAAATTTTTATTCACCCACTTGCCCTGTGCAGGTTTTTTTTTTTTTTTGACAATGTTGTAAAACACCACTAGATTTTTTTTTTTTTTATTAGCATTAATCACAATGCTAAAGGGCAATCAGGTACAGTAAATTTTAGTGACAGCTGTGTGAAGCAGGGTTAAAATGAGTACTATTCAAACTATTTGCAAAATAGTTTTATTTTTTTTCTGCATTATAATGAATACATTATTTAACATTGTCTGGTTCCCCTAGAGAGATCATCGACTAATATCCTGCTTAACTACTTGTGTTATTTTTCTTATCAAATAGACTGATCATTTAKTATTAATTTTCTGTTGTTACTTAGCATAAGATCAGAATTTGAATCTATGATATTCTACAGSGATGTGGGTGAAAGGATGTGGTGTTTTCTTTGTGTGGTACCAGCGAAGCAATTTCAGACATCTTCAGTAAATGCAATTCAGGAGCATCTGACACCAGCCCTGTCACCTGACAGAGACAGCTTAGAAGCTTAGACTTTCTGTCTTTCCCTAAGTACCTGAATGGCTTCTCTTGTGTCCTGCAAAATGCAGCAAAGAGGCAGACCTTTCTTTTCCCCCTCCAGATAAATGGTTTATCCTACATTTAATGATGTAAGTTGGGCTKCACTGTAAGTTTCTAGGTCCCAGCTGGGTCCATCTGAAAAAACACCACTTCAGTGCAAACCTTGGGGTCTTCTCTTGTCATGTCATGTCCTGACATTCCAGTTTTAATTGACTTCCCTTGACTCCTCTCCTGGATCTTGTTGATAAAATATGCAACTTTTGGGTGGCTAATGCATAGTGAGAGATGAAGCTTTTCGCTGGAGATTTGTGAAAACTGCAGAACCACAGCATTACTAGACTCTACTGTTGTCTGACTTCTAACTTTTTAAGAAGAAGGGATTGAGCATAGTTTACCTTAATCATTTTTAGATGTGACACTGATCTGTATCTTTATTCCTAATTCTGGATTCCGTTCGTACCTTCCTGATTTTCAATACTAGGCTGAGGAGGTAGATGCAGTCACGTCTCAAAAAGGGGTAGTGAAATCACTTAATTAAAGCATCTCAGGGATGTTTGTCAGGGAAACAAAATATGCAATGGGAATAATTTCTGTAGTGAACAATAGTTTTAAGATAAGTTAACATGACTTACCTACATTTAAATTTTGGTTTTAGAAGAAATACCTACTTTACTGCCAGATTAGTTTTCCTTGCCCTTCCCCTTCCATTCCCCTGTCCCTCTCCCTCCCCTTCTCTCATTTACGTCAATGCCACAGCGGTCTGCAGTATGACCAASAGTACCAGCTCAGCCACTTATGATACAATTTATTAGCACTCTGGCAAATTGCTGGTGTGAATTAATATTGTTGAGCTTAAAATTCCTCTACAGACATTGATGAAATTTACTGCAAAGTTTGTTCGGTATGTTTCAAATGAGGGATCCATATTGTGTGTCACGTTAAAATCTCTTTTACTTACATAAATCTTTCAAACCCAAAACCTTCATTACTGTTTTATTGCACTTGCTAACTTACGTGAAAAAAGAAATGTGCAGATAAGTAAAAAAAGTCCTTTAAGATAGAAAAAGACATAAATTGACTTTTGAAACTGAAAAATTAAAAAGGAAGGATAGAAAGCAGYTCTGATCACAGCCTGACACTACAGGTGATGTATTGTTGGATGTAAGGTTCAACAAGCAGAGAAATTGTAAGATCTTTAAGAAGAGAGTCTCACCTTCTAGAATCTCACCTTCATTTTTCAGTGCCTGTTACTGTAGTTTTACGGTACTTTGTTGCAGCAGTTGGGAGAGGCTGAAGATGAATTCAGCATGGAAGGAAGTTTTAYTTTAGAGTGCAGATCATGATCCTATTTAAAGCTCTGTTGCCTGCCAGCCACAATATAGCRACTGTTCAAAAGCTGGATGCTCATGGTTAGACTCCAGATGGATTTTTCACATCTGCTCCATGTCACAAAGGCATTCTACCCCTGGTTACACCTGAGTATCCCCATTGAAATCACTGTGACAGTCACATGTGTGTAATTGAGAGTAGAATTTGGCCTCCTGTGTTGAAGTTGCTCCTTTGAAARCTGTTCCACCTCCTTTGGCTTAATCCTACCCCATTAGGGGGATGTAATCCCACTCTTGTATAAGTGTAATGTGACTCGAGTTTCAGCCTGATAACTGGAGGGGGGAASCCAGAAGCAGTGTAGCTTAAACTCAAAGCCTCATTATATGTTTCTCCTGTGGAAATTACATGAACAGTTGAGTCAGATAAAGAGCACATTCTCATTTTTCTYTCACATATCCTCCTCATGCTCTTTCAAATCCAGCAGAGGGACTGAGTATCAGTACACCATACACATTTTCTTTCTATATACTTTAAATAGTATTTTTTTAATTTTAGAAAGTAAGAGTAATTTTAGGGAAAAGATAGGATCTTCATAAATAGAGCAAGAATGACAAAAAGGAAAACCGGAATATTTCAAAAATCATTAATTAAAAGGTTGGAAGGGACTTCCAGAAATCACCTGGTCCAACCTTCTGTTGAATGCAGATCTTTAGACAAAGTTTTCCTGGGCCTTTTTAAGCCATGTGGTAAATACCTCATGGATAGAACTTTCCACCATTTCTTTGGGCACTGTTCAGTTGTTCTCACAGTGAGGAATATTTTTCTTATACTCAAAGAGAATTTCTCATGAAGCAAGTTGTTCTCATTGTCTTCCCACCATGCCCCCTTGTAAAGACATTCCCTTCTCCTACTTCATAGTGTGATTTAAGTTCCTCCTGAGGCTCCTGGGTTGAAATTCGATTTCATCAGTAGTTCTTCATGTATGAAGTTCTCCAGCATTGCAACCATTTTGGCAGCCCTCCGTTGGACCTTCTAAATTTTTTTGATGTCTCTCCTGAACTTGGGAATGAAAGCTGAACATTTCTTCCAGATGTGGCTTAAAAAGAGCTCAGGAGAGTGAAACAATCATATCAGTTGATCTGTTGCTTCTCCTGCTGATGCACCACAGGATGCTGCTGGCCTTCACTGCTGCCAAGCCCACAGTGGCTCCAGGGCAGTTTGACCAATAGTGTCCCAGCTATTACATGGGAACCTAAGTTTCTAGTCCTATTTTCTGTGCTTTTGAAAAAAATAAGAACTATATAAGCTGCGTTTGTCGTAATAGTCATGACACCAAGGTTTTAATTTGTTGAGATTTACACCTAATTAGATGTTTGATTCTGGTGGAGAAAATGAATTCCTTTTGATCAACCTTGCTTAAATTAAGATTATTGAAAAARATAAAGAATGTTGAAATAACTTGAAAGGGTTTTAATTTTCATGTGATAGATTTACCTGAACCCAGTTAAATCACTGGAGCTCATTTCAGCCTCTCTGCAGAACAGAACATGCTACCTTTATTTTGAACACTGGCATCTTTAGCATTACTTGATTATCAAACAACTATTAGCCCAGTTTTAATATATTGTCAGTTTAAGGGGCTGTCAGTTAGGTCATAAAGTGCAGCACTTAAATTAATAGGAGTTTTAGGAATTTCAGGAGTGGGCTTGAAGTAATCTTACAGAAATACCACRTCTTGCAAGATTCAAAGTTTTTTTCTTAAACCACAACAGATTTATGCCATTTCCCTAGAGTATTTATCATTCAGCCAGTCAATCAGTTGAGCTAATAGTCCTAAAAGCTGTTCGTTTCTTGTGGTTATAAAACCCCAAAAACCTGAAAAACCCAAAAACCCAAAACCCCAAAAACCCAAAAACCCAAAACCCCAAAAACCCAAAAACATAAAAAAAAAAAAAACAAAAAAACCAAAAACCCAAACCCCAAATAACAACAACAAAAAAACCCCAACAAAAAACAAGAAAACAAAACATGCGATATGAATATTGCTTAATGATTTAAAAATTAGAAGGTGAACAGAAGGAAGCTCACCTGACTGATTTTTAAGGCTGAGTAATGATTGGAGATACTTAGATTTTGGTTTGTTCATACAAAGTTCCTATTAGAAAATACTGTTCCTATTAGAAAATCTGAAAAAAAAAGAAAATTCCAAATGTAGCAGAACTGACAGAATGTCTGGCAAGACTTCTTCTTTGGGAATCATATATTCCAGGGAAAACTGCAGGATCAGAAATCACAGAGGAAAAGATAGCTCTATGCAGCTTTAAAAGTTGAACGAAGTAATGAAATATCACAGAAGAGATGAAAATAAAGAATTTTGTCACTGGCTCTCAAGAAGCGCTGATTTTTTTCCTTCCAAAAGGCAAACACCATTCTGTCTTCTGATTGCTCTACTGTGTCACCAGGTAGGAGACAATCCTTAGGGYATTCATTGTCTCCTACTGTTCAAATGTATGTTCTGAACAGTAGGAAACTCACTCATTTCCAATGCACACTTTATGGTAAAAAGAAGATTTTGCTTCTTTTTTGTGTTCTCACTCCCATAATTTCCTTTCATTTGAAAAATGCCTAAGSAAATGTTGACAAAGGCATGTTAGTTTTTGTAGTATGGACAAAAAGAGGGTAGTTTAGATGGAAATCATTATAGCTCTTCAGCTCACTTCCTTCCTGTTATGAAACATGAAGTTGGAAAAAATCTTCAATGATGTTGGAACACAAAGGAATCTAAGCAGATAAAGAGGTGTGTGCACAATATCAGCATGCCCAATGCTTTTGCTTGCCAAATTAACAGCTATATTATGTATGAATTATCAGCCCAGCAAGTGAAATTAACTGACTGGCTCATGTTGTCTGAATTTTAAAACAATGGAAAGTTAGAATAATTTAGAAGTAATTGTCAGATTCTAAACTAAATGTTATTCCTTGATCATGGCAGAAATGTAGCGTTCTACAGCTGCTGTCCTTCTTAAGTCAATACCTACACGGTGACATAACCAGCCCTTTTTATAATACAAGGGCAATAATTTGGTTGAGGTCTGCCCTTTTTTGCTGATACAATGCCCCTAGCCTGTGACTAGAAGCATGTCTACTCTGTGAGGAATGCGTGTATTTGGTTATGAGATGCATTTAACTCTAGCCAGATATATAATAATCACTGGAAGCAAAACCAACAGAAGGTGAGCATCAACAACAACCTGTGACAGAAGACATCAAGGGGACAGCCCCAGACTGGATAAACCCCAGTCTGGATTCAGCGCAGAAGTTTGAAGTTCACTGCGCTGCTATGGTGTTTTGATATGCAGTTTCCTTTTTGAAATCAGCAAATTCAATTACAATAAATCTCTCTTTTTACTTTTTTTTTTTCTAAATTTAGAGAAACTTACCTTTACAGTATATTAAAAAAGGTAATAAATGGAAAAATTCTTTTGGGCATTTTCATCTTTTTTTTCCCCCCCTATTCTCTCGTTCCTTTACTTCCATGATTTTGTGAGTCTCTTTTTTTAAATACTTGCATGTAAAAAAGTTTAATATTTTCAACTCACAATTTAATACCAGGTCATTCTAGGCACAAAAACAGTTCACCGTCKTTCAAAAATTAAGGTGACAATAGAGTGTTATGGTTGTGCCTCAAGCACAGTAAAAGCATGCTCAGGGTTAGGGAAAGTCACATCTCTGAGCCCCTGTTTCAGACTGTTGTCAGACTCAAGCAGGCATCATTTCCAACAAAGAGGAACAGCCTCTGCATGAAAAGGGCAATAGGATGTTAGATTTTAGTGAGTGGGAAGGCTGGAAAAGTCACTGAAATACATGATGTAGGTTAGCTGCTGCATAGGCATGAATTGCAGCTCTCTGGGGTATCAATACTGTTCTGGAAGACAGTGAATTTAGCTGACTGAGTTTTTCATTCATACTGAAACCTCTGGAGCACAGACTAACATTTTTCTTACTGTTATGACACTTACACAATTTGCAGTAGAGGTAGGAAACAATTAGGTCGACTTTCAAAGAATGCAAACCCACAATTAATGATGTGCATATAGCTATGATGGGAACTTACAACTTCTGTGATTAACAAAAATGTTTCTAAGCCTGAAGCAATTTTCATCAAGCTGATCTCATTCAAACTAAATTAAGCAATCCTCAAAACAAGGTTCACAGCTGGATATGGCCATGGTTTGAGAACAAAGCTAGAAGATTGAGGGGAAATAGAAATATGCAACAAATGCTGGTTTTTAATAATGATTCAAGTTATTAGAAGAGGTTGATATGACATTGTCTCTTTAGAAGATAACTGTAGGTGTAGAGACTCAGGGGAAAGGTCTTCATATCCATCAGTCTTGTAGCAGAATGGAGACATCTTRGTTCATTTTATTAGACGCTATGCCTTGCTTGCATGTGATAGACATTTACTAAATTATAAGATTMAAACTTGTGCTCAGTGAACTGGTTTCTCTTACTGTTCCCACAGAAAATAAAGAGAAAACCATGAAAAGTCATYGATGATACTGAAAAACTCAGGACCACTCCCTAAATAAAGACTCTTGTAATCATAGGAAGAAATATTAACAAGAAAGACTGAAGAGCCAGAGAACAGATCTATTCGATTTACAGAAAAAAGTGAAGAAAAAAAACAAATCTGACCCATTCCCCTGAGAGCTGTTTGAATAAGAAATACCTGCAGTGGCATAGAACCATCATGACTTTAGACTCGTATTCTATTATAGATGTCCATACAAAAAAAACAAACTATCTTGTTCCCCCAAACACTTCCACCTATAAAGCCAGTTTTCCAACTAGTCAATCCTCTAAAATGAGTCAAATTCAGACATTGAAAGGATTGACATGTAAAATTTTGGAGAATCAAAAATCTAGTCCTGCAAKACCATATTAGAACACTATATATGTGAGGCTAAGCTATTTTCCAGATGGACAGTCAATGCAGATTTCAGGCACAGAGCCTCTGTAGTCTGTTAAGCTTTCTTCTAGGAAGACATGTATGCTTGAGCTCAACATAGAAGTGAAGAGGCTTGCATGGCACCCAACACAAGGAAATTATTAGCAGTGATTCACTGGCAAATTAAGAAACTTCCCAGATGCAGCACAAATCAATTGTAAAATATGAATATATATTTTACCAACATGTTCTGAGTCTAAATATTCTTAAAGTTCTTTAGCTGTGCATTCTRTTTTCTAAAACTGATTTCCTCTGTCCTGTGAAATGTCTGTGCTTGCAGACATTTATTTTCAAGCAGTCCAGGTTTGCAGCTGGTAGGCTGCTGTGAAAGGCTGTGTGCCTGCTGTGCCCRGGGATTCCATCAGGTATGATTCTGTCCCGGAGCCTTGGAGAGTTCCATGATCAGCACTCATCCAATGGGTGAGTACTGCCTGATGAAACCTTGCTTCATCAAATCYTTTCCCAGATATTGTCTGGGATCCCACCATTACTGTTTGAAAGCACTACTGTTTCATTCTCTGCTGCAGGACCATCCTATAAAATACATTCCCCACAGTTCTAGGTCAAGTCTGCCCAGGGCCTGAGGGAAGATGGTGGGAAAGGCATTGCTTGCATTCCCATGGTGATTTTGGGAAGAGTGGGTCAGTCATGCTTTGGTACACTGTCACAAAGAGATCTCAGCTTTGCTATCCYCAGCTTGATGTTATGTAAAGCAGAGTTATTGCAAATCTGAATCTGCAAAAGGAGGAACTGGTACAATTATGACTGTCATGATGTGCAATCCTTCATAGTAAAGGTCTCTTGTTTAGTCTCAGAGAAGATAACTGCTTTTACTATCAGTCAAATTGTACACAGAGAACCAAGAAAACCCAAAGAGTTTTAGAAACGTCCAAGATGAAACAATTAATTCGATAGTGGAAACCACGTCCTTTGGATTAAGCTTCAAAGAAGAATGAC
The DNA here is from genome assembly GCF_030028575.1 of Malurus melanocephalus. Classification (NCBI taxonomy): domain Eukaryota; kingdom Metazoa; phylum Chordata; class Aves; order Passeriformes; family Maluridae; genus Malurus; species Malurus melanocephalus. Next base: position 413,510 of record NW_026623390.1, on the reverse strand, counting down.
CCCATACATTACTAAAGACATATAACGTAAGCAGAGCCCTCAGATTTTCAATACTATTGTGATTGTGTTAGCTCCTCATTCTGCACTGCTCTGACTGCTAGCACTGATGATCMATTTCTATGGATTTTTCCAAAGAAAAGATCTAAGTGCAATCAAACACACCCCTGTAAATTTTGCGTCTGGTGGAATATGGAATTGCATTTAGATCCTCTACCTTACATATACAGTTAGAAGAAAATATTTGTATTTTATTTACAATAAACATATTTTAAGTCATTTTACTTTAAAACAAAATAAAGTAACCATTTTCTAAATTAAAAAAAAAAACTACCATTTTTCCTCCCCAATATTTGGTGTTTACATTTCTRGCAAGTACGATTTTATTGATTGAACAGAAGCATTACTGGTCCGTTATGATGGACCACAGCTGGTTGGGTCGTCTACATAGAGAATCTCTCACAGAGAGAGAGATTACATAATTTTTCTTTAAATCTGGCTTATTGGTTCCTTGTCTGGGAACATTTGTCGCTCAACGCCTTTGGCTTGATTTGTAGCCACCCACTTCAAAGATGAAGGAGCCCATGGAGATTGGTCACGAACCACTTGCTGTCCCAACATGTTTTAGGAGAAGAACTTTTGCTGATTGAAGAGTGTGAGTGTGGAGTAAACTGTTGCTTTTAAATTGATCCTCTTGTATGTCAGTTTGGAGAGAAGTTTCATTTGTTTTCTAGACAATGTTCTTTGCAGGAAACAGGGAGTGGCCACAACCAAGAGTACTGATGGGGGCCCAGGGGAAATCACTGACTCCTGAAGAGCAGCACAAAGYTGGGAGGCTCTGAGTAGGACAGGTAAAGGGAACACGACAGTGGAGACCCCGGGGGAGTGTGCAAGGTGGGTGTCCAGAGGTCCTTTGCAGCGTGTCCATCTGCCACCAGGTGTCTCTGCCTTGTGTTGGGCAGCCCAGGCAAACAAAGAGCACGGTCGTGGAGAACTCATGTGTGTCCTCACGTGTTAGCCAAGTTGGTTTAATTTCATTAAAAAACTTGCTCTTCAGTAATTGCTTCCATTRTACCAACCTCTGTGTGAGAAAAGGTGGGTTAAAGTTTAGGAAGCAAGGATAGTAGATTCTCCAAAGCTCAAACAGTGTTGACATTGCTAAAACGATGTCTTTTTTTTCACAAAGTCTTTGCTCAGGATTTTTCTTGTACTAGTCAGAGTTTAAAGTGCAAATATTATGCTAAGAGAATTCTTTTCTGACTGTGCACTGAATATTTAAAATGTATTATTAAGAAGATGGAATACAGAGAATGTCAAAAATCACCTGCTGGTACTTGAAATCCTCAAATTCCAAAACTCACATGTTACTACAAATTTTCTTTCAATTATTTTTGCATACAATGTTGGGTATTATTTACAGTTCTAGTTTTAAAAAACCAGCCTCCTTTTTTTTYCCCTTTTCTGTTGGTGCAATGCCAGCATTGTAGAGGAGATGCAAATTGGCAACAAGCCTAAATACCAGTGGGAATACATTGTCTATGATAGATTTGTATTATTAAATACTACCTTAAAAGCTCTGTATAATGATTATTAAAATGACCTTGAAAATATCAATCAGAAAAGGAGCTAATAATTACTAGGYCTGTTACCGAACATGAGCTAATTAGACTAAACTGCACATTTTGTATCTTGTTTGTGTAATTGATGAAAACACGTTCCAGGAACTTGCCTGGCATGATGAAAAACTGCTTGTTTCTCTTTATAAATCCCTTGATGTAATACAGATACAAAGAGAAAAGCAAAAGATGGGCAAGACCAGTTATTGTTCTCATTTTGGAAGCTATACCTAGCACTGATGTCTTTTATAGGCAAAACACTTTCAAGTGCATGCATCTGTTCTGGAATATAAGATTGTTTCTCTCACATCGATCAAGTTCAATCAAGTTCAATCAAGTTCAAGAAAAAGTAATTATTGAATGTGTAATTATGAATTATCTCCCCAAAACTGCTATGTAGAACAATATGTGTGGTTCTCAAGCCAGGTTATAGTTTTTGATTCATATTTTGTCAGAAATAATCTTCCAGTTTTGGTTATAAAATTAGGGCCTCGATCACATCATTGCTTTACCTTATTCTTGGATTGTGTGTTTGGTGACGTATGAAGACAGATAAACTTGYATATAGTTAAAAATGTGTCAAGGAAAGGTGACCCAGATTCTTCTCTGCAGTGCATGCTCTGCAAGACCAACAGAAAAAAAAAACAAAACACTGTAAGGCTTAAATTTTGTTTCTCCAGGCATCAGATGTAATGCCAAATCATTATAAATAAAGAGTAGATGTGCAGAATAAGGAGATGTCATTTCAATATCACCCCTTCTCAGAAATGAGCACAACTAAGAATGTTTAAAGACCTGTTGGTAGGAGAATATCCTGCATTCTTCATGCCCTTTGGTTGTTTTGGACACTTTGTTAAAAATAACACCTGGTAAATGGCAGCAACACAGTGTCATGAATTCTTTGTGACTCAATTTCTGACATCATGTGAGAAGACACTGCCAAATGTGCAGGTGATGTGTAAGCCTGTGTGAGTTAAGTTCCCTTGAGGTTACTCAGACTCCCCTTCATTTTTCTAGGCCCTCTGGGCCAAAGGTTTGGGTGACTTTTAAATGAGGTGATATAAATATCAAACTGGCAGCTGGCAGTGAGTCCTTGCACAGGTTTGTTAGAAAGGGTACTCAATAAATACTCAGAGCTGAGGTGTTGCAGAGAARGTCTGAACTGATGCAAGGGTCACAAATTGGATTTCTGGACACACCTGCTCAGCATCTCTATAAATCACAAGCACTTTTGAGTTTATGGTCATCTGAACACTGTTCAGACACAGGGTACTGAAGTTYGAACTTCTGTCCTAAATTTGAGTTGCGGCCTCAGATATTAAGATGTGTGACCTGAGACCTGAAGTTACCTAAAAATAGTTATTAGTACCAAGATTGAATAAAGAACATGAAAAATTAGCACAGGATGCAAAAATTAGTCCGTTTATTGCTTTGTGCAGATAAATTAAATACGTCATAACCAAGTCAGTGTTGATCTGAAGATGTCTTGGGTGTCAGATTGGATGCAAGTAACACTGTCTTTCTGTCTTTGCTGTAAAATATTATAGACCAGAATAGAAATGAAACAAATCTGTCACTCTTTTACATCTGAGTAGTTTTGTACATGTCAGGTATTACCAGTCACAGAGCAGTACAGTTAACAGAGTGAACTCACAGTTCTTCAATAATAGCTGTAATCAGCTGRTAGTGTGAAGACTCACCAGAGAAGAAACTATGGTAACATTTCAAACATGGTCTTGTTTATGCTTCATAAAATTTTAACTAGGTTTGCTTTATAGGAATATTCAAAAATTGTTCCTGAACAACTTGATGTAGTCTCTATTAACCCATTTTTGTCAGGTAGTAATTGGCTTATACCATGAAATCAAAGTACTTATATGTACTATCACCTCCTTTTTCTTATCTGATAGAGTTACATAAATTCTCATTATCCATAAAAATGTCTAATCCTGTATGGCTTCTRCTTTGATTATATTTTGGTAAGGTGTTACAAAAATAGTTTCTTTGAAATCATTTACTTAACACACCCCACAATTTTATATGCCTGTTGATCATTATCTACCTCATTCACTATTGATTTGTGAGAAAAAATGTATTGTCATTTCTTTCTATAATATTGTCTGTGTTGTCATGCACAAATTATTTCCTCTTCTAATTCAATAGTAATAATCTCTGAATATTTCTTCCTATAYTTGCATGTTTCCTTATTCTCTTTTTGTCAATAAAGCTTGAAATTATTTCACTAAGTTTAGACTCCTAACTGAAGGCCTTGATTTGAGACCCACCTGACTCTAGACTCCAATAACGTGATGAGAAGATCTTTGGAGGTACAGTTTTGTATAGTCTGACTGAAAAGAAATCAAGGCTCTAATCAAGTGTCTCGAACAAGCATCTAAATTTGTGGATRTGGTCCTGAAGAGTGAGAAAAGCTCCATCAATTCTCAATGACGTTCAATAACCTGTTGCACTCATGTAAGTGTTGCTGTGCCGATAACCAGTGGACCACTCCGAGCAGAATTGCTGTGGAGCAATTTGCAGACCCCTATTGATGCCATTCAGGAACACTAGCACTTTGGTCTCTCAGGAAGTATATCAGTAAATTTTGATGAAATCTACATGATAAAAGTTTGAAAAAAACTGCTCAGCAAGCAGGACCCTTCAATTTTGTTAACGCATTTAGATTTTCGTTCCTCCTAGGTTACTTTAGAATATTGATAACTTTTGTTGGGATGAGCTACCCTTCTGCAAACAACTCAGTCATCTCTCATGATTTTAATGGACCCTGAACAAGATGAACTTGAACAAGTTACTTTTTKCATCTTAATTATGAAATGACATGAATAGAGTTTCCATTAAAACTTAATACCAATTATTTCTGTCAGATTTAACTTTRAATCTTTATTGACACTGCTGGTGTGTCCTAGGTATTATTTCTTTTGGTGTTGGCATTACAATGTCAATAATTTGCTCAGTACTGGTCAGGGCAAGATTTTAAAATGAAGGCATAAATACTACTTATGATGTCCACTTTYTTTTTACGTCCACTGCAGTTCCAGCTAAGGAAAACAGATGATGCCAGCTGAGCAACAAGTTCTTAAAGATTAAATATCTGATGAATACAAAAAAAAAGATAGGGAACTGCATCCACTACTGCAAAAGCAGTGCAAGAAACAGATATTAAAT
>NW_026623390.1:290697-407744 GCF_030028575.1 Malurus melanocephalus | reverse complement strand
AAAAGGAGAAGAAAAAAAGCAATCTTTTAAACCAGGCTCACATAAACCTTATTCATCCCTGGTTTTAACGTTACAGGAATACCTTGCATTTTAAACATCCTTTATAGACACATACTGAAAATACCTCAGTGAACCAGCTACTTGTGGCTGATTGTTTCTGAATAAAGATACATTCTGCATTGTCATGGTGTATGAGTAAACTGTTTTATCTTTAAAGCAAAAAGCCTCTCCCCAGTCCCGAGTTAATTGCTGAACTTTCACTCACAATATTTATGCCAGCAAAACTGAAAGCTTAGTTTGCAGCTATGGAATAGATGCAATAGATTCTCAGGCTGAATTCCTATTTGGTCTTTGAAATAATGTATTTGATTGATTGTGTCTTTAACAACCAAGWGAAACTTGCAGTGTAATGTTTACTCTCTGTTCACAGTCCTGAGATAAGCTGTATGCAAATCCACACGGAGTTAGATTCAGATATAATTTACTTTCCTGCATAAATTCTTTATTCTTTTTTCCTTAGCTTTTGTCTATTTAATTATAGTGGTTAATAACTGGGTCAAATGTATTTAGTTTGTAAGCTTAAGGCTAATAATGTGTGTTTAGATGGCAGYTCAGCAGCTTGATGCAGTGGCCATTGGAGACTGTAATAATACCCACAGGTTTTGGAACAAACACAGATGGAGGATGACAGAACTAGTTTAGGGTATTCAAACAGCATGGGCAGTGTTTCTGAATTTGTGGCAAAGCTGATGAAGCAGAGAAGGTTGAGTGTTTACAAAGTGTCACCCAATATCTGAATCCAACACATAAGGCTTTTTAATGAAAAAATAAAACATTTTTGTCCTATTCCCTAAAGAATATGAAGAAGTGTATTCTATAGCTAGCCTGAGACAATGACTCTGGTAGCCAGCACAGGACTCCTACAGGAGCCAAAGGTAAAATATTGAAAGTGAATGATCTTGGCTGTTAATTACCTCAGCTGCCATGAGCAGTTGGCACCGAGGGTGGAAGGCACCAACCTCCATCCTCCACCACCTTCTCAGACCAGGTGTGCTCCAAGGCCACAGAGCATGATGGTTTGTTTTACTGACTGAAAACCAGCACCTGCTATGTCATTGTGTTAATGGAAGTAGCTTTGCTATTGCTGTTTTTTAACATTTCTTAACAATTTTCAGGCTTTGGCTTTATCTGGAAGTATGTTATCCTTGACCAAGAAGGCTTTGTCCTTGGCTGTCCCATACTTTGTCCTGGACTTTGTGATCTGTGCTGTTCCCAGAAGCCCAAGAGCCCTGACTGTCTAGATGGTCTTGGCACACATCTTTGACACATTTAACTTGGGCACAAATGTGTGAYGGGACTCTGTTCTCATTTTACCTGRACCTCACTTYTCCACCTGAATACTGGAGATAACACCAATCCTGTTCTATCTCAACATAGAGAGAGGATAAAAAACATTTGTGATTGCTGAGTGCTGAGCTATAGCCACGACAAAGGCCAGCAAGTGCCTTCACAGACAGCAAACCTCAGTGAAGGCAGATATGGCTCCATTTCAGTTGTAAGTAATTTTGTTCCTTTTCATTGGATGAAATTTAAGATATTCGCATCACTCTAGAACAGTGGAGAGTAAATATGTTAGAAGTGAGATTAATAAAAACTAGTAATTAATATTTATTGAGTTTACTACAATTTGTAAAGTAATTAATGAAATTCATTATTATGCTCTACAAAAAAAGTGGAAACTGAGCAAAGAAGACATTAAGTAGTAAGAATGAGATCAGAGAATTAGCTTCTGGTGGGGCTGAAACACATTGATGAGACTGCAATATAGAACTCATCTTTTCCTTTTTCTTTTTAAGAAAGCATATCAGTGCCAGTTGGACCATGGCAAGACAGTTTCCATACAGCATTAATGACATAGGAGTTTGTAATCCCTGCATTTTAAACACTAAGATTTGTTTTTGTAATGTGTTTGATGCATAAAGCAGTATGAATCTAAAAGCAGTATGAAATTCTAATTTTATTAGTTTATGTTTCTTGACCTGAAAGGTTTACTATTAGTATGCAATGTATAATTAAGGTTTACAAAGATGCAATACTTGGCTTTTCTATYTTTATTAGGGTTTTGACAGAAACAAGTCCAGCCTTCCAGGTTCTGAACTGTTCATTCTGCTGGCATTTGCCTTTTGTCATTGACTGTCCACAGAACAGATTATTGTATTTAAAAAAAAAAAAAACAACAAAAAAACAAAAAAAACAAAACAAAACAAAAAAAAACAAACAAAAAGAAACCAACAAACTTTCCACTGCTATAAACTTGTAGGAACTTTTTGTGTTGAGACAGAGCCATTATGGCCATGGCTAGATTGCCTTCAGGAGTTGTGATCACAGAGATCTAGCTCCTGCAGAACAACAAGTTGCTTCATTTCAGACTGGGGAAAATGCAAGAAACTACCTATAAATAAGATCCTTCAGGTGATCCTTCATGTCTCCAGTAKGGTAAAATGACAGTGTGTGCTGCCACTTTATAATGATGAATGATCAAACAACTCAAATGACAACATGACAGTAAGTAYCATCAATTTATGTTTGGTTTAACCTAATTTATACAAATATGGAAGATTTGTCAGCATGGCTTTGAATACCCAATGTCTGATGTTAAGTATTGAGCTGTTTTCAGCAGTGGGGTGCTGAGCACGTGCCAATAGCTAGCACATGTCTTTTTGTGGTAACAAAGCCCAGTGGCACCTAAGACCATGAGTCACTCTGAAAGCATGAACTTGGGTCCCTCTTCCCTTGGAGATAGTCAAACCCTTATTTGCGATAAATCTATATTTTGCACACAGGCAATCTATACTGCAGCAGTTACCMAGAGTTAAAACAGGGAGCAAAACCTAGAGTGCCGATGGCTTAAAAGTCTCACATTTCTGAGACATGCCTCATCCCCCCGTATCATTCTCCTACAGGGTTATCAGAGGAACTTTCTGCATTCAAAAGAGCTGTGGTTCACAGCTCAGCTAAAGTGACCACAGCACAGTGTGAAGTGACATGTCACTCCCTTGCTTGTTTTTTTTTCTTTCCCCTTTAAGCCTCTCTGGACCGATTTGAGTCGCTTGTCATCAGCTGAGATCATGGCTCTGCCAGGCACAGCTTCCCAGGACGTGTCAGTGAAGGGGATGCTCCAGGAAGCCTCCTGGACCCATTGGCCACCRGGGTGTGAAGGCAAATGCTGAGAGCCCCCAGCAGCAGTGTCACCACTGCCATCAGTGGGGAGCTGGCTGGCCTTCTGGGAAGGGATCTGGGTGCTGAAAGGGTGCACTTCAACCTTTCAGTTTGYACACAAGTCTCCCTGTAACAGCATTATCTGGCAATTGGCGTTCTTAGGCCTAATTTTCAATCCACAAGTAGGAGGCAGGTCATTGAGGATATCCTCACYATTATTCAGTTTGCATAAAGGCTCTACTTAGCACTTGAGGAAGGAGTGCTGATTTCCAGAGTGTTGATTTGATCCCCAGTCACTGCTGTGTGCGCAGCAAGGCAGCGTAGAGCTGGCAGCCAAAAGTTTGCTGATGATCAGCAAAGGCAAGGTCCCTGCAGAAATGCCCAGGATCACAGCCAAAAGTCTCAGAGACAGGGATGTGACACCTGCCTTGCAGCTGRAGATTGTGTCCAGAATGCCAAAACCATTTTGAAATCATCATTTTAGTCATCAGTTTTAAATGTGGGGAGCAAAACTGCAAATATAACTATAATTTGGAAAAAACTTCAAGAATTGAAGGTATCAGATAAAGTTTGTCAAGAGTGTATTTATAAAGTATGGATATGTTTGAAATCATACATGTTCCTTGCTCTTTAAAAGTCTCAATACAGTTGTTTTTAAGAGAACAGTAGTCGGAAAAAGGGATTAAGGAAATTATCAGAGAACTGAAAAAGGTATTAATGATGTTGAGGCTGAAAGCATACAAGCATTAGATTTAYTTTGTCTCACTCCCCTTTCATCCTAATTTACATCTTAGCCTATGCTTATAAACTTTGGAAAAAAATTGTTGTGGGGATTTTTTTGCCACAGATACATTTTTGCGTTTGATGGGATTGGTATAAGAACTAGAGAAATATTTGAATTTTGGTTTTGAATGGATTTATGATTTTCAAGCCTTCTCAAAGAAACAGGACATGCAATTCCACCTGGAAAAATTTACTGTTACAGAATACCATAGAAGTTTTACCCTGGAAGACCCTGTCCTGAACATAGAAAAGGAAATGCTTCACAATATTAACGTTGGCAAAAAAGGGACCAAAACAAAACTCAGTAGCAAAGAATATCTTTTTTTCCCAGATTCAGATCTCAATGTTGTGCCTGATACCTTTTATAGGAACTGAACAAGTTGTACCCCACACTAAGCTTCAGTACTTATCAGTTGTGAGAAAGTTCAGGTCTGTTCCATGTTCTGCTCAGGCTTATTGCTAATGGCTAATAAGCAGCTAACGTTAACACTGGATTTTTTACCTGCAGGAGAGTAGCTTCGTCCGCTATGGGAATAAGGAATGCTGTCCTTAAAAGGACACCTTTTGCTTATCTAAAAATAGATGTATTGCTCTTTCACATTTGTGAATTCCTGCTGTTGAATGAAATGACTGACATTCAAGAGACAGCATGCCCACTTTTCTGTACATTGTTAGGGCTTTATAAACAAAGATGTATCTGAATTCTTGAATTACTGGTCTACACAGAAGTCKTTTAGAGCAGAAAGAGATTATTGCTGGAAGACTTGTAGAATTCCTTTTTTACTTCATGTTTCTTTCTTTACTTAGAAGATGAGCAACTTCAGCACAGGCAAAAAAGGACAAACCTCATCAAGTTCTAACATGGAAGGATTTTTAAATCAAAACAGAGAGTTGTTATTTATCCTTATTTTTGTAAGTAATAAYTATCATGTTTAGTTTCTTCAATAGAGGTGTAGAAATCTTAATCCAATGTGTTCATTTGAGAACACCACCTTAAATCTTTTTTTAAAGAATATTGTGAACAAACAAACAAACACATGTAAGCAAAAGAGGGACTGCATTATTGTTATTGAATTCTGTAGCCTGAAGTAGAGAACCTACAAGTTGGTACTAATGACAGATGACAGTTTTTAGTCTTTCTGAGATGTTCTTCCATTTTCCAACTATCTAGGATGTCTTCAGTAAGCACWTACTGTAATGCACTACTTTGAATTGCAACACTTCTAATAAAGAAAAAAAAATCAGGAACACTTCTTGATTTTCACCTTTTTTTTTTTTTGTTTTGATGAAGTAAATTTTTCCATTAAAAATACTAAAAATCAATCTCYGCTTTTGATCCTTTACAATTGCTTAATTGGTGACCAGAGATCCTCTAACCATGTAACCAGGAATAGTATTTATCTCAAAGAAACCATAAACCTGCTGCCCCACAAATATGATTAGCCCTGAAATTCCTCTTTCTTTTCTCTGCCATTATCTGAATCTATTTTAAGATGTATATATCTACAGACAATGTCKGATTTCAGGCTGTGGATGTATTTTACATTTTCATTAACAGTAAGGAAAATAATGATATTTTGACCATACCCACATATTTCTTACTTAAGAGAGAAAAACTGCAAATACTGCACAGCTGTTTTGTTTCTCTTCTTTACTAATCCACCTTATGTGGTTAGCTAAATAACCACATTTGAGTGTGAGCATTGACCAGTCAGCCAAACAGGACACCTGATCTGTTACTAGGATGGTTTTTAGTAAAGTTATAAAGCATTACTACAGCACAAAGTCTTGTTTAAAGATATATTTTCTTTTATGGGATGTCATTTTTTCCAGCTGACATYGATCAGAAATTTTGCACAGACTTGTCCCCTCCACTTACTAGCAACGTGTGCGCATGTTTTTGGGGATGAGAGGGATGAAGGAGTTGCAGTCCCACTTTTAGACTTTTGACCATAACCACAGCAAAACAAAAAATAATAATATTTGGTAAAGGGAAAGGCAGGAATTAATTTTGTGTTTGAGGACTGCCATTTCAGTATCACTTAGAGAAAACCGTAAGGTCTGTGAGGAAATCCTAACACGTTATGTTTGGCGTTCACTATGAAGTTTGTTCTGGAATTCTTCAGATGAAGTTAAAATGTTTCTTCTTGGGTTTTTGGAGAGGATAGGAATTTCTTTTTCTAGTGTTCTGAAGGGGACTAAAAGCTTTCCTAATCTGATCTTGAAATTCAGAATATTTAATTGCCAGGAACTTCTGAAGGGCAGCCCATTGGATGTTCTATATTTAGTTAAAAAGTCAAGGTGGTTGTTGAAATGCTACAAAATGCAAACATTTCAGATTATTTTTATTCTGTAAGGTTCTGATGAAGTCTTGATTGAATTAATAGGAAGTCTGCAAGTATTTAAATTTGATAAGATTTTACTACACTGGAATTTTCTCTTCTCTGTTTACAGTCATAATCTACACAGTTTGGCAATTGCATAATCAATTTATCTGCATGGAAACATAGCCTAGAGGTTTGTAACTCTAGAGTTTGTCTCAGTAGGCAAAGGTACTTCTTTTTCTGAAGTCAATTCAAGATCATAGTTAAATCAACTCTTTTCATAAATTATCTGTTTTATATCAGATGTGTCCCTTGAATTCCATTCAACCTGCTGACATACCATAACAATTAATTACTTCCATCAGTATTTACTTTCTCTTTCATAAATTAAGGGAAAGATATAATTTTGGAAAGACATATAATACCTGAAGGTTTTTCACAATGGTGAGGGACTCCAAGGGGATCTAGAATTGAAATTTTCCTGGCACACAGGCCACAAGACCAGTGATTGTAAAAATTATTTGGTTCATGACTGCAGTGTTGTTGTTGATGTGTTTCTAATGTTTGGGAATAATATACAAAATTCAAAAGAAGCTCTTTTCTTGGAAAGCAATTCTTGTTTCTCCAGACTGTCATCTTTTGTAAAGCMTTTAATAGCAGTTGACATCATGTGCCATTATGTGTCAGACTGGTTAGCAAGATCTTTTGATACRTAGACTTATTTGTCAGGTAGCAGATTCCCCATACTCCTCTTCACCTTTAAACTGTTATATCCTTCTTTGGTCAAAAATATCTGAAAACATTGCTTCAGCATGAATCTTGTCACATGAAGCTAGCATTTTCCTCTTCTTCATATTTTTTAATCAAGCAATTTATTTTTAAATACTTGTCATGTTCAGCTTGTTACTGCTGCTCTACTTCACCAGGAAAAAAAAAAAATCACGACATGCTTGTAATTCATGCAGTGATGTGGTGACTGGATCTGGGTTTTTAGGAGGAAATCGASTACAATGATTGGTTGGTGTTAAAAAAATAAATATTTGAATATTTTTTCCTGTGAAAATGATTTGTCAGACATGGCATATTCTTAATTCTTTACTCTTTTGTTTTCACAGTGATAATAAAATAAAACACTTGTGAATAAAAATTGTGAATAAGCACGGCTTTAGGATGTCTAAGTGTGGCGCAGTGCACAGAGTTCAGTCCTGTATGCTCCTGTTACAGAGTAAAATAACATGTAAAAGATAAATTCCTAAATGGAAATGGTTCCGATTTTTCAGTCAAAATAGATCATGTAAACAATTCAGTCCTATGGCCTTATCCTGAACACCCTAAGATGAGCTTGATTTTCCATATGTGGATACTCCATGTGGTTCTCTCACGGTGATGACACAGCACGTGGTGTCAGGCAGAATCAGCAATGAGAAGACGGAACTCCAGTCCAAAAAACTGAGGTTTTGCTGCATTGTGTCCTAACTTTATAAAATGACAACTGTGCAGTTGTTCTGTCCAAGGAGAAACCAAGTAGTGAGACACTCTTATTTCTGGTAATAACATCAYTTTTTATTTTCCTTGGTTTCTAGATTTAGACACAAAAATACTATGTCTAATTCTAAAATTCCAAGCTATATTTCTATCTACATATTTTTTTTATCAGCTATATGCGTTTTTTAATGGTTATCTTCTGACCGGAACAACATGCAATAATTTTGTCTGGCCGTGTAAAAATTTTTGTGATAATAAATTGTTCTTTATTTTAAGAATACATCACAGAAGTAATTTTTGTCCTGCATTTTCTTCATCTTTGCCTGGCTTGGGATTTTTTTTTTTAATTTGGAACATATTAGCAAAACCAAGAATAATGGAGATTTTTGAGTTTAGAGTTAATTAGATTATAACAAATCACCAGACACATGAATAGMAATTTAATAACACAAAGGTAAATATCTTTCCAAGGTGAAAAAAATAATCAAAGACTTACTTATTCATCAATATATAATATATATAAATAAAAAATGCTTTGTTAACAAAGGTACAAATGAATACATATCTATGAAAACTCCATAATCTGGAAGAACTTCCATCTGCTAAGAGAGAAAAGGCTGACTAAAATAAGGGTCTTTTTTTTTTTTTTTTTTTTTTTTTTTNACTGTACCATTTCTATTGTTCTCAAGGAGTGTCATTTCACTGACTTAAGAGACTGGCTGGTAAAGGGTTACTAAATCAGAGGAGTTCAGAGACAGATTAGGGTTTCCCAGCGGCACATATCTCTAGCAGCAAGTGTGGAAGCCAACTCGGAAGAAACACGTTTGAAGTGGCAGAACTAATCATGCAGAAGCAATTTGCGATTTTCTCTCTCTCAGCCTAGATAAAGCAGAGCATTATGACATTGGCTGCACGGAACAAGGTCAATTTACTGTGAAAAGGCAGCTATAGTCTCCAACTTCAAATAAACTTTCATCCTGAATCATGAAAAAGAGGATTTACCCTATTACTTATACCACAGAACAGAAAAAWAMCCCCAAAAAACCTAATGAACAATTCAATTAGGATGTGCTAGTTTGCATATTTTTTTTTCCACAACTGACTCTCTCATTTTTTAGCCATTCATAACGTAATTACATCTCAAGGTATTTCTCTTGACATAGCAGAAAGGGAGCTGCTCCATTGCTGATAGACTTGACCTAAACTGAAGCTGTGAGCTTCTCTGAAAGTAAAAGGATTAAAGCGCAAAATTTTACATGGTTGCTTTAAAAGTGGTTGAATTTCTTTTTCATGTTTCATATTTTTAAAATATTTTTAAAATTCCACCAGAAGTAAAATAGTCAGACTCCATGTGAAAAACTTACTGTATATATTCTTTTGATTTGCACTATTTCTGCAAATCAAATTCTTTTGATTTGCACCGTTTCTGCATGGTGATCTGAAATTTCTGTATGCTAAGATCAACCCTCTGTTTGAGTGGTGTTGCTGCACATTGAAGTCTCAAAGCTACATCACTTGGACAGTTTTGATTGTTTCTCTGTGTGGTCCTTGCTTTTAGCCAGTGACATCCTTCATCAGGAAAGAGGATTCCATATACTTTCTGTGATGCATAGCTGAAATCTGCTTCCTAGGACATGAAGAAGTATCACCAAAATTTTAGAAACTTTCCATTTTCCTTGCCAGTGGTTAACCTTGGGATGTAGTTTGTTCCTCTCATCTTAGTGCACAAACAAACCTTTTAAAGCAGTTCTGTTCTTCTAATTCCTCTGTGTTGCATCATATCTTTCATACCTTATTTCCCAGCATAGAGAGAATAGATGCACACCCTAAGAAAATGTAACTTTACCTATACTACCTCTTTAATTAGTCAGACTGTCCAGTTATGTTAAATAATTTTGGGAATAGTACTTTTGGTCATGTATGACTAAGCACAAATTATCCTTTCTGCAATGCAAAAAACAGGCAAACCCTCACCTACCTATAGCTGGCAGATAGCCAAAGAAGATAATTCTTGGGAAAAATTAAACAAGGCTTCATTTTAATTAGTTGTTCAGGGATTCAGCCAGCTGTGATGTACATATTTTTCTGCATTTATGCTTATTAGTTGAATGTAAAAACCTTCCTCTTCCCTTCCTTGCCCTTCTGTAGTAGTTTATATTTATATGGCAATAATCAAGATATAGAGTATTTTTTATGCATTCTGAAATTGTAGTAGGAAGGTAAATGAAGATATGATTGAATGTCATTGCTGTTATAGTTCATGCTAAAAAATGCACAACCAGTCTAAGGGCAGAGAGGCTCAGTGAATTAATGCATTAGTCTATTAGTCTTCCTGTGCCAGACTAGGAGTCCAGATTGAGTTCTGCTGAGCAATGAACCTCTCTCTATAGGGCTGACATTTGCTCCTGGAGAGGAGTAGAAAACAGTTCATTAACCTTCACATTGGTATAAAATCAGCTGCTGAATTCAGGAGTTACTGGCCACTGAATCCAGCAGGACAGCYCTGTGGACAGGTCTGTCCTTCACTACTAATTCAATGAGCAGTACTGTTAATATGCTTGGTGCTTCACAGGAGCAAAATATAAAAAATTCCCCCCCAGTTCAAATAACTTTGAATCAAAATACAAATACTACCATCACCCCACCACCACTACCCCCCTGCCTCATGTACAGGTTTTTTTATTTTTTTTTTTTTTTTTTTTTTTTTTTAATAAACTAACAGAAATTTCAGTTTTTGCTGTTCAGATTTCCAAGGGGTGTTAGGTCTTTCCAGAATAATCTTTCCTAATTTCACAGTCCTGCACAAAAGGGATGCAAGACATAAAGAGGCTTCTCTGAGGGAAAAGATAAAACAGCCTTGGTCTCCAAATAGCATAGTTCCTATGGTCTAATCCTCCAATCTTGATCCCAACACTGACGTGGAGAAACCTTACACTAGATTCCTTTGGATTTTGCTCAGGGAAGAACCTAAGAAATCTTTGGCTGGTGCTGCTTCATCTGAAAACCTGACAAATTCACAGCCCTTGCTGAAAGAGACTCTTGGCAAGGACTGGGAAGCGAAATGGGAACGTGCCATAAAGGGCTTCCACCCGCATTTCATGCTCACCCCGTACAGACTCATGGGGACAGCAGCTTCCACACACAAAGAGCAGAAGAATATTAAGTCCTGGCTGAAAAATTTGCCAGGTTATTAGGATTTCTAGTGATGCTGAGGAAATTTTCACTCACCCCTTAAAAGGTGATATGAAAAATCGAATCTGCAGGAAACATACCTAACATTTCAGAAGCAACAAAAGAGTTGAAGTTGTGTAAAAAAAAAAAAACAAAAAAAACATCATAGACATGCCCTGGCTTAAGGGGGATTTAAAGCTGGGATTTCTTCAGGACTAAGCCTCTCTTTTGACTGCTTTCAAGCATTTCAAATTAACATAAAACACATAAATGTTCTCTTTCAGGGGCTTACTGCAGAGCTTTTACAGCTGTATAGAAATGAGAGGCTACTTCAGATGTGTTGCAGGTTTCTTCAGTTGTTATACCAAGTGCTCTCTTTATGACATGCTCAGAGTGTTTTGCCCAGAGCATACTGAAGGATTCAGTGGAGATGAGCACACCTTTTCATTATTTGGAATGACTTATTTTTTCACTTGTTCATTATTTGGAACTGAAGAACACTTGCTTGAAAACTGAGGAAGTGCTAAGCAGACCCAACTTTTCACCTTAGGGTACTGACTGTTGGCTCACATCCATTTCTTATCCATAAAGTATTGCTTTGTTCCATTTCTGGAAATGCAACAAGATATGTCAAGGCTTCCTTTTGAAATGGAAAAATTGTGACAGATTTCTCATACATCCGAACTGTCGAGAACAACTTGTTTGTCCCAGAAACTCCTGTACTGTGTGGAAGTCATATTAAGTTTCTGATAAGTATGTTTGGTGCATTCCAAATGTCACTATTCTTGTTGTAAAACAGATACCACATGATAAATGGGCAGATATGCAGACAGATRTAGATGGATTCAAGTATTTTAGATACAAAAGGAGACTAATGCAATGCTCTGAAATGAAATTGCATGTAAAGGGATCAGAGTAATTTGCCTTAACTTACAATTCTGACTGATCACTGAGGTCATTGTACCAGCTTTCAAATAATACAGACTTATAGATAGAATAAACCTATTGCCAAGTCACCCTTTTTATACATCTGAGAGAGAAAATCATAAGCTTTGGAAGATACAAAGAAATTTCTTTTTACAGATTTTCTTGTCAACTGGTGTCCTTGACTTTAGATACATAGGCAAAATATTGTTCACTTATCCAAAACACATCCAGCTAAATCCTTTAGTTTATACTCACTGCTCAAGTTATCATACACCTTTTCTCAGAAGTAGTTCTATTGTTTGAAGAACCTGAAATAAAGGTGGGAGCTCATCTTAATGTTGTGCAAACTCACTCTGTTTCTGAGTGAGGGTTACAAAGGATGKATTGTACAAGATGGATTTTCTGTTACATTCTCAAAGATTTAGGAACTATCATTGAAATGACTGGAATGTGAACATGAATCATCTGAATGATGCAAGCAAATTCAGCTTTTTCTTCACACAGAATTCTAAGTCTAATATTAATATGAAGACATTCAAAGAACTGCAATGTACTATTTGATATTTTGAGTCTAAAAAAACCTACTCCCTAATTTATCAGGATTAATTTTCTAAAACCCAGGCATACTAGGTCTGCATAAAAACTTGTGCTGGCTAAATGGAAGACTATTTTATTTTGATAGAATTTCTTACATTCACATAATGGCTTAAACCTGATGTCTCCTGCTGTTTGCTATGTCCTCAAGTTTAGGTTTCTGATTTTGCCAGCAGATCAGTATAAGAGGGCTGAGYTGTTAGAGCCCCAGGTGTTCTTCACCCTTTAATGACTCTGTAACATAGTCAGAAGAAAGGATTATGAATTTGCACCTCATCATCAAAGCTTGTCTGACGTATCTCTGGAAACCCAATTGCCCCCAGTTCTTACCAAACAAATAGAAGTAGAGAATGGAGAAGGAAACTGTAAAGCATTATCATCTTCCACTTGTGTTCAGCAAGGCTTCTTTATGAAAATCTGAAGAAGGATTTATTCCATTTCCACATACAGGTGTGCTAATTGGAGAGTTAATCAGTTTAATAACTATTACTTTGGGCTGTCTCTGATAGGTGTGACTGGTTGGTGGAATTTTCAGCTCTCTGTTTCAGTTCATGGGTACATAGGCAGCTGGTTGGATCACACATGGCTGTCACCAGTTGCAAAGTTTTGATGAACCAGATATCAGCAACTCAGAAAGAAACCGGCTCACCTGCCGTGGTGYGGAGTGAGGGCACACATCTGAGGAAGCCATCCCAAGGGAAACCACCCTTGTGGCCCTCACCCAGTACAAAGAAAATTGGGTTTGATGTACATGGATACATGTCTATCAGAAGAAAACAATTCAATTAATCTCAGCATACAATATCATGGAATAAAACCTGATTTTTTTTTCATCTTTGTGCATATTCATATAGGCTGAAAATAACACCACTGGTTTCAGTTCATGCTTTTCAATTTCAGTTTGTGTGCCTCTCTGATCAGAAGAATTTGGATGTTTACATTGTTTATTTAYTTCTTCTTTTTTGTGTTTTACTTAGTTTCCACATAAAAAACTTCACATGTGAACACACTTTCACCTCCAGGATAAAAATCTCTTCAGGGTCAAGCAGACTCCTAAGTTCTTCCTCTACTGTGAGACTGCTTTGGATATTAGACAAGGAAATGTGCTGATAACAATCTTGCTTTAGTGTCTTTAGCAGTATTGCCAGTCAACTATATTATGGCCTGTGAATAGTCCTAGTAATTGGAGGGGGATGTTGGGTGCGTGGCTTGCAATAAAACAGTATAGACATACTTCAATTTAAACAACTCAGTATCCTTTATTGTTTTGTTTTCCTGGACTGTGTAAATCTAATCTCAATGCTCAAGATTTAGCCTTTGCCGCCAAAATCTGAAATACAGCATCAGTTGACACAGGAATCAAAACTCTTCAGGACTCACAAAGAAGAGTTTGTAATTGCTGCCTGCTGCTAATCCTATCAGCTCATATTAGTGAAACATGCTATAGTGCTGCAGGGAAGTTGTCGGGATCTGGTTGCAGAACTCAGCCTTTAGGAGAGGATTCAGGCTAAGCTTGGGCTGTACATCGCCACCCATGAGTCAAAGTACATCTATTCTACTGAGTGACAGACCTCTGAGGAGGAACAATATGCATGAAAAAGAACATGCCTTTTTCACTGCAGTACTATTGTTACTTTGGTTTAACTTCTTAACCTCCTCTCTATTAAAGTTTCATTCAATCATAAAAAAGATGCTTGTAGTTCTTTGTAAAAATCTCTATTCTCAAAAAATGCATGAAATACGACTTAATTCCAGGTTGTGCTTAAAAAAGAGTGCATTCTTTTCCTTTGTTTTTATTCTTTTAGACATTACTACATAAGGTCCTTTTCTTAGTTTTATTTAGGCTTATTCAGAAAAAAAGTGACTGATGGAAATAAATTATTCTTCTAACAATCACACTAAAAATATGTTAATTAGATTTTGCTAACAGCTCTAGCAGTTATAAATCATATCAGTTTGCATATGTAACAAAGAAGAGTGCTTAATCTTTCAGTTTGTGATTTGAAAATTTTCTTTATTACCTTTTCTTCAGGGACCTAATAATGAAATGTTTGCTTATCTATGCTGAACCAGACACAGTCTTAACTTGAAGCATGAAAGTATTGTTTTTATGTATAATTAATCCATTTAAAAAAGCTCAAATATTTGCTATCAGGGCATATGTGAAAAGTTCACGAGTTTGTAAACCAGCATGGCTCTCTGCTTGTAGGCATAGTCCTGAGGGGAATAAACTCTCATCTGAGACAAGTTCTGTTGTGTGAAGCCACTTTTTTTTTTTTTTTATCTGTAGTTCATGTCTTAAGTAATATTCCTACATATGTTAAAAATGTAATTTTCTTTATTCAAACTCAGTAGTCCTTACAACATACAACGGATGGGTTTCTTTTCTATCTCCTAATCCTTGCCGCTTTTCACATTGCCATGAGAAGGTACTAAAGGACACTAAGTCCAGGACAAAATATTTGGAGCAGTATAAATACGTGAGATTACCATTTCACTTTTTTCTTTATTTCTTTCTTTCTCTGACTATGCCCCATAAAGTCAAATTGTTACTATGTTGCATCAAACAAATACTTCAGTCCCGCAGCAAGCTGCTGTTTGATCTCTGAACCTGGGTTGAGCGATCCTGGGATTCCAGCACAGCCTACACGAGCTGCACAGGAGGGCTTGTGCATGTAGAATTTTGGAAGGAAATTATAAAACACATCCTGAACTCATTAATTTGTATTTCATTGTCAAAGAAAAATATCTTTATTTTTTTGCCTTTCCTTTTTTTTTTTTTCTTGTAAATTGTGTAATCCCACTTCAAATAATATGAAATCTGTTGCAGGGCTTCACAAGAATAAGTAGCTCATTTGGAAAATTAACAGCTATGTACTTTAGCAAATACATAAGCTTGTCTTTTTAAAAGTAAAACCATTCCACTAAAGAAGTTGTCTTTCAATTTTAAATCCATTTTTCTCTTCAGTGAATAGACAGAGTTCTCGTTATGTGTTTCCTTTAACACTGAGGCTGAGGTTTGGCATTTTTAATTTAATTGCATAAACATGAAAATTGTATTTCTGAACATTAGCTAGAGCCAGGGTGAGTGCTGGCAAAGATTAACCAAGCTTCTTAAAACACTTCTGGAGTACCTTGGCCATGACCTCCGACACCCAAGTAAACGCAGAGCTGCATCTATTTAGAGTTGAGACTGAAGATAGTGACAAATTATAAGATATGCTTTACAAAAGCTGTACTTATGGCCTATTTAGAAATTGGAATTTAGATTTTTTTAAACCCTTGACTACAGTTATTTCTTGGTCTTCCTCTTCAGACTGATGCAGAATGCTCCATGCAGTGTAGATGTGAATTAATTTATTTTTCCTGCTACTGAAAGATACCTGACTGTAATATAAAAGGGATCTAGAAAACACTACTTTTTTTTGCAAAATATTTTTTTCAGGCCATAGAGGGTAAAAAAATGAAAATTGCAAAAGGTTATGTGTGTGCTTAAATTTGGGTATGCAAACAGCACCACTGCAAACAATGGCCCTAATCACATGCTTGAAAGCAGGCATGTGCAGAAATCTTTACAGGGTCATGACCCAGTTCTCTATTGATCCAGTTCACAGGAGGCCAACCTCCTTGACCTTGCAAGCCAAAATCCTCTTGTCATTGAGAGTTGTAAGATGCATAGCTCACCCAGCCAAGAGCCGATGTGTACATGCCTCCACCGAGCCCCTCTGAAGGCTGTTAGTGTGGGCTGAGCAAACTCTGGGTGTCTGTGATGAAAATGGTCTTCTACCAACCTGCACATCAGAGCACGGTGAGCMGTGTCATGTTCAAGGCAGCAGGGCTCAAACAGGGCATTCTTTGCCAGCTCAAACCATACCTGCATTAATCTAACATTCATATTCTCACCTACATGCTAGTCAACCTTGAAAAGAGCCAGGAGTTTAGTTAATTGTCTGGTCTAGATGAAGTTAAGCAACTGATTAACCTGAGACTCCTCAAAGAGCCTCTGGCCCATATTCGGGATGGATCCTGCTTTTTACAATGTCACCCAAATAATTCTGTTTTCCTTTGTTTGATGGGAACAATAGATTTTTAGTTAAAAAAAAAAAAAAAAAAAAAAAAAAAACAAAAAAAAAAAAAAAACCAAAACAACCCTGTTTGGTGCAATTTCTTGTGATATGTTAACAAAAAAAAAAAAACAAAAAAAACCCAAAAAACCAGACCTTTGTAACTTAAATAGTCCCACTAAAGGCAAGTAGATTATCCATTTTCCTAAAATAGCTATTATTTACTAAATTTCTATGTACTTGATTATTTCACTTGATGGAAGTTTATATATTTGTAGAATGAGAGACTCAAATAATTCAGAACATACGGCTGTTTTGACATCTAAAAGTTATTTATTATTGTTGTACTCAAAGGAGTCCAATGACAGGGAAAAGACCAGGGAAACACCCCCACACCTTTTTAGTAGCATGACTTTTGTGCTGGAAAATAAAACACATTTTACTYGTATTGGGCATATGGTAATGTGCTGTATCAACACCTTTACACATGAGTATTTTTGCTCATCAGGGAGCTAAATCTAAATGCCAAACTAGAACAGGTATATGTGTGCAAACTCTCCAAGTATAATGATGTAAACAATTTTACACTTTACTGTAGTGTCAAACAGAGGTTGGTATTTTAGTTGTTTTTCTTAATTAGTTTGACATCAACAAAGAAATACACTAGGTTAATAAACAGAACCACACACACAAATAAATAAGTTATAATTATATTCATGTAAACATGCACTCTTTATGTAAGGACTGGAAATAAATACAATATTTTAGCACAAGTGCCATACAGATATTTTCAGCTAGAAAYACAGAAGTCAGCTCTATTTTCCATATTCCTTGGAACAGCAACAAATGGTGTCAGCAGAGTCCAACCCGGAGTCAGACACACGAGTTGTCACCTTCCTGTCTCCCATGTACAGTTTGCATTTCTGCTAYACACTTCACATCTAAGCAGAGTAAAGATGGTATAAAAGAAAAATGGGTGAAGAAACAGACTTCGTTGTCAATTACCAGGGAGAAAAAATCTTCAGAAGTATGTAACTAAAATATACAGACTCAGATTCTGCTGGTTTATATTGATGTAGATCCAGAGAAAGGAAAAACAGTGGTATTACTTTGGATTTGCTGATGCAGCTTAGAACTGAATCTGGACCATAAAATTTAACAATCTGCATTTTGCATTGGATGGCATTGTATATAGTAAAGTACTTAATGGTTTATAAATAACATACATAATGTAAAAGGTGGTGCAAATATGCCATTTCGTGTTTTTACTTCTCACATTATTACCATATCCATTGTAATATTAAAGCTACTTAAACAGCCAGCTTTAAGTATGCACCTTTTTAGAGGTCTTTTTTATTTACTTTTATGGTAGAGTTCATTTAAGATACAATGAAATAGCTGATAAAGGCTGGAGGAGAGACCAGTAGGAAAGGATAACGATCTCACTGCTATGAATAAAGTCTGCAGTCTTTCAATCCAGAGAGTATGCAGTTTTTCAGAATCAAGAGAGAATAGCAAAAGGTCTCTGATAGCCAGGCTGTGCTGACTCGCTGTGCCTCAGCCATCAATTATATGCTGAAGAGTACAAAACTCCTTTCAGGCCACAGTGCCCTCCAGCCTCACCTGGAACAGCCGCTGAGAGCAGGGACTTTTGGTTTTCCCACTGCTGCCCACTCACTGGCAGGCTGCACTCATGGCTCTGTGTTTAATCCACAAGCCCCTCGACAGAGTGGGTCAGAGGTGCCTCTTAGAGGTGGTCCCTGCAGCTCCCTGGGCAGCTTTCCACAGCCCAAGTTGTTGTCTGCCTCACCTCCTCTATTCCCCACAGCTACTGATGTCAAGAGCAAAGTGAAGAGGAGTTGAAAATGAACTCAAAGAAGAAAGGAAGGTGAGAAGAGGGTAGAAATCAAAGGAATTGTGAAAAGAGGAAGAGGATGGAACTACATTATTAGTAGTATTTGTATTAAAAATAATATATCATTTAGTATTACAATTGCATATTAACATAATGAATAATAGCAACAGCAAGAATAGGATGGACCTCCAACAAATATCTCCTGTCCTTTTAACATTGTTTCAAAAGCTATGCTGATGAGTGCTTGAAATGGAGCAATAGACAATGATAGTGTTTGCTTACACCTGCATTATTATGCTTTTGAAATATTTAAAGCCATTCTAAAAAAAAATTATTAATATTAATTAGCTGTCCAGTAGCTTTTCTAATTGATATTGAAAGTCATCATTGTGATAATTAACTATTGTCTTGATATTTTTTTTGTATTCTAAGCAAAACCCATAATGCTCCTTTTGACCTGACCCTGGACTCTAGTGAGCATGGAAGAATGTGAATTTATAAATTCTTATATAAAATTCCCACCTGATGCCCATGAATCTTTTCCACCAAGGTATGCATTAAAAGACACTTATAATTTCACCCTAAAAGACAGGACAGAATTATCTAATCAGGTGTGAAATAAAGTTATTTAAACAACCACATTGGTGATTGCAGGCAGTTAAACATGTAAGTAGTTTCCATCTCTTCTTTCTTTATTTTGCACTCCATTCATTGTATTGTTGATACTTAATCTAAGTGAAATAAAGCTTTACATTTACGTATATGTTAGCTCAGTGTACTCTGTCCTAAATATCATCTGACAAGCACCTGGTTGGATACACCACATCACCTCAGACTCTCAGTGTTCAGATAAAAATAGTAAAGTTGCAGTACAACCACTCTGGTTTCAGATATTTTTATATCTGCCTAGATAGTTAATGTGACTTTCTATTTCAGAATTAGCTGGAGTAACCTTCTGTGCATTTATTTGTGTTTGTTAAGCATTAATTGTACAAACATCAAAACATCAAAAAGCCAAGCACAAGCTGTCGAGCAAGCTCTTCTAATTTCTATCATCATGGTTAAATTAAGAAGCCCTCACTTCTGTTGAAGTCAGAGATTGGAATATTTTTTAGTCCCAGCAGATTTAGGCAAAAACTGATGCACATTATATGGGATTCAGTAGACAGACGGAAGTGTAAACTAAAACTGAAATAGTACAAAACAGACAACGGCAGCAAAACTTTTATTTTTTTCATTAATCTGGTRTTTGGGGCCTGTGGCAAATGTAGGAAAACCCGACTGGGCTCAGTGTCTATATCTTCTTTTACCCAGGCAGATGGTTCATTGTTGCAATGTTAAAGCAGCAATTGAGACAGATGAAAAGTCATTCCTCAGACCTCAGTGTTTTTTGTGGTGAAAATATGACCACGTAATAAATACATCGCTGCATAGAGGGTTGTGTTTCCAGTGCTTCCAACTCATAATTTTATTTCTGGTCATAAAGTAATCAGTTTTATTTAAAAAGCTCCCACAATAAGTCCAGAGCACCGTGATCTGCTCTGTCATTTGCTGCTGGGAAGAAAAAGAGGATAATGAAATACRGCACTGTTCAGAAACTCAGAAGTAAAATGGAAAATACACACACACAAAACATCTTCCAAACAGACAAAGAAAAGAATAAGAAAACAAAATCAAACCAAATAAGTAATGTTTTTAAATATAGTTTTATGATCAAGAGTCTCACAATTGTTTTCAGAAGTGCTAGTAGGGCAACTCACACTTTTCTCAGTAAATATGAACTAGAGCCCCAAGAGTATATTATAGAACTATAATAATAAAGTTCTCATGCAGTTTTATCAGTAAAAAATAAATCCAAGATTATTCACTAATAGAAATAACTGCTACAAAAGAATACTTAATAAAAAAAATTACCTGCTTAAATTATTGTATCACATCTTTAAACTTCCAAATATCTTATTTAGATCTTTTGGGATGATTTTCTTGTTTTAATTTTCAGTAGCTTCTATTTTTAGAGCACACAGTTTTGACAGGAAAGTCAAGTAACAGAAATTATTCTGAAATTTGGATCATGCTTGTAAACAGCTCTAATGAAAGAGAGGAAATAAAGGAAAAGGATTAAAAAAAAGCAAATTTGAAATTCTTTAAAAAACAATTTTCTTTTTCAAAAAGGCATTTTTAGTACAGATCTGCCAACACTAGTTAAAAGAGTTAATGCTGAAATTTAAAAATAAAACCAATTAAATAAAAGATTTCAGTTTGAAGCAATAAAGCAGCCAGGAGATTTGTTTTATTTTGTTTTTTCTTTTTCTTCCATTTATTACTGATTTGGCCTGAACTGAAAATAATTTGGCTTTCCTGATTAGTCAGGCAGCCTGAGAAAACCACTATTCCTTTAATTAATGTTTTATTTGGGCTATAACCTCCTTGGTGAAAATACAGAACACTTGGTGTCTGTCTTTGCCGTGCATCGAATGTGGACTGATACCTCCAAATGTCCTGGCTTTGGATTTGGGCTCGGGAGAGGAGCTGCTGCAGCAGCAGGGACTTCTCGACTGGTATGGAGGAAATATCACCTTGGAGGTGGCACCAGGCTTGCAGGGAATGCTGCTTCCTGACCTGTTTGTTACAGTAGCAGCACRTTTTTATGCCTTAAGCTCCTGGCTTGGTAAGAGTGAGTTTGTACTTTTCTGTGCTGTCTTCGTGCACTTAGCTGTTGCCTCTTCAGTACGTGTTATAAATATATTTTTGTGGCTTACCTTGGAATATTGGCCTCTGCATATTTGTGTTGTGTCTTTTTTGGAGGAAGTTATTTAACTGGATTTTGTGTCCTGAAGTTAAATTCCAATTGAATATAATTTTCAGGATAAATTTGAATTGAATATAACTCGCAGGAGATCACTCAGAGAGAGAAGAGCAGTTTGTATTGCACATGAGTGAGCAGATTGCTCCAAGGCTCTGCCACGGTCTGTGTTCACCTCAGCCCCTTGACTTGCGTGAAAGCACGAAAGTATCCAAACTCTTTCACTCCTGGTTGGGTTTTAACCTAGATTAGTTAGACATTCTACTCTTTCTGCTCTTAAACAAGCCCAGGACAAGATTTTAAAAGCTGTTGGTATCRTTCTGCTGTTACTAGAGAGTTTATCCTAATATTTCAAGCTCAATCTGCACTGTATAGAGCTGTGTAAGACAGCTCCAAACACTCGTGACAGAAGGAGTATGGAGTGTCAACATGCTCCTCTGTTGGACTAATTTAGCTGATTCCATCAGTAAGACAGAAAACTAGCATTGCTGCACACGATAATAATGCCAGTGCAAAAAGCAGTATTAATCCAACAAATCCTGTTTTCAGTAGCAGTGTGTGATGTGCATGGCTGGCAATTTTGCCATCCCATGTACTGCACTACCTCAGACATCCATTATCTGCTGATTGCCACACCTGGATGGGTTGAGAGGAGTTATGGACTTGTTCCTGTGCCTGGGGCTGCATCACCACAAATGTATCTTCTCTAAAGAGAGAAGACATAGTAAATGAGATTTATCTCATTATCTCTGCATTTGTTGACCTCTGCCTTTCCACAGAAAAGGGAAACAAGAAGCTTCTTTCTTACAAAAGTTCTGTAATTAGAGGGCTTATTATTAATACCAAAGCACATTAAGATTGAGAAACATTCATCATACATACATACATAACTTCTAAACGGCAAAGTAGGTCAATGGTCACTTTGCCAAAACTCTTCCAATTGAGCTGGAATCAAGAGTTTAGCTTCAGGCAAGGCTGCTGAAATGCTGTAATTTGGTTTCAGTTTGATGCCTGGTGCTGTGTCTCCTTGAGCTGGCTACTCTGCTGCTGGCTGGAGCTCCAGGGTCAGAGCCAGGCTGTGACATGCAGACACAAGGCTTGGCAGCAGCTGCCTCCTGGGAACCCCAGCTAACACCTGCACGCACACACACTTGCACTCTGTGCAGCCAGGGCTAAGAAATAAAGGCTGGTTGATGCCTCCTATTCCTCTTTGTACACATGTGAGGTAGAATCCCTAAGGAACTAAAAAAAAATATTCATCCATAGGAACTTGAAACTAAATCTCAGACAGATAAACAGATCAGTAATGAATCCGAATGTACACGTGAGTACAGACTGTGTATCTGTGAATACATATGCCAAACACATGAAAGAAAGTGGAAAAATTCACATACAGTTTATAGGTGCTCAGCACTCAGCTTTGGTGTTGCAAAAAAAAAGTGGTAATATCACTAATGTTTAATAATAAAATATTGTCATTGAGCCTTTTTGTTCTAGCTTTTTTGGTTTTGGCTTCGGCTTTGGTTTTGATTTTGGTTTTGGTTTTGGTTCAGGTTTGGGTTTGGGTATTGTTTTGTTTTGTTTTCTTTATCAGAACAGTTTCACTGATTTATAAGCAAGAAAATGATAAAATCTTTATTAAAGCAGAATATAGAAAACCAATAAATACTTTATACTAATATTAGGTGATTTTTAGTATTTTATGCATTTAAATGGAATGACATATAGAAACCTCAGAATGGAAGACTGCATATTTTTCAAGAAGTCTGAATCTGATAATTGGAGAAGATAATAATCCGATTCTAGATAAAAAGAAATATTTCCTTACAAGAGCTAAGAGAGAATGTTGCTGTTGATTTTAAAGTATTTAAAATAAAAAAAAAAAAGAGACAACCAAAAAACCATAAAATCAAACCAAAGCAAACTCAAAGATAAAGTGTAAAAATTCCCATAGGATATTAATATGGGTATGATGATATTCACAAAGAACAGAGAGACCATGGTAAAGGATAGCCAATCCTTCTGAGTGGGGTTACAAACCAGTGTTTTTTCATGTCATCACACCCCAGAGTGCTGAGAAACTCACGAAATCCCAGAGTAGTTCTTAAGCATGAAGCATCCAGGTCTTTTTTAACCTTAATGATTTTATGATTCTATGTTTCTACATTATTATAAATAGCCCTGGCCTGGGCTGCTGAATCCAATGTAACAGGGCAGTGTTGGGTGCAGAAATTCTTTCTAACCCTCTCTGTCCTTGCAGGAGGTTTCAGCTCACAGCCTTTCCTGTTCTGGTCCAGACTGGGCAGGAGGTATTTTGATCTATACAGAAATGTGAATTGTTTAAGAGCTGTGGGCAGCAGAGAGCCAAAAGCTCCAGCAAGGTTTTCTCCGATCTCAACCATCTGGAGTGAAGGAGCAGGGTGTCCTCRACACAGGTAACAGCAAGCTGAGCCCATACAGTGCTGAACTCTCATCCCTGCTTCACCATATATTGTGGGCATGCCTGAAACACAGCAAAAAAAGGACTTGCTCTTGTTGCTTGTTGATCCATCTGTTTGACCACTTGAAATTTTGTTTTGCAGGGAGAGACTGTTTTTTTCTCACAGAAAATGCTCTTTAGTTTTACATTTTAATATTTTTCAATATTTATTTATTTGATTTGTCTGGTTTTATTTCTTGTTAGAACTATTTTGAAGTTCTTTTATTAAATATTATTTGTGTACATGGTAYATCAAAATTGTATTCAGAAATTAAAGTTTTCCAAAGTATTGTCATTCGGAAACCTGTTATTTAAAGGGCGCAGATAAATTCAGTACTATTTTCTTGGCACAAAAAAAGTGCAAAAAGTTTTGGTATTTCATCAATTTATTAACTTACATTAATGTACTGACCATAGGAAATCTGACCAAGTAGACAAGGAAAAAAGAGAATCCTTTTGAAGTGAGGAAAAAACCTTGCTGAAAACATATTTTATGATGAGTTCAGGAACTCGCTGGCTTTTACGGCTGATTCTGCCATGTCAGACTGGGCTGTGCCTCATCTTGTTCTTGTRTTGGGGGCAAAATAATTTCTATCCAGGAACAAGAATGTCAAATATAGAAAAATTATTTATCAATGSAGCTATGCTACCAATTGTTATTTAAGCTTTTAAGACCTTGGTGCTTATCCTTATATTTCTCATTGTAGCTGATGTGAGAACCTTATGTTTTTCCATATATATCAAAGAGGGTCATAGGGAATAAAATTATGGAACAAAAATATGTTAAAAAATGTGTATACAAAAGGTTAAGTCCGCCCATGGAAGGCAAATAAAAAATAAAAAATTAAAGGGCTGTAGTAGGCAAAAGGAGTTGGAAAGAAATACAACTATACAGTTAAAAGGGGTTTAGCAGTTTTCACAGGACTTGCTGGAAAATAGACATCATTTCTATGAGAAGATTTGGCTTTATTAGTAATAGTCTGGGTGAAATTTCAGGATTTAAGAGAATACCAATAAAACGAAGACTGACACTAACCAGACCATGCTATAAATACCACACAAAGAGACCAAACAAGCCCTTTAGTGAGAGACATGCTTGACGTTCTGCTTCACTGCTAGTCTGTAACAATAGGAAGAAACCTGTTGTCTCTGTAGAATTAGTTCAGTTAAATAAACTGCTCAAAATGCTATTGTTTAGGTCTGACAGCAGCTGCTTACTGTGGTTCCTGTTTATGCATGATCAGCTGATGCAGCTTAGAGTCTGCTGCAGTGCGCCTGCAGCACACATACATTTTAAACTGTGCCATTTGGCATATAGAGTTAGCCCCTGTTGCTTTGCATAAATTCCTCTTGGTTTTGTTCCCRTCAAGTGGCAAGCACAGACCAAGATGCAATGCAAGTAGCTGCTCTAAGGGGGACATTTTCAGAAATTCACTTCAATGAAGGCGAATTGGCTTATACCTCTAATTTAGTTGCACATAACTCTCAGAGCAATTATACTTTTCATACTTGACTGCATATGTAAACTTGAGTTTGGATTGTAGCATAAAATCTGTAGTAAAAAAAGAAAATCAATTGTTCTGAGTACCAGAAGGAAAGTGTTTATTTTTCTGCATAGTAGACAGAAAGATTAGGAGCAAAATTCTCTAATATTTTATTTCTACAAGGACACTAAATTTCATTTCTACAAGGACACTAAATTCCATCTATTTCATAGATAAGGAATATATCTATTACTAATAAGTGTATATTTTTCCAATGAACAAGAAGGTTACATTTCTGAAAGCTCTCTCCTCCAGACATTAAATAATGCAGGCACATTCAAGTGTTTCATTTTGCAGTTGGTTTGTGTTTTAGTGCACTAGTGGTGGACATTCAGGTCTAGGAGATAACACAGCTATCGACAATATGTTCGCTATACCACTTAGGTGAAATCATTCAGCCTTTTCAGAATTGTGACCTATAATATTTTCCTAATACAAACTTTGTGCTCACTGGTAATCATGGGATAATAATTCACTAAACAGCTAGAAGAGAGCTCAGCTCAAGCTCCATACAGACATATGTCAGAAACAGATTATAGGGTAAGAGGCAGAGAAAATTAAATTTTAACTCCCTCCCCTCATACATAAACTCAAAAGACTCTCCAAAACAAACAAATACATCCTCAGCTGTTAGGAAGGATAGAAATCAGTACTGAAAACTGGATTAGAGGGTTGGTTTCATGGGGACAGAAGGGACCAGAAASCAAACTTCCTATTATCATCTGACTCTCACTGAAAGCATGATCTTCTAATCTGGTGCAGAAAAAGCTTTAGCAGAAGTCAACAAGGCTGGACCCTTTAAAGTTCCTGAAGAGTTCACAATTCATAATAAATGAATAATTGAAAATTAATACCGGCACTTAGACAGTTCTCTCTAGCATAAAAAAAAACAAAATGTGAGATGAAATGCATAGAGATCCTTATATTTTCCAAATTATGATAAAGCATGGAAATCTATCTTCTAAACTCTAACTTGTATTTACAAGTTCAGTAGGAGGGAGTTGTAATAAATGTCATATTATAATGCAGAATGTATTAGTAGCTCATTTATATGTTTATAGTAAATTTGAGGCCCAAGAATCAGGATTTAAAGACTGGGAGTTTTTATGAATAAAGACTTCTGATTCAGGTTCTAAACCCAAAAAAGTTGACACAAAATAAWAACAACTTTTAGCTAGGCTTTCAGACTAGTATGGATAAGATTTGCAAACTGGGGAATTATATAAATTATCTTGTAGAATAAGAAATGYCACTTTTTATTTTTAGATTGAAAAKAATGACATTTATAACATTTAAATCACAGGTCCTCTGTGATTTAACCAATACTATTTTTGGAGATGMAGTGAATGCCATGTTTGGTGCTTTTGATCCAAAACATAGGAAGTGATATATAGATTGGGGTGGGGTTTGTTTTTTGTTTGTTTGTTTTTGCTTTTGTTTTTAAATTTGTTTTTTTCTTTAATTCAGAGATAGCCCACAGTCTTCAACTGAYGATATGTTCCATTTAACATAAAATTTAGACCAACATGCTATTCAATAGCATAAGATATTCAGAATTAATTTTTAGTGTGATTAAAATATTTGTATTTTGAACATGACATTTGATTGAATTTAAATTMATTAAAATACAATTTAAAGTCCAGACAGTTGGAATATCAAATTAAGAAAATTAATAGCACGATTCTATTTATTTGCATTCTTCTCTAAGTACTGAGAAAGATGACTGTTTGTCTTTGAGGATTTTTTCAAATGAGATTCTTTACACATGTAAATGAGGACATTAAATATAAGTAAACTCAGAATCAAGGTGATTTGTTGCACCACCATATATTATTAGAAAAAAGAKATCTCAAATGTGTTTACCGAAGAGGTTAGTGTACTCCATCAAGAAAGGTATGGTAAGGCATAGGAAAAAGAGTTCACCTGGTGTTCCCAGGTAAATGACTCTACCTGAGGGTGTAATATAGCTTGTTTTATTCCAGCCTGGTGTCAAAATACAGAAAACATCACTGCCTTTCTTCTGGATCAGAGAGAATTTGGCCAGAACAAGGCCAAGTTCTTATCATGATAATCCCCATGAGCTTAGAGCAAGGAGGTTTTGGCCTATGTTTAATTAAAGCTGCATTACAGTACTTAGACATCTGTTACATTTGTACATTGTGGGTCAAGGGCTCAGCTCAAGCTTCTCTTCTGAGGTCTGTATGACTACTGCTGAGCCTTTTCCCCCTCCAATATTTTTCATAGCTAAACCAAGGCTTCGGTGTTCAAGGACACTTTTTTCCTTATCAGGGAAAGTCATGTTACTTGGTCCTTAATTTCTAGCATTTTGAGATTTCTAAAAGAATATTTACACATAAACCTTCCAAAGAAGTTTGATGAGCCAAAATGTGCAAACATTTTGGGGATAGATGCCRACTTCATCTTTAATTCTGACTCTTGGAATGGTAAGGTGGATGTTTAGGCATTGCAGTTAGGTATAATATATATTATATTGTCCTTATTTGAACATCTGTAAACAATGGTTTTCCTATATTTACATAATCTATTGATACTTCTGTATTTTATTTTGCTTCATACAGTTTGGCACTTTGATTCCCTTCCCACCCCCATCCAAAACAACTTAATGTAATAAATTCATCCCTCTTATAGGAGTCTTTGGTTTCAATCAATGAATCACRTGACTAAAGATTTAGACTTATACTTCCTTAATATCTGTGACAGTTTAAGATTGTTCTCTTTCCACCTCTCTCATGGCTCTATTGACTGGAGTGCATTTGAATGTCCTGCAGGAACCTCAGAGAAAAGTAGTTTGCAGCAGAAAATTTTGCATTTGATCCATGTAAAAAGTTGTGTTTGAAGTGTTTTGTTAAATTAGCTGCTCTCTGACAATTTTATTAGGGTTTCCATGGCTGAATCTCTTCCCTTTCCTCCCTTCTACTGAATGGAAGATTGTCACAAGCAGCTGCTCATGTCTCTCAAATTTTTAAGGAAAGATGGAATGGTCATCATTCTACCATSTACCAAAGGACAAAGGGCTGGCCAAGTGATCATCAATAGCCCAGCAAGGAGCAATATGAAACTCTTGAATGTTGATGACTCTTTGGACCAGATAATTGTCAGAGGTCACAGGTATGGAAAAGCTCATATTATTTACCATTTTTGTCTGAAATGATCTTGTAACTTAAAATGTCTCATGCTGGGTTTCTGTCAGGAATGGTGGCTATTTTGTGGTATCAATCCTTCTAGAAAATAAAATATGAATATKAATATTAATATATATATTTATATATATGCATGAATATGTGTGTGTATGTATGTATCTATATAAGATAGGTATTCAATGACACTGCGTGAGCATAATTCTTTTAGGAAAAATGAGGTTGTTTTTCATGAAGTCTTAAATCTTGTTGGGTTTTTGCCCTACTACCAGTTTAGACCTGATTAGTTTATTCCAGAAAACTAATGAAAAATGGATTTATTTTGGAAATATGTCAATAAAGCTAGTTTTCCATTTGTTTTTAGTATATATATGAACTTCAAGTGATCGGGCATTGAATTTTGATGCTTATGTCCTTACTGACCATTGAGAAAAAGAAAAAGATAAATTTCCATTTCCGTTCTAGGAAATGTTTTATGTTGGAAAATAATCTTTCAAAATAGCAAACAATGAAGACKCCCTTCATAAATAACTTTTTTTTTAACTTTTAAAAAATTTAATCTGTAAAATTTTGGGCCTGAACTTTGACATAAACTAAAGGAATATCAAACCCTACTCTGCTGAACTGCTAAGGATATTTCTCAGCAGCTTTTTCCAGAATTTTAGGAAAGTGATATGTTCTGGCTCAGTGAAGACAGAATCTGAAAATTTCATAGTGCAAGGGTTTAAATACCGGAAGGATGTAAAAGAAAAGATATATAACCTAATCAGTTTGCTGAACAGCAAGTATATTTCTTTCAAACTAAATAGCTTCTGCAAAATATTATTTATATAGTTCTTGCAAATTGGTTTGAAGTGTTGTTTAGACAATCTTATTATGTATAAAGATAAAAACTTCCATCAAGAAATTATGCAAAAGAAAATGGACACACCAGCTGGATAAATCTATCATACATCGGCAAAAAGCAACAAGCACTTTTAATTAGCTGAGTGAATGTAGTTTGTTGAATGTTGAAAGCACAGACTCACTCATATTAAAATGTGCCTAATTTTCTGTGAAAAAGTCCCATCTGAACAGCCCTGACCATAGTCAATCATACTAAAAGCCACTGGTGCTTTATTTGATTTACCAATATAAAATGCAAATGAGGTGATTAAGTGGAGTGGCAGACATAGTAGGGCCTCTTTCAAACCATCAAGTTAAATGCAAGCAGACAGCAAACTGGCTGTGCAAAGAAAATTTTAGCATATTCGTTTGATTAGTGCTACAAAAATTTAATTAGGTTGGCTAATTACTTGACAAATTGCTCTACACTAGAGAAAAGGCAGAGCATGTTTTATTCCTGCAAAAACTCTGTGTGTATTTTAGCCCAAATGCTATCTGCCAATTTGCAAAAGCATTATTAAATGAATGAAGAATGGTACAACAGTCTCCAACAATGGCAAATTGTATAATGCATATAATTAGAGAAAGCTCACGCTACTATATCCATATGCCCATGATCCCTCATGTCTAAAAATATTTAACACAATATTTCTAGAAAAATATTGTCAAAACAGATTATTACARGGTTATCAATTCTTCATAAGCAGCAATATATAGAAAATACTCATTAGTGGAAAACACAGCTCATCCAAAGCAGAACCTCTTCACCCAAATGAACTCTATCAAACACTGTAACACTTTATCTGTACGTTGCTAAAAGGAAATAACATACAATATTCAACTAAGGGATATGTCTCTCTTCATTGTTAAGCAATGCCAAGAGCATTAGTTCTCTGGAAAATAAAAAAAAAAAAGAAAAATGTGGATGAATTTCACATTTTGCAATTTTATTGGTGTGAATAAGCCATAGAGGAAGAATATCAGGACTTTAGGTAGAGTAATACATTCCTCTTCTTGTTTATTTGTATTCACATGCTGCAAAAGCTGCCAATTTTTATTCAGGAGACTGCATTTGCTTTTGCTGGCTTTCAATGTAACTAATCAGCATCTACTGACTCAAACATCATGATAATATAAATAGATACCCACTTTATCTACTGAAGTGGAAAAAATAAGTATCATATTATATAAACATAATGCATTGCAATTGGCAATTAGATACTGTATTTAACACAGGCTAAAACAATGTCTTAGGAAGCCAAGGAATATGTGAGATGTCTTTTAACAATCATCATACATGTGCATGCAGGAATAAAATATTACTGCTTGCAATTAGCAGTTCTCGACTTCTGTTCTACCTTGCCAATATACTTTTAAAGGTACGGTCTTATTAAGACATCAAAAACCTTAAATCAAGTATAATTTCATATTAACTTGGTGTGTTACTGTGTGACTGGGTTTGTTTCCAACATAATATATGTTAAAACAAATTTTAATTCCTTTGCAGTTTGTCTGAACAATTGCTGGGCTCTATTCGAGAAGTAGATAAATGGGCTCTCTGATGATTTTTAAAGGAAAGGAGTMAAACATTGTATTTCAGTGTTTTTGTCCTGATTCTTCAAAATTCTTGCTTTTCAGAAGATGACACTCATTACTGCATTTACACCTTTTGTAACAAAAATTAAAAGATTTTAAATTCYTTTTTATTTAAAAAGCTTTTGTTTATACTGAAATAATCCAAAAATAAGATAATAATAGTTGTTAGGTTTTGAAACCACTCACATGAGAATAGAAAAGCAATTTGCTACACCACTMCAATTCTCTTTTGCAGAAACAATGGAGAAGGCAATGCAGGGGCCAAGCTCAGAAAATGCTCTAACACCCAAACAACAGCTTAATCCTAGCTCTGACATGTTCTGACATTCTGCAAGCCCATCAGCATTGAGACAGAAGTTAATACTACCTGTAAATTGAGAGAAAGATGTCACAAATTATTTTTCCAAGACTGAGATTCATCAAGATAATATGGGAAAGAAAAGAGAAGCTTCAGTCCTGTTTTGCCATATTCGCTATAAGTATGAAAAACTCTGCAGTGAAGCAATCCTTTTGTGAAATCTTTCAACAAATGATTTTTTAAATGAAGACTAAACTGAAAAATCATCTTTTTTTTTTTTTTTTTTTTTTTTTTTTTTTTTTTTTTTTTTTTTTTTTTTTTTTTTTTTTTTTTTTTTTTTTTTTATGAGAAATATCTATCCATCTGTTGAAAGCAGAGGTAGCACAAGAAATCCCAAAGTTTCCTTGAACACGTCAATGACGACTTCCTTATACAAGTGATTGATCAGGCAACAAGGAGAGGTGCTGTGCTGGACTTTGTTCTCACCTAGAGGGTGCTGGTGGCAAAGGTGATGGTCCAAGGCAGCCTTTACTGCTGTGATCACCACGTGGGAGAGCTTGAGATCCTCATGGCAGTGACACAGCAGCCTCACTGCCCTGGACTTCAAGAGAGAAAATCTTGGCTTCTTCAAGGATCTGCTWGGTAGAGTCACATGGGAAAAAGCCCTGGAGGGCAGAGGAGCCCAAGAATGCTGGCTGGTATTCACAGATCACCTCCTTCAGACTCAGTAAGAATGCATTCTAAAAAGGAGGAAATMAGGCAAAAATTCCAGGAGACCCCCATGGGTGGATAAAGAGCTGCTAAGCAAACTCAAAACAAAAAAGAAGTTTTCAGAAGGTGGAGACTTCCTAGCAATCAACCAATATCTGAAGAGGCCTAGAGGGAAGCTGGAGAGGGACTCTTCTTCAGGAACGGGAGTGACAAGAAGCAATGGGTACAAACTGAAAGAGGGGAGATTTAAACTGGATATTAGGAAGCAATTAAACRGGATTTTAGGAAGAAATTCTTTACTGCAAGGGTGGTGAGGCACTGGAAGAGGTTACCCAAGGAAGCTGAGGATGCCTCAACTCTAGCAGGGTTAAGGCTGGGTTGTATAAGGCCTTGAGCAATGTGGTTTAGTGGAAGGTGTCCCTGCCTATGGCATGGTAGTRAGATTGGAACTAAATAATTTTTAAAATCCCTTAAAATCCTTAACATTCTATGGCTCTATGACTATGTGGCTTTTACCACTATTTTCCCTTGGCCTTGAGTGTGCTGTCTATGGCCACTCTGTGTGGACAAAAGTGGAAACAATGGAACATCTTCAGATCCAGTTAAAGACAGCTGTGGTTTCTCAGGAAGTGCCAGCCTAATATCACTTTTTGGTAAGGGACATCAAGAAAGTTAACTACCTCTTTAATTTTTCCTTCTTGTGTTTTGAAAAGCAACAAGCAATATGTTTAGAAATACTTTAAATAACGATGCAAGCAAATAACTGTATGCGTAATGACTATATATGTATAAGTATGTATTGAATAGCTAGATAGGGAAGCCAAGAGAATATAGAYAAATATTACTAGAACAAGTGTTTGAGATTACAGCTCTTCCTACAGCCAGTGTAGACCAGAGAATCTTAAGGATCTTATCAATATAGCATAACAATTCTCAATTTTGCTTTTATGAATTTTTTCATAAGACTTTAGGTCCCTGTTTAACACAGGCGCACATAGTAGCTTCCTCTGGCCAAACCTAATTGTCTAAATTTAAAACTCTCACCTTTCAGATTTCATAAAATGCAACAATTTGTCCTTTCAAATCCTTCCCACATCYGCAAGTCTCTGGTCTCTCTAACTGTCCTGATGACTTTTTGACTGACCCATTTACACCAAATCAGAGCCAATAAAACATCTTTCCTGAAGAGGAACTTCTATGAACAAACTGGGAGAGGGAACAACAAAAAATCAAGAATGTATGAAGAGCAKTGGTCAGAAGGGATTTCTGGGGCCTGATCTCATCTCTGAGATACATGCACTGACTATGTGAGCTGTGCAATGCCCTTGGGGTRCCCTGAGTGGGACTACAAAGAGAGAGCAGCCCAGCAGCCAGCACAAGGGGCAGCAGAGGCAGGACCATGTGTGAGGAAAGCTTTCATTCTCAGTTTTTTTGCTTTGGGCTTCACTCCCTGAGGATGTGTGCAGTACACCTAAAGTGACAAATRTGTCAGTGAAAAACAAAACTCAGGCAAGGACAGAGCTTCTTGTTTGATTTGCTTCCCATTTCTGCCTTCCTTTGTGAAACAAGAATACAATGAAGAAGCCTAAATGTTTGAAAAGTCATTTGCTGCAGCAGAAGTAAACAGAAATAGTAACAGGCAGTTTTCTTATTCTGAAAAACTCCCCCACTTCTTAAACAAAGTCACAGAAATAGGAATACAGTTAATACTTAGATGAGAAAATTAGAAGCTGCACCTTTCTCAAGACAAAATAGTTATTCTTTTCAGTTACTGTTTGTGAGGGAGACACACAACCCTGGAATTGACATTAATGAGATTAAGGAAAGTTTTGGTCTACATGCAAATTATATAGTTGGTGAATTGATTTATATCTTACTATTTTTTAAGATTCTCAATTTAGAAAAGAACAATCTTTAAAAAAAAATTCTTACAGTACAGGATTATTTGCAATTTATTCCTCTTTACAGCAAAAAGCTGCTGGTCTTGGTTTGGACTTGTTCATAGTTTCACTTGACCTTTTTTRTATGTTTTGTGTTTCATATTCTCTCCTCATTATTGGCTTTTTGTCTTGAAGACAAGRCACCATACTAAGCTGGTAGGCCATTCCATCCTTGTGTGTATAGCAGGTTGATATGACTCAGGTAAAACGGTTGAAAAAAACCTCACTTAGTCTCCTGTGGTTCCCAATCTGTGAAGGATACGTTACTTTGGCTTTGGTGGAATATCATTGTTATGTTACATAGTTAAATTTTACATACTAAAACTAGATTTTTTTATATATTTCTGGAATCAAATTTTGCGTTGCTACATGGCATTGAACAAGCTCCTTAACTTTCAAAGAAAAGATCCATGGTTTTATTTATTTGCATTAACACTTACACAAAGAAATATTTTAATCATGTCATTGTGTCCCATTCTAGATAAAAGATAATATCTGGGAAAATAAAGTGCAATATGACAATTATTACGAATTCAGTATAGTTCATCTATCTTGAGTSACTTTTTTTAGCCCCTTCTGTTTCTTTTTTTTTCAGTTACATACTATTTTTTCCTCATTAATGGTACTGAATTTACTCCTGAAAAGTTATTTCAGTGCACTCTGAAATGATGGCAAAAAAAATCTGGTCCTAAACAGACTTGTGTTACCTTTCTGAAACTTGTGTTACCTTTGTGGGAGAGTTAAGACATTAGGAAAGGGTCTTGATAAAAAGGATCATCTGAGAATTTAAAGGAAAAATAGTGAAATTTCATGCTATCATCATAAACAGCATGCTCTAATCAGTCTTTCCTTTCATGCGAATTTGAAAATTCTTTTTCCTTAGTACTTGCTAAAGGCAATTATGCAAGAGCAAAACCACAGAGTGCTACTGCTGAAAACTGCCAATAGATTCTGAAGACTTTTGAAAAAGGATTTATTAGATTGCCTACGCACTTGTGAATTAAAATAACAGAAGATGTCAGGCTGATGAGAATAAACAAAAAGCTTCCTGGGCAATGCACCTAATAAAACACAATCATAAGTTATTATTTCAGTGACAATCTGCAGTCTATACTTATGTTTGAGAAAATACTTCCTTTTTTTTTTTTATTTCTCAGTATTCCCTGAAGTATCAGMTACAAGCTAGTGAAAAATATGCAGGGGTTTTCATGACAATAGGGGGATTTCATTTAAACTTCTAAATATATTTCAGCTGTTTGAATTAAAATCTATGAGGTTTGAGCTCACCATTTCATCACCTTTGCAACAATAAAGAATTATATTTTACCTGTTTGCAAAAGTGGATTATATTCTATGAAATACTCTGGGTTTATGTTTTGTACACTGCGATAGCAGGCAAAACCATAAGTCTTGAACATTAAATAAGTCTTGAATAAGTCTTGAACATTAAATTATGAGCCACTGTTTCTTCCCCTTTTACATTAATACACACCTGAGTAACTTTGATGAGTGCAGGATGTTTGTTCTCTGCCCAATGCATCTGTAAACAAACCGTTGACTTAATATAGCCGTTTTTTTAACTACAGTGTTGAAATTGTATAATTTGGACACATAATTTCCAGGTGTTTGTTACAGTGATACAGCAAATACGGGTGGCTTTCTTTTCCTAGTCGGAATTGAAACATTGGAAACTTTGCAAGTACTTGTTTTTGACGTCAAATTTCATAATATATACTTATACAGTCATATCTTAATAATTAGTAGCAACAATTAGGAAGTTTTGCTAAAATTTTCGTTAAAACCTGACTTCTTTTCAAAACCAGACTAAGTTTTTTGAATGAACAAACCATACTCTGACTACATGTCAGCTAGGTCATGAAATTTAATTTYTGACAGACTAATTTCCAAATACTGATGATTCTGCCTGTCTTATATAGAGGCTGGTAGCACCAAATCAAATTCTTAGCTTATTTAAACCTCAGATAACATGTAATTTTCTTTTTTTTTTTTCAACTTGACCTTTTCAGTCTGACTGGGATTTAATCTTCATTTCTGTGTTGGAAATAAAACCTTTTTTTCTCCTTTCTGTTCTTAACCACAATATTCCATGTTAGAAGACACACAGAATAAACTTCTGTTAGGTGTATGACTGAATTCCAGATCAGGTTTTAAAGAAAGGAATGTTGATACCTCAGTGCATTCACTCAGTTCCAGTGCTGGTTCATTAACAATCTCTGCTAAAACCCACAGGGACTGACAAGCTCTGCAGGTGTCTGAGACTTCCAAAACACACAAAGTTCTGCTTCTGCACATGTCCAAATATCTGAGTTACAACAGTGCTGAGCAGCCAAGAGAAACTGCTAAAGTTATATTTATCTACTTGAAATCCTGAATAATTTACTAGAAATATATTCAGAGTGCCAAATTACTGTGAGACGTAAGAATGTTTTTTGAGCAAAGACACTGTATATATGATGTATGTAAGGTACTGAAGTGCATGAAAGACAATAAGTGATATAAGTATTTGAAAAATTGCTGAGCACATCTCAAAGAAGGCATGTTCATATGCGTGTGTGTGTTTTCTGCCAAAATAAGAAGGTGATGGATTTGAAATATAGCTATTTGATACGTTAATGTGAAGTTTGTTGGTTGTTTCCTTGAACATGCTCAGAAGGCTGAACTGTTATATTTTCTTTCATTTATTAGATGATGGGTGCAAAACTGCTAAACAGTGATGTAAGCTAAACTGCAAAACAAACTCAAAATAAAAATAATTTTTTTTGTGCAAGCACTGTTCAATCACAATGATGCCARTGATGTCAGCTGGTATATTATCTCCCTGATTTCATCTTAGCCATGACCTTTTTATCTTCTTTTCTTCTCTGACCTACTGAGAAGGTGGGGCAGTGAGAGAGTATATGGGGGAATATTTGGCCATTACCCAGGGTTAACCCAACACAGAGGTACAAGTGTACAACAGCTGACACAGTTGAGGATCTCAGGATCTMATGATCACTGCTCTTAGTTGTAAACAAACCTGCAACATGGGAAATTAACTACTGCAAATTAAACCAAAGCTATTAAAATGAGTGAGTTTAGCAAAAATTCTGCACATTGTAGTTTTGGTTGGATTTGGTCAATTTRGCGCACAAACATTCTGCAGCACACCTTAAGCCCTACAAAAAACATGTGCAGTTATAAAGATAAATTCATAATTTACCCAAATTTAGTCTACTTKCCATTTATATGACACCTAAGCAGTGTGCTGAATGTCACTCCTCCAACACTGCAAGGTTCCTACTTTCCTGAAACGTTGATTAAAAGAGTCCTGTGCTGGGCCAAGCAGGACAGGGGATGTGCAGGAAGGGCTGCAGCTCCTTGGTGGTCTCAGGCACACCATCCCCTTGCAAAGCTTCCTGTGGACTGTAGCTCTGGCTGCTCCCCTCCCTGGCCCTCTTCCTCCCACACTGTTTCTACAAGAGCTCTTCTGCCTTTACTCCAGTTTTCTGTTGCACAGACAAGTGGCACAAAGCAGGAAAATTATTTTTAAATGTGTTTTTTCAAATCTGCTATCTAAATCCCTAACCTGCCTTTCTCCAGAATTGGCTGGTACTAACACAGTGTCTGAGCCACATGGTGATGTGCTGCAGTAAGAAACCTGGGCAAGAGCCAGACATTTTATTGTTCATCCCTTGCTTTCTTGGGTAAAATAGTTGGAGATTGTTCCCTACAGACCTGATGCTTTTGACAATAAAAAAAGTCTTTCCTGTCTTTTCTGTCTTTCCTGTCTTTCTCTCCGTCTCGGAGAGAGATTGCTTAATATCCAGTGATGACTTGCTATTCAAAATACTAATTGATACAAACTAGGTTCTGTAATTAAAACAGAAAGTTGAATTGCCCTGAGGGTAAGGTTTTTTTTGGTTGAAAAGAAGTAGCTGAGACAGCTGGAGAAGAAGCACAAATGGTTAGCTTTATCCAGCTATTTAAGTGACTCTTGATTACCGACTGCAGGCCTCGGTCTATTAAATTCTAGCTTGAAAYTGAAAATCTGTATGAACTGATGTTTCTATTGTAACTATATACATAGTGAAAAGAAGCAATAAACCTTTGTTCGCTGGCTAATCGCCTTTGTACTCTAAGTGAAAGCATCTTATCCATAGTACTGACAGTCTGGGTGGTATAATTCTACTCAAGACTATTTGAGGACCCCAAAGGTAGAAATGGCACTTCTGACATCGTAGCCTTGCAAATTCTGAACTACTAATGAATGTCTGAACCTACTTCAAGTATGCTATTATTACAGGAATGATCTTATTATGAGAGCATATTTCACCTGTATCCAGCTAAGAATGGTTCTGCCTCTGAAATCATTATGGGGCTGGTCAAGATGTGCTGGACTGATGGCTGCTGAAAGAGCAGAAATCAAGTTTCACCKAACTAGCCATCACAAGGAGAGACTGAATGCATCTGGCTCATCAGATATAACTTAGTAATGATTTTTCCAGCTAGTTCTTATTCCAGCAAATATGATCACTCCTGTTGTGTTTTAAGTAAAAATTTCATAGCCACTTGCTGTTGCATGTGGACCTGGATATGGCTMCTCGTCTGGAAAGAGAACACAAAAGATCTTATTCTGGTAAAAAGTGTAACTGTATTCTTTTTGAGCTGCAGCAACAAAGAGAACAAGAGTCAGCTCCACTTTGCCTGGAGCAGCAWGGAACACCAGACAGAAGTACACTCTTGAGGGAAGTATAACATATGTCCATATGTCACACATGGGCAGATGCTACTTCAAATACAAAATCACTCATTCAATCACAACTCTTGGATGTTTAGCACTCCAGAAAATCAGGCAACTTATTTTGCTGCTCAACCAAGSCTTTTAAAACCTAATGTTGTCATTCATTTATTCATTCTCCATTCTTCAGCTTGATCTGAGTGATCAA
The DNA here is from genome assembly GCF_030028575.1 of Malurus melanocephalus. Classification (NCBI taxonomy): domain Eukaryota; kingdom Metazoa; phylum Chordata; class Aves; order Passeriformes; family Maluridae; genus Malurus; species Malurus melanocephalus. The sequence continues at coordinate 368,962 of NW_026623390.1, read as the reverse complement.
GCACGTGAGATTTTCACAAAAAAAATGTGTAAGTAAATTCAGAAACCTTATTTTCATCTGTTATGTAACCACTTCCTTTGGAGGGGCAGATTTTTGTGTCAGTCTRTGCTCTCTGTGGTATGATGGATAAGCTACTCCCACACTGAATCACAATGGCTGGAAGAAATAGAAGAAAATTTCCCTTGGGAGAGACAGTCTATCCAAAAATTAAACATGGGGAAACAGTCTAACTCTAGTTTCTGCTTTGGCAAACTCAAAGGTATCAAAGTCACTAGTTCCACTTCCCATATAAAAGTAATCTTTTTTTTTCAGCTTTACAAAAAATACTACTTCTTTCTGGAAATTTTCCATTGTGGAGAATTGCATTTTCTGTTGGCACAAAAGATGATGATACACGCGAGATTTTGTTTTCAACTGGAAAACAGCTATCTGCATCTACATTTTCTAACTATATCTGTTGCATCACATCTCCATGTCTACACATGGAGATCTTGAAATTGTTCATGAGCACATTAGCCATTGACCCCTGTTTTTCTTCTGGTGGCACATGCAATCTCCCAGTACAATTGGTAGAGAAAATCAGGTACATTTGTGATGTGATTTTGATTTTATAGAACCATAGATTCACAGGACCATTAAGGTTCAAAAAAAACCCCAAAGGTCCCAGAGTCCAGCCTTTGACCAAACTTAATCTTATCAACTGATTAGAACATAGAACTAAGTGCCATATGTATTCATTTCTTGAATACTTCTAGGGATGTTGACTTCATCACCACCCCAAGCAGTCAGTTCCATTGTCTGGCAACCATTTCTTCAGGAATTTTCCATCAGGAAATTCTTCCTGATACCCAATTTGAACCTCCCCTGGCCCAGCCTGAGCCCATTTCCTTTCATCCTGTCACTGGCTGTCTGGCAGAGGAGCAGGGCCAGCTTACCCGGGCCATGGCCTCCTCTCAGGCAGTTCAGAGAGCCATGAGGTCACTCTGAGCCTCCTTTTCTCCAGGCTGAACACCCCCAGCTCCCTCCGCTGCTCCTCACAGGATTTGTGCTCCAGACCCTTCCCCAGCTCCGTTGCCCTTCTGGACTCGCTGCAGCCCCTCAGTTCCTTCCTGCAGGGAGGGGCCCAGAACTGGACACAGCCCTCGAGGTGTGGCCTCAGCAGTGCCCAGGACAGGGGGACAATCCCTGCCCTGCTCCTGCTGGCCACACCATTGCTGATCCAGGCCAGGATGCCATTGGCCTTCTTGGCCACCTGGGCACACCCTGGCTCATGTTCAGCTGCTGTCACAGCACCCCCAGGTCCTTTCCAGCCCCTCTGTCCCAGCCTGTGGCACTGCCTGGGGTTGTTGTGAGCCAAGGGCAGGACCCGGCCCTTGGCCTTGTTGAACCTCACCCCATTGGCCTCAGCCCATGGATCCAGCCTGTCCAGATCCCTCTGCAGAGCCTTCCTGCTCTCCAGCATATCAACACTCCTACAAACAGGCCTGGGCCCAATATTGAGCCTTGGGAAGCCACCCTTGTGACCGGCTGCCAGCAAGATGTAGCTCCATTCACTGCCACTCTCTGGGCCTCGGCCATGTAGTTGTTAACCCAGTGAAGGGAGCATCTGCCCAAGGTCTGGGCTGCCAGCTTTTCCAGGAAGATGCTGTGGGAGATAGCATCAAAGCCCTTCTGAAGTGCATGTAGACGACTTCCACAGCATTTCCCTTGTCCACTAGGTGGGTGACCTGGCCATAGAAGGAGATCAGGTTATGCAGGCAGGATCTGGCTTTCGCTTTCCTTTGGTGGTTGGGTCTGTTCAGATCCTCTGGTTGCCGGTGGCTCTCATTGAGCACACTTTAGATAATCTGTTCTATAACCCTCCCAGGCACTGAACCTCTGATAGGATTGTTCCTTTATTTTAGGTAACTTGCTCTAGAGTTGACTTTCTCTTCCCTTTGTCTTCAAAGGATTTACACCCAGTCATAGTGCAAATCTGGTTGGATTAAGCCCACATCCCTATCCAATAATTTGTCMACATTTGTTCAGTTCTCCACCTCAGGAAAAGGACAAATGCTTCCATGCCTGTTAGCTTCTTTTAAGACATACACCTCATCCTGGCTCAGAGGATTCRTATGGTAAGTATTTTCACTACAGGAAGTTTTTGATTTCAGTTTTTCTTTCACACACAGTGTTCAGAATCGGAATGACCTTTAGCTATAATTAAAATCCCATAGATGTGTTTAGATAATTTTGTAAAAATTGATTTAACAAATATTTATATGGTGTCACAGATTGGCTTTTAATATAGAACACTTTATGGGTGGTTCTTCAYTTGTAAAGAGCTTTATTAGAATAAGTCTTTAACCAAATTCCCTTATTTTTAAAAMATATATACCTGAAACAGTTTCTTTTTTTTTCTTCTGACAGTTATCCTTTTGGCGGGGGGAGTTGTGGGCGCAGGGCATAAAAATTCTTTGACAGGAGCAGTATTTTCTTTGTTGAGGTAATCCTAACAGATTAATTTATTTGGCCATGAAGGTTGTTCTTTTTAGAGCTCTTTGAAAGCACAGGCAAAGAAAAGAATGCTTGAAAATGCATGGAATTTGATTTACATTTTTAGAACAAAGAAACAAATGAAAATGTGACTATTGTCTTTATCTTCAGTGTTATTGTATGTGGTATCCTTCTATAATCTTCTCTTGTAATGATACTTAATAGCTGCCTTTGAGATATTAATGGAAATTGTCACAGGCAAGGGAGATATTACTGCATCTAATGAAGCAAAGGAGGACTGAAARGAAAAAAAGAACAATAAGTGAAATCTGAACAAATAAAAGAATTTAGCTTATTTCTGAAATTTAACCCTTTACATGGATAATTGTCATAAAATCAAGGTAAGTGAATGCAGTTGTTATTTAACATTAGTGCATTCTTCATGAAAACTTACAGARCAGTTGCAGTACATAGACATTAGATGTAAGAATTTGAGTGTATATGATTTATCAGCCCTTAACACATCATTATAATGCAACTACTATAAAATGTGTCCAATTTTTCATGCACTATATTAAAGGAATTCTTGCTGACTGAAGAGTAAGTGTGTTTCAAATGATTCATAACTAGGACAATAAATTTAAAAAAAAAGGGAAAAGTATTATTTGGCTAGAAAATACAACTCTTGTCAAAATACAAAGATGGGCATCATATTTAAGCATATATCGCACTGTCTCTCATTAGGTCATCTAATGTCTAGAAAAATTGGTATTGCACAGCAGGCAATTGTCCTGACCAGCTAAACCAGAAGCATGTGAAAGGAAACTGTAAAATATAAACKAATGCCTTAATAAATATATTAAATTTTGTAGCAAGTTTTCAACTTATTGTCATAAGTCGTTGTCATTGTTTTAAAATTATTGTCATAATTTGGTAATGGAATGTTCAGTGAAAGAGACAATATGCCACCCAAATAGAAGCTATTTCACTTGAGAACTTGCTCACTACTTGTTTTTCTGACCCAGAGAAAGAGGAATTTTTAAAATGGTAACTGTTTAGTTTTAGTGAGAAAATGTTTTATTTAAACTACATTTTTAAGTAAAGTTAAATATATTTATTTCAAAAATAAAAAAGAGAAAATTGTATTAATTCTTCATGAGGCTTTAAATWTATTGCAATTTGTTTGAATAATTACAATTAATGGAAAAATTAATTGAATGTACTGAATGCCTATGTTTTGCTATAGTTTTGAAGAAAATAATATCATGAAATTGATAAAAACTATTGACTTAATCCCTGAGGAAGCTTTTTTTGAAATCATAAATCTGAAAATGATARTAATTTTTGCAGAGAAATCTGTTTTTCTGTATTCAGCATTTGSAATTAAATAGTTCAGAAATGTACATAACGTGAAAAAAAGCCCCAGAAAGGAAGAAACACTGTTTTTTTGTTTGCTTCCATTTGATTTTTGTGTGTGTGGGATAATTTTTTTTTCTGGGTGGATGGTTTTTGGTTTAATTTAGTGCTTGTGGCTTTTTTCTTTTTTTTTAGGGGTTTTTTTTTTTTGAGGGGGTGGTTTTTAGTTTTTTAGTTTTTTAGCCTGTGAAATTATTATGGAACAATGAAATCTACAATATCTAGATCTTGAAATTTCTCCGATTACAAAAAATAGGTAGAAAGGCATTAAAACTCACTAATTTTTTAAATATGAAAGGACAAAAAAATGCCCACAAACCCAAGCATCTTACATATATAGTGTATATGTAATTTTTTTTTCATACTTACAAGAAAGTTACAATGTAATTTTATGTATTTTAATGAAAATGTAATTTTCATCCAACTGGAATTTGAAAGAACAGAGGTAAAAAATCATTACTTAATTACCTAAAAAGGAAATGATCATGTGACTTTCTGAGAAGAAAAACAAGTTCAGTGAATTTTGTTTATGAAATTTGCTACCTGTTGAAATGTATGTACTTAGACATAATATATTCTTCCAGAGTAAAAGAAATGACAAACTYGTTCTAATGCAGTAATTATGAGACTGCTGATAATGTCAAACYACAGAAATATGCATCCAATGAACAAAAGATGTGATATTGTGTAATAAACAGCCRTATATTGCTGCTGCAGTTACAGTTATACATACGAGCACAATCAACTTTCAGAGGCAGATGAGATTGTAGTTGGTTAGACATGACTGGGGAAAGCAAGCATTTAAGAAAGTAAAGCAAGATAAGAAAGCTTAAACAATGTAATTAGTTTCTAGATTCTCAGATTATTATTTTAAAATGTTATTATTAAAATCATTAGCTAAAATTATCMTGATTTAAATATGTACTCAGCAATGCAACAATTGGACTGCTTCTGAGCCTATAGGTAGTCTAATATGGAAATGGATAAAATAGTAGTGCAATTCCTTTTACAGGATATTTACTTGCCGACAGATTCTCTGGTAAAAACAGAGTTTGGCCATTCACGTGCACTACTCTTAGATAAATTGTGCCATGTGTTGCTATACAGAAGTCTGAAATTTCTACAAGAAATCTTAAGGGATATGTGTGAAGGGTGCACAGGAAATCCTTAGTTAGTATATATTATGTCTAGAATTCTCATACACACAATAGGAAAAAATGAAAATCCTAACTGCTTATAAACCAAACTATGAAAAAAAGAAAATTCTTGAGCAATCACACCTTTTGTGGCTACTTTAATTTTTTATTTTTTTCCCTGACTTTTCATGTTAAGTGTCTCTCTGCAATTGTTGCCTAGATAATGTTTTAGAAAGGAACAAATTTTGAAAACAAAAGATAACCCGAGCGAGCCTGAACTCATATGATTTTTAAGCCATTCTAGTAAACATGAATTATAYTTTTTACCTGAAATTTGTAGGAGGCTAACATTCCCTGTGTAAAGATGGTGAACTGAGCACTTGAAACCAATGTTCCATTTAAATCACCTGAGCTATCACAGAAGAAAGAAAAATACACATTTTTCAGGGCTTTGGGGGAGGTATTTGTTGACTCTAAAATAAGTTACAGAACATTCCCTTCATTTTCAGACTGTTAATGCTTATCCATGGCTTAAGTAAGAATACTTACTTTTTCTCTTCGATTGTGAACATTACAAACAGAGATTAGTGCCCTTTCACTTCAGAGCTGTCAGAGTTAAAGTGACATGAAGCTATTAACATTCTGTCGCAAGTGGCCAGAAGCTTCCTCTGAGATTCCTCTGTCTTTTGTGGTTTAGATTTTTTTTTTCTCTATCAAAAGATCACTAAAACCCTTAGTTTGCACTGTTTTCATGAAGATCACTGATTCCCTTTTAACTTGAATCAGGCCCTGGCAYAATATCTTCCAAATATTAATGCTCCTTCACAATCCTAGATATACACTTCAAAAATTCATATTATCCTATATAAACTGCTTTATGATGTTCCACATGGAAGACTTTGAATGCAATAATTAGAAGACACCAATCATATCTATGAGATGACCATTTATAAAAGGAAATGAGTATTAGKCATACAACACTTGTTGAATTTATACTCCACTGTCTCAGGAGATCACTTAAAATACCTTGTAAGTATATATCTCTAAATATGAAGCAAAATTTTAACATGAGGAGAAAGGATGGACAGGAATCTCGAGAAAGGTTTAGCAAGGATGCCTATGTAATGTTTATACATTTGTGTTCTGTTGCTTTTTACTTTGGTACTGGATGGTTTCCTAGCTGTTTATATGATCCCTGAAAAAACAAAGGCATCTTCCATTTACAGAGTTTTCAGAGCAGCTTGCAGAATCTCTGGATAAGATTTAACTTGTCTGAAAATGTGCCCATTTAGTAGTATGCACAAATAGCTATTCACATATTATAGAGACCTTGAGCAAATGGCCTCTGATGCACATGGAACGGAAAAGATTTCCGTTGTGCAGACCCTGACAGGGAATATTTTCACTGCTRAGAAGATGTGAGGTGAAACTTTGGCTCATCAAATACTCTGAAGTTTTGATAACAACTTTAGGCAGCATCTCACCAACTTTTATGAGTCAGTTATTAAGGCTACTTCCTCTAGATATAAACCTGAGGGTGCCTATCAATTTGCGCATTCTCTTGCACTCTTTTATTCTACTCAGATATTTTCACCTTGGAATAAGATTTCTTCTTCTTTTCTTAAAATTTTATACCAAATGTTTCAATGTAGCTGTGTTTATTTAACTGCTCTCATAAATGTTATTAAAGCCATGTTGTTTTCACTTGCAGTAGAGCTAAATTTCAGGCTTTTAAAAGGCATAAAATTTTCAAAGAAACAGTAACTTCATGTATTGGTTCATATAAAATATTACTATGAGAGCATAGTGACATTTACAATAGCAGTTGTAGTGAGAAGAAATCACTTTTTTCTCACTACATCTCACTAGAAAGAAGAAACAGCTTTTTTTTTTTCCTGTTAAAAAATACATGGTTCTTTTCAACTTGCAGAAGCAGCATTTCACAGCCCTTCATCATTCAAGAAATTAAGATTTTGTTGCTTCAAGGTACCAGATTTAACCAACCTTGGGCTAAAATCCTTGACCTCGATCAGCACTTTGATTTTCCAGTATCTTCTGATTCTGGATCTATCAGTTGCCATTTTGCTACATTTGTCATGCCTTTAAAAATAGACAAAGTCTGATAAACCATTTTAAAACACAATCAAGCATACAATTGGAGTCTTGTCTTTAAAATTTAAAACTCTTTAAGCACAAAGAACTTGACTGTTAATGTGCAGAAATAATAATGATTGCTTTCCATGCTTACCCRCACATTTGAAAAAAGCTGGAATCAATTCAACTGAATTTAACACAGATAGACAAACCTATTCTAGATAGTTAATTCATATAAACCTCGCAAAAGGTATTATCACACTTACTTTATAAATGAGGAGAGAGATATGGAGATGAAAGCTTAAGATAAAAATTGAGATTAAAACTCAACCCTTATCATAAAAGACCCCACCAATAAATGGTTTTGGATGCTGCAAACTAATACCAGGACATATTTGCAAAATGAAAAAAAAAAAAAAAAAAAAAAAAAAAAAAAAANACCACTTTGATATGGAATATGCAGAACCCTTCATATTAAAGGAAAGAGATCTCAGCTTTTTATGTACACACTAAAACTAATTTTATAATTTTGAACTATCTATATGGAAAGTTTCACTGACATTGGGACACAGTTTTAAAATTATTTGAAATTATTTAAAATACATTCTAAACTTATAGACACTTTGAATAAAAATAAAGACCCCAACTTCCACAAACCTCTTGGGTTGCTTTAACTGAAGTAGAAGAGATATCCGGGTACAGCAGAATATGATTCACATGAAACTGCAAGAGTCAGAAACAGAATGACATTCCCTCCCTCTAAAACTGTGGGGAAAGAAAGTAAGAAAAACAACAGCCCTCTCTGTAAATTATCATCTCTGATTACAGGGGAAAAAAAAAGAAAAAGGAAAGCACGAAGCATGTTGCCGTGTAACGAGCACTACCTGAGAGCTGCACTTCCCTGCACATGGCCTCATTCTGTACATAGTGAAATCAGTAACAAGGGTTCTTCTTGACTTGAGTGGATTCAAGATTGAGTTTATTGGCACTGTGCCCAAGAGGCATCATTGAAACTGTAAGAGCAAGGCCAGAGACTCCAGTGGGAATCCATGCATTGACTGAAGCATGTCCTTAAACAGATATCTGAGTCCCATAAAGTCAACAGATTTAAATATGTGCTTTAAACAGAGAACATGCTTTGTTGAATCTTTGCCTTTCACAACTGAGACATCAAGTTTTGCTTACTGTACAACTAAGCTGCTAAAACATTATAAAAGAAAAAAAGTAATGTCAATGATAATTTTTATTGAAGTTTTTGCATGAAAACAAGAATTCCTAAAAGGATTATTAATTAAAAAAATGACAAGCTTATTCATAATAAGGATTGGTTCTTATCATTGCTGGAAACATAGCTGTATCAAGTAAACAAAAAAAACAACAACAACAAAAAAAAAAAACAAACAAAAAACCCCAAAAAAATAACAAAAAGAAAAAACAGGTTTAAACAAGCTCTACAGATATAAAATGACCTTGCTCATAAAGCTATAGTTTTAGAGAACCCTTTTCCACAACAGATGAAGAGCATCCTCACAGACAYTTTCAGAAACCTGAAAGCTGTTTAATATGTTTTGCAGGAAATGGAGGGAAACAGGTTTCTTCAAATTTGGGCACTGCAATTATAAAAAWTTTCAGGAATTTTGGCAGTTTATAAATATCAAAAGTTAACTGGATTTCATAGTTATTCAGGATCTCAGAAAGCCAGAATGTTTATGAAGATGAACTGCTGTGAACTTAATTTTCAATATGAGTTTTAAAAGGATTTATATAGGCATACATGTAAAGACAACTAGGTACCTGAAGATGTAGATATACACTGTTTTTTAAAATTTATTTTAGGTATAATTTAGAAAGAGGCTACAGTACTTACTTTGGTACAATTGGTTGAATTCTTTATTCTCAATTCATTACCTAGTGTGTTTATGTTCTTGATCTTTTCACAGTAGCTTGTGGAATGAACTTTATTTCCATAAATGTGTTTGTTAACTGTAAAGACTGAAAAATTAGTCTACTTTTAAAGATTTTTATAGCTAAAAGATTGAAATAAACTTAGTTATGAAATCATCCTCACTGTTAATTAAAAAAAAAAAAAAATCTCGGGTTTTTGAGTTGCATAAATATGGGTCCCAAAGAATCAGTTCTTCTTTTTGAACTGGTTTAACAAATACTTTCTCAAACTCCCTTGACTTCATGAAATGCAAATATACATACTTAGAGTTATTTAATTTCTTTTTTTTTATATTTTTTTTTAACTACATGTACTTCAAGAATATTCTAGAGAATTTCTAGGAACAGAAGTTGTTTGTAAATGTGAAAGTGAGACCATTCTTTTTTCTTTGTGTCAGACTGCTCTTCCTTTACTAAGAAAAGCTGCTTATTTTCCCTAAGAAGGGACATAATGGTTTGCTTAAAAAAGAGTACACACTAATCTGTTTTCTTACAGTATCCTTAAGTAATTTATAAGTGCTTATTTCAAACTGAGGAGTTTGACAGTGCCCCTAGTGAATCTTGATATACATGCCTTACAATTCATACACAAATGATACTACATGAAATATTCATTAGGAATACTCTAAATTATGTACCAAACAACGAGGGTACTGTCATTGTCACACTTTTCGTCTGGTAAATATCCCAGTGGGCACAATGAATTCACTTATATCTCACAAAGAGTTTCCCAACATGTTTCAATTATTTATCTTATGGCTACAATCTTCCATGTGCACATTCATGTTTTTGTTTTTCAGGTTTTTCTGAAACACACTCCCATATTCAGTGCAGTAAAATACATAAAACCCATAAAGAAAGGCATTAGCTTATACTTAACTAAAGTGAAATACATTTCAAAGCAGTTTGTGTGTTTAGACTGCTTTGATATCTGGTCACAGCATAAACAGAATAGACTTCAAGAAGAAAGTGTTAAGTGTTTTTAAAATCTCMAGAAGGTTTCCCCATTAATTTAAAGTGAAGCATACAAGTAAGACAATGTCGGAAAATGGATCTTTACCACATTTTCAACAGACAGACATCATATAATGATAAGAAGCAACAAGTCTGTCATGTGATGAGATGAATGGTGTCATTTGTAACTTCTTAAAAGGCAGATGAGGAGCACATGGTACTTCCTTGACACATGATGCCAAATGACACTTATCACTTAAAATAAGTAGCTAGAATTCTCAGACATAATAGATCCATTTGGAAAGTGCACAGAACAATGCTAGCTTCTTACAAATATTTAACATCTTCTGACATRTCACATTTCATTATTCAATAATATAAACCAGCATAAACTTGGTTTTTTGAAGTAAATTTAATATAAACTTAAATTCTTTTACCCACACTCTTCAGTGCCTTGAGCTACCTTTAAAGCCGGGATGGCTTGCTCATAGGTTACAGAGGCACTGAAGACCCTTGCAGTGGAAGAGAGGAGGCCTATAAGCACCAGTTTTTCTAGTGAATATTTCTCTTCACCCAGTGAAGAAATAGTCATGAAAATAATGCGTAAGTAAAGACAGAAGGGCAGATCTGAACCTGCCTGGGCTGATGAGAAAGCCAAGGGGAGAACACAGACTATGACACTATAATACTAAAAAGAAAATTCCGTTTTCATGCTCTAGTTTACCGAGAGTTCTAGGTAAAGTGGTGGCTTAAACAGTCATTGGCCTCCAAATTTGGTAAGACACCCCTGCTACTGCTCTACAGAGGTTGCCCTCACCATTGATACTACTGCAAGGATGTTGCGTAAGTGCCTCATATTATTAAAAAAACTTGTTTATTTTCAGTGAAGAAGGACATGTCTAACCAGGGGTATCTTCCCAGCAAAACACCATGAACAGAAATTCAGGCACGACAGCTGTGGTGAAAAAACACAACGGAGCAGACAGAGACAGTGAAATGGGAGGTGACTTTCACTGCTACGTTTACATGGAGAGTGCATGCAGAATTTACCTAACTGATTTTTTTTTCCCAAAGTCACAACTTGCTAGCAAGAGGAGCATCAGTTTGAAAGAGTATAAACTTATAGACTTTATAAAGCCACAGGTATTAATGTTAAATTTTGAAAATTTTGGAGGAAACCATGCTTATCAAATGTTGAAAGTGATGAAAAAATGAAACTTTCTTATATTATTCTGTGGTTCCAACAACATGAAAGATAGAATTTCTTTTAAATGTGAAAACACTTTCCRTGTAAAAAGACCTTAATTTTTGTGTTTTTAAGAAAATGGTTATCATGATTATTATTTCTCCTTTTTTGATTATGCTCCAAGGAGAAAAATAATAAAAATGATACGTTTTTATTTTCTTTWTAGCAACTCTTACTGTTAAAAACTGAGATAGTATAAAAGTTGGAATTATTTTGTTTTATCACTCCTGCTAATAATTGATTTAATTTTAAAAACACTACTCACAAATAGAATACTGCAAGGAGTTGCACAAACATGTAACAAAAATTATATTAAAAAAAAAAAAAAAAAAAAAAAAAAAAAAAACCAAAAAACCAAAATCTATAGAAGCTCTATTTTGCTTAATCCATTTTTTTTGGTTAAAAAAACAAAAAAAAAACAAAAAAAAAAATTATGGTAATATATCTGTGTGACTTTCTGTTTGCAGACCTTTAGACACTTACATGTCCCTAAAGAATATCACATGTACAAACTTCTTAACCACCTTTTCTGGACATTTTAAATTAATATATTTATAGAGAAAAAAAGTTGAAAACCTTAAATTCAGTAATATTGGCATTTTCTTTTCAAACACTTTTCATGCTGAATAAAATGCATGTTTAGCAAGTGACGCTCCTGACTCCCAGGCAGATGGAGGAYAAAGAATATATAATTTGTTCCTAAGATATAGTTGAAAAAAATGTAACAAACTGTATTTGGAGATTCTCTTCTTCAAATATTATTTCTACTCTCACTCTTTATCCCTATTAGTGGTATGAGATGCCTCAAGAAGTTAAATGATGTTAAAGGGTTTTGTTATATTTTTCTGTACTCTCTTTTTAAAAAAAACAGATTACTCCTCTCATAGGATCCTGGGCAAAGCACCTTGGCATTGTATGTTTACTAGAAAAAAAGGAAAAAAAATCCAACAACTATCAATATATGCTATTAAATTTCAGGTGGAAATGCTGCATTTTATGTGAAATTTTACTGCATAACACACATTGTGGCTATTGACCAGTTTGTCTGAGCTTAAGGTTAAATCTATGATAGAACATAACATTTTAATAAAATTATTTTCTACATTAGTAAAACCTGCAAAAATAAGAATGTAATGCAGATRATGTGTATATTTCTTAGGTAAAGTAATGTTAAGAATAAAATTTTTCTTCTAAAGGAAAAGTTAATTATTTAGTGTTAGATTAGATTTGTGGGTATTTGCATATAAAACTATTAATAAACCCTCTGCTATGAATTCCACTGACTTTCAGCAACTGAAATAATCAAATAATCCCAGGCTCTGYAACCATTTCTGTCACTAATTTCTTATGAAACTTTGTGGAAGTGAGCAGGCTGAGATGCAAGGATTTAAATCACAATTTAGTCTGGTAGCTGAAGTTTTTTTCCTGTGACAGAGKGGATGGTAGTCGACAGAGTTCATTTGTAGTCCTTTGAGGAGCTCTAAACACCAGGTATATGTGGGTAGCTTCTGGCTGGCCCTACTTCRATTTGGTGACAGCGTCACCAAAGGAGTGTCTGCTGCCATTCATTTCTGCTCCCATTCACCTCTTGTTTCAGCAGGAAAAATGTTTGAAAATTTGCACAGCAGATTGTTAGGCTGGTCCAGTTTTGATTTTGAATTCCATTACTCAGTCTACCAGTGGTCTTCTCCACACAGTGCAGCCACTGCCACTGAGAAGTGCAGTTAGTCATGTTTCTTAGGACAACTGTTCTGTGATTAAAGCAGTTAAGTTCCAAGTTTCTATTTTGAAGGAAAGAGCCATATCACTAGCCCACAAATTCTTCCAGCCCTGTTAGTGGAGCAATTCTAAGTCCATCAGGGGATGTGAGTTTAGAGAAGACAACTAAATGATTTATTTTGAATCTCCATTTCACAGAATAATAGAATCCTAGAATGGTTTGGGTTGAAAAGAACCTTTGTCCAGATTATGTAGTTTCACTCCCCATGCCATTGRTAGGGATGCCATTCGATAAATCAGGTTGTTCTGAGTCCCATAAAACCTGGCCTTGAGCCTTCCTGGAACTGGGCATGCACAACTTTTCCAGCCAATCTGTTTCATTGTCTCACCAACCTAATTTTAAACGATTTTCCCCCTAATATCTAATCCAAACATGCTCTCTTTCATCTTTAAATCATTGCCTCTTCTCCTGTCACTATCTGACAGAACAGAAAGTCCCTCTCTCTMTTTTATAAGCTCCTTTATGGTAATGAAAGCCTGTAATGAGGTCTCCTTGAAGCCTTCTCTTTTCCAGGCTGGACAACTCCAACTCTCTTAGCCTGCCTTCATAGGAGAGATGTTCCAGACCTCTGATCACCTTTGTGACCCCTTCTCTGAAACAGATCCTTGTCTTATGTTCAAGACCCAGAGCYGGATACAGCCCTCCAGGTCTCATAAGGACAAATAGTGGAGCAAAATCCTCTCCCTCATCCTGTCGGCCACACCTCTACTGGGTTGTATGCACAAATGGGCCTTCTGGGTTTTATGCACAAATGGCTGGGTCATGTCCAGCTTTGAAACCATAAGAATCACCAAGACCTTCTAGGTAGGGCTTCTCTCAAGGACTTCTCACAATCTGTACCCATGACTGGGATTTTTCTGACACAGGTCCAGAAACTGAGACTTGGTGAACTTCATGAGGTTCTATGAGCCCACTTCTCAAGGGTGTCTAGGATCGTCTGGATGGCATCCCATCCTTCTGTTGTGCCAAATGCACAGCTTGGCTTCATGTTATCTGCAAACCGGATGAGGGTGCATTCATTCCTATTGTTAAAGTCACTGATGAATKATGATATTTAAGAACATTGTGCCCAGCACAAAGCCCTGAGGAACACCACTCATCACCACCTGAACATAAAGTCATTGACTACACTCTCTGGCTGTGTTCATCCAGACCATTGCTTTTCCATTGAATAGTCCATTCATCAAATCCATGTGTTTCCAATTTGGAGACAAGGACATAATCTGGAACCAAAACAAAGGCCTTGTAGAAGTCTAGGTAGATGGCAYCAGTTGATCTTCCCTTGTCTCCCATGGGAAAACCACCAGATTGGTCAGGCACAATTTACTTGAAGGAAAGCAGTGCTGGCTGTTTTGGATCACCTTCTTGTCTTTCATATGYTTTAACATACCTTCTAGGAGGATCTGCTTCATGGTATTCTCAAGTGAAGCTCAATGGTCTGTAGTTCCCTTGATCTTCTATTCTTCCCTTTTTAAAAATGGGAGCAATGTTTCCCTTTTCTTAGTCACCAGAGGGTTCACCTGACAGCCATGGCTTTTCAAATGTGATGGAGAGTGGTTTGTCAATGTCAGCCAGTTGTCTCAGGAATACCTGTCCTCCAATCCCATGGACATGTATCTATTCTGTTTCATCAGTTGGTCTTGAATCTGCTGCTTGCTTACAGTGGGAAGGACTTCAGTCTCCCCGACCCACCCAGACATCTGGGGATTTGAGCGATGTGGAGAGCCTCACTGCCACAGAGGACTGAGCTGAAGAACTCACTGGGTACCTCATCCTCCTCTGTATCCATCACTACCAGTTCACCTATCCTTATTAGAAGAGTACACTCTCCTTGGCCCTTCTTTTTTGATGTTAAACTTATAAAATCCCTTCTGGTTCATATCTTTTTCCAGGTGATTGTCCAATCATTTGTCTTGGCTTTCCTGACCTCGTCCCTGCGCATTGAAACCATATCCCTGTGCTCCCCCAAGGTCACCCTGCTTCTACTGCCTGTGCCTTTTCTTTCTTCTCAGTTTGAGGAGCAGATTTTTGCTCAGCTGTGTCTATTTCTGACTTGCCTTGCTCAAATTCCTACATATTCATCCGCACATAAACATTTCCATTTGATCATATTTTGCAAATGAAAACTTAATTTATTTTGTTTTATTTTTGGAACCATGAAGTTAAGGAGCTATGAAACTATCTACAAACAAAAGTTAAGGAAAAAGGATCTACTGCTTTCACACATCTTTGGGCCAAGTCTTGCACTTTGTACTTGAAGAAATTCCCTGTGGYGCAGGACAAAACTCTATAATGTCAACAAAGTTAACCCACTTGACATCTTTTCGGATGAAATGTCTGGCTTCTCAAAAATCAACCGATTTCAGTTCTTAAACAAAAAAACTGCTTCTTTCACCTGATCTCAAGGGGAACTTTGCCAGCAAAAAACCTGCACAAGTGGCCCCATTGTGTCTACCCRCTCTTGAATGATTGCTGCTTAGCAGTTTCTCTCAAGAAAATTGTGCATAATCAAAATTAGACAATGGGAAAAACAATGAATACAAATGACTCTTGGATCTCTGAGCGCCTTTGTTATGCTGCCACCAATGTACACAAAAAAGGAGCTATATATGGGACCATATGAGGTGATCAAAACATTAACCAGACATTGTAACCATTTTTCAATATTCTCAGCTTCGAGCGTGTGTTTGAAAGAAATGTGCTACTTGGAGCAAAGCCATTTTTTAGTGTGCATGCCCTGTATCTTTGCTTACTCATGGCTGCGGTGGTGACAGAAGTGCTGACGCCGGTCCTAGAAGCAGCACTAGAAATACCTCCCTCTCCCTTCCTTGCATTCAAAGCTAATCCAGAGACATGTGAAAGAGAGATAYGTAATTTTATAGCAGCTTGCTTGTCCAGACACTAGCACCAAAATGCAAAATTTTATTGTTAACTTTCCTAAAAGTACACTTTAAATGATAATTAAGTCATAAATATTTGACGGGCAGGTTGCGATACTGTTCCTTGCCACGACAGACGGTGCAGCTGAGGCTGAGTGCATCCTGCTCCTGAGGGGCATGGCTGTGCTTGGGCTCTCCTGGGAGGGACCTCTCTCTGCTGGCTGGGAGCCCAGTCCTGGGAGGTTGCAGTCCCTTGCTGTGAGTCTTTGGGGTGCCTTGCTTTCCTTGAACTCTCTGGGCATGCCCTGAACCAGGATGTAAACTGTCACCCTGGCTGTACTGTGGACCTACCTGCTCCCAGATGCTGCAGGCAACTTGGTGTTTGAACCCACATACGGCCAAATGCACTGCCCCATCTCAGWGCTGTGTGTGTCACTGCTTCCATTGGGAGAATCATTATTATTCATGCATCTTAAACTCCCAGTTCCTACAAGGCATCTTATTTACAGGGTTATATTTATTTATAGCCGTTTCATGAAGTATAATACCCTGCAAAGTGTAGTTGTGTTTGTGTGTATATCGCTGCCTGCCTGTACACACAAAGAATCAAAGAATTAAACCTATATCTGGTAGGTATGTGAGATTATTTTCAATCCATTAACTGAATCTGAAATACCTTAAAAAAGAAATAATTTTTTTCCGTAAGGAAAATTACTGAGTGAGTAATTATTGGAGGTATATTATGCAGTGTACTTGTGATATCTGAGTCATGTTTATTAAGAATGCTATTTGTTAGGCAGTCTTTATAAACAAAGTAAAGTATGCTTTAGCTGCTGACCTTCTAATTGCTAGGTCACGTATCTAGTTAGCTTGATTTTCTTTCAGGTGATCATACAAAATAACAGTTTGTGAGATCTAACAAGATCAAAAAACCTTGTGAAATGACCTTAAATTAGAAAAGACTATACCACCTTGCTATGKGGATACTTTGAGGTACTGCTTTCAAAAACAAGGTGAAATAAATAATTGAATACTACTACTGATAATGATAATGACACTAACCTGAAGACCAGTTTACTCTCTGTCCTTAGTCACAGTTTCATCAATTATAGAGGTATTTTTTCATACAKTTTGACAAGAATGAGGAGTTGAATCCAAGAGACTTTTTAATCCTAGTATCTTGTAAAAACTACCTCTTACTGAAGTTTGAAGTATTGTCTTACAGCAGTCTCTGTACATAATGCAAAAACAGTAAAAAACTTTTGAAACTGAAGTAACAATTTCATTTGTGAAATGTGTATTTAGTTCATWAAAAATTTAGGTCTCCATCACTGCAGTTACAAAAATTAAGTACAATGAAATCAGAATTCTAARTTATTGTATGTACGTGATACAAACACGGGAGTTGAATATAGGGATTAATGTCTGCTGGCCCTGTTGATTGCATAGCCAGGGACAAGGAAGCAGAAAATCCACAGGTAAATTTGCATTTTTTTCCACCTTCCTCTGAATTGAARTGACTGTAGAAAAGTGTGATTGTGAGCAAATCTAGCCTTTTAATGAGCTTCAGAGGCAYCGTGTCTGAGCACTTCTCAGTGTGTTGTTATATCTCAATATGCTTTTCCTTGCAGTACTCTTATAATACTAAATTTTTAGGAGTAGTATCTGCAYGTTGAGGGATATTTAGTCTGGTGCAGTATATACAAGACATTTCTCTGTACTTTTCAGTCATGTCAGAAGTCTGTGTCCCAGTCCAAGCAAGTCTGTCTGCTTGGCACAAAGAAGTGTAGCATCCAAGAACCATGGCAATTTCACCTATTATTTCCCCTTTCTCACTCATTTACAAATCCACATCTTGGATCACATTCTGTGGTCCTTTGAGTTTGGTGCAAAATTTCTTCTTTTAACACCATGAGGGTAGGTAGAGAAAAACTAACAATGAAAAAATAGAATATGGACTAAGGTAGAAAAGTCAATTGATTATATAAAAAGAAAACCATGGAAAGATAGAGGGCCACACACTCAAAATATTAGCTCAAGAAGTTGAATTAAATTTTTCAGTCAAGTTATTCAGATGTGCTGAAATTCATTGTGATATGATGACTTTCTGCTGACTATAGACATTATTCAAACTTTCCTTTTATTTAGACCCTATTTTTAGTTTTCTTATCTGAATGTATCAATATGTCAAGTATAATCAAAAGCACTACACTGATACCAGAAAAAAAAAAATACCACTTTTTTGTGGGGTCTCAAACTGACCATAGAGAAAATGTTGGTGCAAATGGAAGTATAAATAGAAAATAAGCACTGTTCAGAATCTTGTAGCTCATATGCTGTAAAATTAATTTATAAAACCATTTCAGAAATCACTTAAATATCAAATCAAGTACAGTTCTAAAAGCTTCCACCTAATCTCTAACAGGGAAGCCAGAGAAGTTGGCATTTTACAACATGGTATTATTGGCAGCAGTTCTACAAGCAGCACATATTCAACTAATTACCATTAAACTATATTAGTTTCTGTTGATTTTCTGGCTAAAAGCTCAGAAGATCTTACCTTTTTCCATGTGATGTGCTTGCCAGGTTTTACAGAATTCTCAGGACTTCATAAGTAATATAACACCTCGTGTGATGTAATTTCAATACAGCAATTGTTTATCACAGAAATTATCCTCAACCTGGCTCTGATCTAAGAAACGTTTGTGAATGCCACTTTGCCCTTGCCCACCTGTTTTATGTTTCTCCTCCTCCCCTTATCTACCTTTTCCACACAACAAGACAATCCAAAGTGTGGGCCATTTAAGTGTCACCAGGTCTGCAAGGCTCGAAAAGCTCTGCCTGTTAACATAAAACAAAATCACTGTCGGTTCCATGGAATCACATTTCTCCACCACAAAGAAAAATGAGAGGAGAGTAAAGGTAGCTTTAGAGTGGGGGTTTGAATGAGGACACTTTGTGAATGTGAATGGAAACTCTACATTCTTTGTTATTTTAACAGGCTGTGTCTGTTCTCCTTGAAAGAAATTGTATGAGAGAAGATTGGATTAAGTAGTTTTTATTTTATTTCAATGCACTTGTGCACTTTTACAAAGATCAACTTACTTAGCCATGTAATAAACTCTTGTTTTACAATAGTACTAGTGCATATTATACCACTGCAGGTATCTGTAAAGCAGGGAATCAGAGCAKGGAAACAAAACATTTGTTTCTTTGGTGAATGAAGCATATATCATTACCTTCAGTCAGTATGTCAGATATAACTTGAACCTTTGCAAGCCAGCCAGAACAATGCCCAGGTGCCAGTTAATCAGCTTTGAGCAATTGTACCTATTCAGATCACTACCTAATTCTTTGCAATT
Organism: Malurus melanocephalus; assembly: GCF_030028575.1. NCBI lineage: Eukaryota > Metazoa > Chordata > Aves > Passeriformes > Maluridae > Malurus > Malurus melanocephalus. Next base: position 349,676 of record NW_026623390.1, on the reverse strand, counting down.
AAACATTTGATAGGTTGGTGTTTATGATAAAAATCCTGAAATTTTATTAGAGTAAAAAGCATTTTCAGTCTTCTTAATGCATAAAACTCCTGTTTTTTAATCATCAAACACTTCTTCATTAGAGACATTTGCAATTTTGCACAGGTGTAATCTGCAGAAACAAGTACAAATACTTAAAAAAGTATGAAAATCATCTGCATTGTTATTAAATTGTGGAAAAAATATGTCTTGTAAAGAACTCATTTAACCYTTCACCAAATTCTAAAACCTTTATTAAAGCTTTTATTCTTTTAAAATTTACCTGGTGTACCTTGTATTTCTGACTCCATCTAAACAGGTTCGAGTAGAAACAGGTTATTCAAAGTTACTGCTTTAAGTGAGTTTTACCAATGTGATGCATTGACTATAGTATTTAATGGAAGAAGGTGGCCAAAAACAACCCAGATGTCAGTACTACAAAGAGCTTGAAATATAAGAGAGCATTGGAAGGTAAGAAAATAATTCTAGATAAAATACATATGTCTAAAGAAAGAGAAATATGATTAAGTAAATCCTATTCATGTCCTGTTTTAGAAAGATGAATGATGTTTTCAAGTTTTCTGTGTTGCATATCCTGTGTTCTCTTTTTTTTTTTTTTTTTTTTTTTTTTTTTTTTTTTTCAGAGAATGAACTTCTTTCTTTTGGAATCAGAAATGTTTACAGAATTTTAGGCCTTTCAAGTGAGCACTAAAAAGTGGCTAATACTGTTTAATAATTACCTTTGACAGAACAGAAAACTTAAATAAAATTGAGTTTCACCGAAATTTTTTCTGAACCACCCGCAAGAATGATAACCTTTCATTCAATAAGTTCCTCGTATGCTTATCATACAAGAACTGATAGATACAATAAGAATGAGAAATTACAGGAAGATATTTAGAAGATATAACATCATTTTGATAGGCAAAATGATGTTATTGTGAGCAGAAAAAGGAGAGAAAAGGAGCAAAAAGCATGCACTTAACAGGAAAAAGCATTAAATAAAGTTAATTTAGTCTTTCACTAAATATGAGSTTTTCTGTGGAAGATGAACATGCAGACATTGATTGGAAATACTTTACATGAATCCTGGAAAAAATTTATAAGATCAAATAATATTAATATTAATATGGTAAATTTRCTGAGAAAAGAATTATTTGATGCTATTAGAAGAGTGATTCTCACTACTAAGGTGTTTGAGAAAGGCAAGGTGTCATATAATCTTATGAAAAATAGATTTGTGATTTTTCTTCCTGCATAATAATGGGTATTTTGAGAAATTCACATACTATGGAGAATTATATATTCTGGGTTCTATGGCCAGTTGTAGTTTTACAAAACTCAGTTTATTTGCTTACAGATAATAAATTTCAATGAATATTGCCACAGCAGATTATGTCTATGATCATGTATGTATTATAGTTGAATTTTGAAAATTTACAAAGTTTTACAATAAATTAAAAGATTTGAAATTATTACAAAAGAGCATTTACAGATTCATGCAACTAAAATGATATATAATGTATATGAGAATATTTTGATGATGTGTTAGATTTCTGAGTAGAAAAAGCTGTCACAAAAATAATGAAAAATTATTTTAAAAAGTCATTGGTGAATTAGGACCTGTTAATATATTTGATGCTCTAAGAGGAGAAAATATTTGTAGTTTAGAGTATAGGTGAGTTTTTAATGATTTATATGAATGATGCTACCCTGAAATTCTATTAAATTTAATTAATCTGCATTTCTCCACTTCTCTGGAGAATTTCAAAGTTGAGTGTACCGTGAAAGTTTCTATTTATTTGCCTGATGCTCTACTTTTATGTTTCAAAATTTTGTTAGATCTATTCTYGTACGAGCACACCAAAGAGAAATGTGCCTTATCACTGTTGAAAGATTAACCAGTAAATTGAATGAATGTGCACAAAATCATCTGATGGTAGAGGAAAACAGGGTATTTTGAGGAAAAATAAGAGGAAAGATTTATTTTTTGTAGGAGGTAGTTTTGAAACTTGGCATTTTAAAAAAGTGTCCTATATCTTCACAAGACATTTATTTAACTTCCATGTAGTTAAGTGTCGCTGTTCTTCTACACTAGCTGCAGTGAGTGTTTATGGCACTATGTRAATAAATCTAATAAAATCAGCATAAATAAGCTGATGAATTCTTCATTCATAAAGCAATGACAATGGCAACTTTCTAAAGCCATTTTAAATGATTCTCTACTGACATACGTTACTTCCTATTTGTTACTTTGTTATTCCAGTTAAAACCATGTGTGTAGCCAGAAGAGCAATCCCACCCTCCATCTCCTAATTTCTTCTAGCAGTATTCTGCAATTTATTTCTGAGATTTTAAAATTTTTTTTAAAAGTAATTTTGCCTCAAAGGACTGCAACCAGCTGCAGCAGTTCTATCATATTACAACCTTTTTCAGGTGACACTTAGCATCGGTGCTGGACAGATACTTTCAGGAACATAAAGTTGTAAAGTAAAAAGTTATATTTTTATTCTATGTCTGCTGTTTTCTGTGTCATTGATGGTTGTCTATCAAATGGGTGATTGCAGCATTCAGAGTATTATTCTCTGCTTTGTCTGTGGTCCTCCAAGAGTTTGCTCAGACCCTAGTGTTTACTGGTTTGAACATSGGTTGTTTACTGATTTGGCCCATATGCAGTATAAGTTTTTCTTGAATATGTGGTTCAGGATTAGCCTTATATTAAGAATCTGCATAATGAACTGTCACAAAGAAATGCTGGCTTTGTCAATCTTGCACAGCTGTACTTTGGATCTGCCAAACAATAAAACAGTCCCTATTGCCTGGTATTTATGTGCTGAGTGATGTCTGCCTGCCAATTATAGTGCTCGCAAAAACATATATGAGTGATGTGATCATAAGTGGCTGCTGCAACCAGTGTTTAACGGAGCAGTCTCATGAAAGAGAAAACCACCATTCCTCAAGTATGTATTGGTAACATGCTTTTTTTCCCCGAATCAAACTAGTAGAGGGGCATGGGATTATTTTCTAAAGTACAAGTACTTGCTTCCAGTTTTTAGCTTGTATTCCCAAATCTCTAGCCTTGTCTGTTTTAAGGAAAATAAGGCTAAAAAAGTTCAAAATTAAATTATCTTTTGCTGATTTCTGGATGAAATTGTTCATAAAACCAGAGGAGACTTGACTTTTCAGAGTTTTGGAAATTTACCCATGTTTACGGCATTAAGATAATATGGCAAGGAAGAATGTTTTTACTTTGTATGCTGTTTTCCCCAGAAGCCTTGTGGCACTTGCTTTAAAATAGCTTTTTTAATTGGTAAATAGAAGCACAAACTCTGTAATTTTGTATTACATATAGTGTGATGCACTTTTTGGAGTGACTTTAACCACTGAGTCTAACAATATTTTTCCAACTGTCATTTCACAGGGTAGAAAAAAAAAGACTGAAAGTTCAAGTACTGTTTCTTTCTCCTATTTCATTTCACTGAAATTGAGGTAAATTCTGTACTCTGCTTTTCCAGAGTGGCAAGAAAGTCTTTCTCAAAAAAGTTTGAAAAACTGGCATTAAAGATGACCAAAAAAAAAAGAAAACAAAAAAACTTCCTTTTAGTTATTTCTAGTTTTCTGTTATCATTTGAATCTCTATGGTACAGGTTCTTCATTGTGCAGAGATGTTTTTCAGGCCCCAGCAAGAGTAGTTGCAGAAAACAAAAATATTTGCCAGCTTTGCTTTAACAACAATAACAAAAGTTTTTATTTCTTTGTATTTACTCTAKGTAAATGAAAGTACTCAGGTCCACACTGCCTCCATCACAGGAATCTGGCACAGGGAATTTCTGTCAGCTAGCAGCCAAGCATTTTGTGTAGGCTAKTACTACCGGTAACAGTTTTCATTGGCAATGAATTTGTCTCCAGTCCAAAGTCTGCCATTTTCTTCCTTATACTGTGTCCATTAACCCCATCCTCAGACTTCCAGCTCTTCTCAGTTAAGCATATATAACATAGAAAACTCAATCCTTTCATTTGCAGCAGCTCAGCTTTATCTAAAACTACTTCACTTTTATTATTACTTCAAATAGAAAGTAGCTGGTGGCTGTAAGTTTTCTGTTGTAGCTAGTGAAAAGAGACTTGAACATCGGTTCAACGAGCATCACTTGTCCAGTTCAGCTCAGAACACCAAGCTCTCTGATCTGCACAAAAATAGGTGAGGGAAAAACAAATTAACATATTCTTTTGTAATAAAAAAATCTTAAGACCCTGTTGATTCACTTTCAAGTATGAGAAGAAATAATTTGTTATTATGAGACTGCTTTCTTCCTAGAGTGTCAAACTTGATATCTGGGCCCATGTCTTGAAGTGTTGTCTCTATCCTGTGAATTYGAGTTGTGTAGATGTTTAATGCAGTTTTTACAAGACAGAAAACTCCTTTAAATTCTGAAATTATATCTCTTCTTTCTCTTTAAAATGTACAATGATTACTACATCTCTTTCCAAGTGCCCTCTATGGCTGAAAGGCTATTTCTGTAAAATAAGTAGTATAGGTGCAAGTCATTCTCACACACCGGGGTAAACTCAACAAGATACTCATCTCACCTGTAAATATTTTGAGAGGGTTCATTTTTTCCCCTGAGGCTGCATGACTATTCAAATCAAGTATGCATGAGATTCACAAACCTTACAAAAAAGAACATTCTGAAATACACAGTTGCAAAAATGAATACTGAGTGGCAATTAGTTTGTGTTAGGGAAGGATAACAAAATTCAGAAGTCTAAGCTTGTGTGTTTGCAGGTTTACCCTGGTTCCTGAAACCTGGGAAATTTATATTGCTAACTTTTCTGGAGCCAGGATTTCATATCAAAGCAGTTTGCCATGGACTTCAGGATGGGACACAAATTGTTCTGAGATAGGCACTTTTTTTTTTTTTTACCTAAGCAAAGGAAAAAAAACATGTCTCTTCTAACTTATCACAGACAAAACAACTTCAGCGKATACGCTTTGACCCTATATCACATCTCTTAGCCATTTGCTGCCCATACTGATTTTCCCAGCGTTTTCTTCTCCAGAAAAAAGGCAGAGGGATCTGCACATCTCTTGAGACACCAGCTCTTGACATCAGTTTCACCTATAGTACCACAAGAAGCCCAGGTGGAGAAGTACAAATCTAAGTGACAACACTTTTTGAATAATCTSTTTAATTGTTTAAACACACCCAGGCTCGGAWTTTCAGTTTCTAGTTTCCATTTCCCATAAGGGTTTGCTTTGCTATTATTTGTGACACTGAGGAACTATGGGTTATGGGAAAGGATGAGTCAATTTACACCCCATCTCTGGTTTCCGGCCCTCTCAATTGGCTCGTCCAATATAATTATGTATTAGGCAACTTAATGTGGGATTACAGATGTCGTTAACTCTTATGATTCCATGGCAAATCTTTGGAAATCACAGAGAACCACGTATATACTTTGATAATATAACTTTGATAATATGATAGATAAGCCTGTTCTTGGTAATTTAGAGTATATACTAGCATCCACAACACAAATGAGTGACCTGACAGAGGTGATAGATATATACATACAATCTTTTTTTATGGTCGCTTGCAGAGGAACCCACCTAATTAGCCATAACCATTTTACTATGGAGTTAAATGCTATTTGAATTCTGAATACTAGTTAAATACTAAATAATATTCTACTTCAACTTTGAATTTGTGAGATATTAGCCCTACTAATATATTTATCGAATTCATTCGTGTGAGAAATTTCACCTCTATATCTTCCTTCATATGAATGATGAAATGCAGACTCAGGATTTTGTTACATGGAATTCGTTAATCTAGTTTAAAAAATGAACACTACTTTAAAATACATCTACACATTAATTTATCCCTTAATGCTAGCATAAAGATTTCACAGGATTTACTCATTATAGTAAAATATTTTAAATATATATGTATCCAAAACTAAAACCAATGAAATTGTGTAATTTTTTTCAATAAATGTTTAGAAATTAAAGACTAAYATTAATTGTTTTGGGTCTACAGAAGCCAAACAATGCTAAACTCAGATTTTAAGTTTACAGACTCTGGACTGCAAAGAAATGGCATGAAAGGTTTTCCTTATTGCAGAACTCAAATGTCTAAAAAAGAAATTATTTTTCTATTGTCAAATCAGAAATGTTAGTTAAGAATGAATATTCAAAACTGATTATTTTGTCTTTCACAAAAWTACTGGAAATTAGCAATACTCTTATGTAACACAACTGACCCAGGAAAGCTTAAATAACTTTCCCATTTCAAATTTCTTTGACATGGCTAAGAAGTATACAGCATTGCTCAAAATTCAGAAATTCCAGCTGAAAAGAAACTTGACATCTAACTTTTTCYTTTACACGATATGAAGGAAAGATTGCATTTTTGCACAGTAGGGGAAATTTCTAATAATGTTACCCAGTAATATGAACAGAATAATCTAGATGAAAGGTCAGACATAAAAACAATATTGAGAGATTTTATTAAAGGTTGTTGCGACAATTAAAAAAGCTAAATTTCCTTCTGTGTTGTTGCTTAAAGGTTTGGGACATCYTGGATTTCTGTTCTCTGTGCTGAGTCATGTCCTTGGGGGTGGCTCTGTCTCCCATGTCATATTCATGACCAGACTATTACTCACTTGAAATTATGGAATAGAAGGATGCGCTCTGTGCCATCTTTTTTTGCTACCACTGTGTGGGTAACGAACAATGTAAGTTTTACTTCTTATTAATTAGTTGAAGGTTCTGTGCTTTACTGGAGGACAAGAAATTTAGATGGGCCACAAGTTRAAAATATCAGCATATTTTAAAGGGCATAGGGTTATAACTCAGGATTTTAGGACTTCATTCACAAAATTTGGTCTGATATAATCCATGTGGTTGAATCTTTTGGCTTTATGACTTATTCAGTAAAGACTTAGATGACAGTATCCAACATTAATTTYAGGTATCAAGCAACATTTCTTGTATAGGAAGCATTAAAAATACATTGTAAAAGAATATTTCCTAGTTACTATCCTAGACCACTACAATAATCTGAGGAAGTAACTCAAAATTAAGTAATGTCTTATGGGCTGCTTTTCCTTTCTGCCCCAGAACAATTGCTCCACTCAAAATAATTTCTTTGGACTATGTTGTTGTCTAAGCACGGAATAATTCAAATTTCCTTGAGCTAGAGAAGACCAAGAAGGAAAAACACTGGTCATGCTCCAGTGATTTCTACAACCTTGGTAAAATGGAATAAAATTATAAGATAAAATAAAATAAATTAAAACAATGTAAAAGAAAAGAAAAAGAATAATAAAAACTAAACACTGCGAAGTCTGGAACATAAACTTCTTTCCCTATATTCCTAATAGCTGTCCTACTGACTTAGGACAACTCAGATTGCATTTGGGGCTGGAAGGGATCTCAGGAGATTTCTAGAGCTGCATCTTTCTCAAAGGATGACTGGTCAATGAATCAAAAGAGATTGCTCAGGCCTTTATCCCATGCAGTGTGGCCCTTTTAGTGTGATCCTCCAGTCAGTATTTTGTTCATCTGGTTATCACCAAAACAATATTCCTCGGATAAAAAGTACAGTGGGAGACGGATGAGAAAATAAGGAAATCATATGTATCACTCATGATCTTGGTAAGTTTCTAGCCACAAAACTTTTGGATTTGAATTTGGAGAAAAATATGCAAACTGATAGCATAATTTCTTTCTTTTGTTATATTTCCAAGTCATACTGGTATAAGTTGTGCAAAAGAGCTCTGGATATCTTTGATACCTTCATCAGGTTTTGAGGAAGGAGTCTGTAATTCCTCTGCCTTGGCCATGCTCCGAATAGGCCAGGATCTGTCCTGCTCTGTTTTTCCTAGTCTGGGGGATTTGAGTGTGCACAGGGACAGGGATATTAAGTGTCTGAGAAGTTAATGTCAAAATGCTTGTCAGTGACAGCCTGGAGTGCCTTGAATTTATCTGTTTTCAAGTTGGTTCATTTTGAATTGTAAAATTAGGTTCACGCAACATTCTGCCAATGGCACCAAACTGYGAGGAGAGGGCTTGCTCTTTGCTCCTTGAATACCATTCCAGAATTTGAATAGCCTACAGSTGAAAGGAGAAAGGAATCACAGGGCTGTCTACAGAGATTTTCAGTCCATTTTAGGGGATGTGTTTTAATGGAAGATCTGTAGCTAAATGCTTATCAAGATGTTTAACTTTGGGATTTGATATTTAAAATAAATCTTCCAGGCCCAGAGCTGTAACCAAGTGAGCTATATACAATATTATCTCTTTGTTGAAGTGTTTCAACACAAAAAAGAATGGGCAAATTTCTGAAGGAGGACTGAGTTTGTAGAGCTGTCTTCTTGAAAAGAGAGGAAGGTTCATAACGGGAAAGTTACATTTAAGGAATTTCTATTATTCAGCTCACCATGTACAGCCATTTAATATGAATTTTCCATGTGAAAATCTCAATTTTTTAAAATCAATTTGACTCTGGCTTATACAGACCATGTATACATGGTTTTTTTCAGAAGCTGTTAAAAAATTCAGCAGAGAAAGTGTGCATTGGCTTTAAAGACTGAAAGACTTGTGAAAAAAAATCTCTCCCTTTCTGTATCTTACACATAATGTAGCATGTATAAATATACATTATGTAGGTTTATGCATACACTAGCATTTATAAATGGTGCAATTTGCATATTGACCTCATTAAATGCTGATGTAAAAGTACTCCTTCAATGAAGAAGGAAAAAAAAAAAAAACCTAGATAACATTTATATTATTTATTCTAAGCATAAGAGTCTTGGGCRAAATGTTTTAAATGTATAAAGGATTTCAGATCTGCCACAATCTTGTAAAACTGTGCACAAATCACAGAGTTTTGACATCTTAGTTGTCTGTTGCTTATTTTTCAACAGTCTTTACTTGCTTTAATTCAAAGGAGTACCCAACTACATGAATGAATACATGTTAATACTGCTGTAATGATGATCATTGGTAAACAAGCTGTTTTTGTAATATCTTCACTTTCAAGTTTTTCAGTCTCAACTAATATTTTAGTTTTTGAGGTATTTTTGTTTCTGAGAAATATTCAATAGCTGGTTTGTTTTAGAAGAATACACCCTGAAAATTTTATGTTTTTTCATGAAGAGAGTGATGGAGAAAATGTTTCAAGAAATTGAAAAATTTTATTGCTCAAATGACAAAATGCCTCATTTTAATAATTTTTTTAGGTCAACTATTTATTTTTGATGCCAAGGTATTCTAGGATRTAACAGACATCTCATTTGACCTCTTCTAGTAGAATTAGGCCTCTTTGACAACTAATTCAAAGAAAGATTTGAAAAAAATCCATTCCCAAAATATTAAAACAGATTTTTTCATCCCAGTTAGTAGGTGCTTTCTAATTTCTAATTCATCTTAATTTCTCAGAATGCACAAGGGAATCTGGATGTTTTTTGTGCAGCGTTGGTGTTTCTGTGGCACTGTATTTTCAAAGGAAGAACCTCTCGGACAATGTTACTCCGAGTGGCTCTGCACGTTGGGTGCAAATGTTGTCTCTGTTCTGAACCCTCTGTAATTCTTTCCAGGGTGAAGGCCAAGAGAATTTGGTATTCTTGGCTTTTTTCACTGTGGCCTGTTATCAGTAGAATAGAGTAATACTTGGAAGGTTGTACCTGGTTAAAGAACAGTCTTTGTGAAAGAATGCAATTTTTTTCCTCAGCAATATGTGTCCGAGTGATAAACAAAAGGAATGTCTCAAAATCTAGGAAAATTTTAAATTATTGTCAATTCTATGATTGGCATTAATAAAACTTAAAACAAGAGCTAATTTGATAGATTCAAAGAAGTGCTTGGTTATGGATGGAAGTGAAATTTCATTCAAATATAAATGGAGAAAATTTAGTGTCTTATCATTCCATATATTTGGTTTTATATACATAGGAATTGTGAAAAAGAATGAATTGTGCACTAATGACATTTGCWAGGACAATGAGTTTGAATGACAAGATTGTTTTCAGATGGACCTTTTCAAATTTAACAGTTTTAAAGGATTTTGAGCTTCTTTGATTAAAGGGTTAAATGAATTATGAAGAAAAGATGGACACTTACAGATTGAAGGGGAATATACCATTGAAAGTTACGCTATGTGGTTTAGAAACCTTGAATAAGGTTACTAAAATTATTTTGAGGTAAGTATAAGAACAATTTAAAATACAAATTGTATGTTGAGATATAGAAAATACTTTAATTTGGCAGATATTTAGTAACACATGTTGTATTTAAAGCAGTTTCCAAAACTTTCTTCCAAAACTCTTCTCATCATATTCCTAATGGTGCAGCCTTTGGGGTTGAATAGTTGATCTTGTCTAAAAGACACTTTTTAAATATCAACCATTTCTTTTATATTTACAAACTTTTCTCCCACTTCCCTAAATACTCAGAGCAGGGTAAAACAGCAACAATTTAGAGAAGGACTACAACAGTTCTCATTAAATATGGCCCTACTGAAATAAAGAGAAAATGGTGTTAATTAATTTATCTTTTATTCTTCCTTCTCAGTGTTCTGCAGTGTTTTATCATTCATCATCTGGGTATTTTATTKTTAGCATTGTATTCGGTACCCCTTTTAATATATAACCTTCTTTAATTGTGGTTACTTAAAAAAGGACAGGTACTATAAAGGCGATTTGGCAGCATTAAGATTAACCGACCGGCTCTTACAGTAATGATTGTGCTAAGAATCCATCMAAGGATTTTTTTTAATAAAGTTGCATTACAATATAGACCAACATTTTTGATCTGATTGACCTGATTGTGTTGAAGAATCAGTTCTTCTCAGTTTTCATGTATATATTTAACTTTTCAACTCTAGTATTTGCCTTTTTGCTATCTTKTCTATTTATTACATTACTCCACTCAGCTGAGATTTTCTGAATCCTAATATTGTCCAGTAAACTGCTTCTGTCTCTGTTCTTTTATTACATCTTTTAAATTGTTAATGAAAGTAATGATTACTTTCAGCCATTTGGCCATGCAGACCTCAACATGGCCTCACTCAGACCATTATTTTGACAGGTTCCTTCTCTGTTCTTTGAAATTAAATCTGGCATCCTAGAAGATAGTAATTAATAACACTAGGATAGTGCTGGTTAGTTGTTTACAAATTCTACAGTAAACTTTATTTGACCTTGCTGATTATGCCTAGAAGAAACACTTTTTCCCCCTCTTTTTTTCTCCCTTTTCTCCTTTTTCTAGTGCTCCTTCATGTAAAGTACACTCAGGCCACGCTAGTCATTAAATATATAACATACTTTAAACATATCTATRTAATCGGATGTTTATTAATAGATATATAGCAGGAGCCAAAGTATCTTATCTAGACACTTTCTCAACAAAGTATTATGTGAGATATAAATGCATCTAAATATGCTTCATAATATTCTTTCACCATTGTGTTTCTACAATCTTCCTGCAAGTTTTGCTCTTTTTCACTTGCAAACCCTTTTGCTTCTTTATCATTCTCATTTTATAAACATATTCTGTATACCTTTCTCTAGTTATTTCTCTGGTTCCAAGTCTTATTCTTAATATTCTTGATTGCACCATTTTGATTTTTAGATTCTGTTAATGTAACCATGATGTTTTTAAAAAATTCTGATTCTGATTTTTCTTGCATTGGAAAAAATTTCCTCATAGTAATTTTTTAATATCGATCCTTTTGGTAAGATGCTCTGTTTTGCAGACTGATTTCAATGAAATCTTGTCTATTGATTAACTGCATTTACTCAGGTTAATGGTCTTATTCTTTTGCTTTTGTGGGTTTTCTTTACCTTTTTTGTCCTTAATTATGAATTTTATTCTTTACTTGCATCCAAATTTCCTTCTGCTTCAAATCCTTATCAAGGTCCTGCATATTAGCTAGAATTGTATTTAAAGCAGTTTCATAAATCCTTGAAAAACTGCTGCTTATATTCTTCCACTACCTGTCTGAAGGCTCATGTGCTGCAAATATCATGAAATCTCGTGTGAGGTCTGGGCTCCTCAGCACAAAAGCAACCTGGGCGTACCAGAGACTGGCAAAGTGCCAAAAAAAAACTGACTAGAGATCCTTTCCTATGAGGGAGGACTGACAGAGCTGGGACAGTTCAGCCTGAAGAAGAGGAGGCTCAGGGCAGATCTCATTAATGTAAATAAACACCTGATGGAGGGTGCAAAAAGGATGGAGCCAGGCTTTACTGTGGTCCTGTGTGGCTTTACYACTGCTTTGCTGTGGTGGCCAGCACGATGACAAGAAGCAATAGGCACATAGACAAACACAGGAGATTCCCTCTGAAAATCAGGAAATATWTTTTTCTTGTGAGGGTGACAGGAACAAGTTACCCAGAAACATTGAGAATTCTTTACCCATGGRGACATTCAAAAGCCATCYGGACACAGACCTGGCCAGCTGGCTCTGAGTAAACCTGCTTGAGCAGGGTGGCTGGACCAGATGACCTCCAGACCTCCCTCTCAACCTCAAATTTTCAATTTAAAAAGCTCTATTTTAAAAGCAGACTTCGAACACGGGAAGTATTTCTTAAGATCATACATAAGAAATGAGGGTAAAACAAAATGATGAGCACTTTAAAATTCACTGAGAATATTCAGTGTTGCATAGTAAATGGTCTCAAATTTTTTAAGGAAAAATTATAATCTGGTAATGAAGCTAAGCACTGAATATAATGCAYGTATAGTAGGAGGTTAACCAAAGGTTTCATAGATAGAAAATTCTGGCATTTCTTTTTCTCAGTAATTGGAGCAACTACATTAGAATTTCTTTTTAACCTATATTTAACATGTAGCAGAATTTATATTGAAAGAAAAGGTTAACAAGGGGACATCAAAATCTTTAGATGACAGGAGAAAAGGAAATAAAAGGGCAACAAAGGGTAAGGCATAGAAAAGTCAGAACGTGAAGCCTTTGGGAGTAATTTCTTTGCACAATACCCATTAATGCATGTAGTAAATTTCCAAGGTCAACAACAGAAGTTAGTGCAAAACAGTTTCATAAAGGAGCTGAGAAAGGAGTTCCTGGGAGACAATGCTGACATTTTTGCTAGGAATGGCAAAGGACAGTTCAGGATATTTTCTCATGTTTCATAGTCCTGTTCAAACCACATTCTTCTTTTGAACCTACTGCTCTATAAATGGGTCCTTTCCAACAGTAATAAAAATCAATACGAAGCGCATTAAAAATGCAGAATGTAGAAGATTAATGAATTAATAGCTATAGTATTTTATATARCAAAGAGAGCTGTCCTATATAGAGGCACAGCAATTTTGTGCAAGGCCAGGATGCACTTCATATCTCAAACAGATGGGGAAAAAKTCCATCTCTCTCTTTTCTCTCATCACTGTGAGGCAGAAGGATTTAGTATGGGTGTGCTGCCACTGCCTACAGGCCTCTAAAGGTAGGTGATTTTCTTCATTCTGGARTCAGGGCTTACTCATATTGTTCTTTACTTGGTATATTTTTATGGATTATTRTATTAAAATGGTATGTTGGAGCTAATATATAGTTGAGTTTGAAACACCCTTGTAAAATTCACATTCAAAGATGCTCTCTTTTCCCAAAAGCTTATAGTCTAAATACAAGGAAAAAAGGAAAGGAAAAGCATGAAGTGACTTGCTCAAAATTATATATCACATGAGGCATAAATTGGGAACAGGGTTTCATGCACCAGAGATGTCAAGACTTTTGTGGAAAATTTTTCACTTTCRGGCCAAAGAATAAACTCATAGACTGTACTGAAGAGTTCAGAGCCAGACCTTTTGTCATTTCTTAACACAATTTTCTCCAAGCACAAGTGGTATTGGTCAAAAATCTTTGCTGAATTGAACTTTAAAATATCTCAGGCATGGAGAAAAAAGACTGGGGGAGAAACAATTTAAATCAGAAAGGACTTATACGCAGTGGAGTGGGACATGAGCCACATTCAAAGTGAGTATATTCTTCCCTGGATGTGTAGGTGTAACTCCCTCGTGTGTATTAAAAATGATCACTTACAAAATGATTTTAGATATATTAATGGACTTACTTCCAATCTATTTCTGCTTGTCAGATGTGTCACCTCACATCCTTAGAGTACAAGAATGGCAACACTCTCTTTGCTCTTGACAAGTGAACTAAAACGGAAATCAAAGTATTTCTATACMGACTTTTCACAGGAATTTTCCATTTTAACTGAAACAGGAATAGGAACTTTCTGACATTCAGAAATACCTGCTTAGCTAGAGACTATTCATAATCATAGATAAACCCAAAAAGTTTCTGATAAGGTAAAAATCAGTAAATTGTGCTTTAATTGGTGTCCTTTCATTGGGGGGTGGGGAGTGGAAGGGCAGAGGGTGTAATGAAAGATTTTTGTTTGGTTCAATTGTATGCCAATTATACGAAGCAAAAATCCTTTCTCTGTTTTCCATTCTGTCCTGTCCTTATGTGTCTGGTTAAGATGCCATAATTRATTTTCCTGAAAGCCCAATAAGTCTTTTTATTACTTTTATTTTCAACAAAACTGATAGAAAATAAGGTTGCAATTTTGAGTTATGCTTTGTAGGCTTGCTATGTATGCAACAGGTGTTTCATTWCTGAGTGAAAGATCTGTTCTGGCCTGACTCAAAGTAGTAGCAAAACACACAAGGAAAGTACCTGGTAGCCAGGTAGGCTTTCCTCATTTGAGGACCAAAGTGTTGTTGTGTAGCATCTCACTGACCTACAGCCTTTCAAAATTTTGTGTTTCTATTGTACCATTCTCAATATTTTGTTTGGTGTGTCATCTGGTTGTAAAATCTAGTTGACGCTAGCTTTTGTTTATGGACACTCTTGTTCACTGTGTGTATACATAAATGATGTGAGATGTTCTTTGAAACAAATACATAACTCTCATGTCTCTAATGCATTTTGTTGTGGATGAGTGTCACATATTTTTACACTTTATCCGTAAAAGATTTGAGTCTGTTAACAAAGCTGTATGGAAGAGTGTTTCAGCATGTGTTGAATATGTGGATATATTCTGCATGAACACATTTCAAATCAGATTTTMTTATTAATACATGTTTTCCATGTATTGTTGAATATTAATTTGAGTRACCATGCATAATTGTAAAGGTCATAACATAAAGCATGCAGTTGTTTTAGACAATTTGCAGCTACATAAGAGTAGATTGTACTCAAATGCCCTAGATTTTGGCAAAACAGAAACCCCTGAGAATATGTATCCCTACTTATAAAACCTGTGCAAAGTAATTTTTTTTTTTTTTTTTTTACTATTTCAAGTCATGGCTCATAACCTAAGTTTTAGCTGACTGATACTTGACTTGAAATACTGTAATACAGTCAATGTTTGAATTTTGAACCTCTGTACTATGGGCAACTGTTATGATAAGGTTTCCCTAGTTCAGAAGAATGAGAGGACTATGCATAGTAAAGAGGCAAGCATAATCTCTCCCTCTGTTTTATTTGTCCAAAAGGCTAAATAGTAATGAATGACATCAGAACATGGAAYGTGATATTAACATAATCACTTATTATTTTGTGAATTTTCAAAATGAGTAAATAAGATTCATTTTGAAATAGGTTAGTATGTTTGTGGCAGTCACAGATTGTAGTTCAAGAGATTAAAGGCTATAACCAAGAAAGCCGAAGGTCTTCCAACTGTTACAGTTTAGAAATAGAAAAGCAGCAATAAATGTAGTTTWTAGAATCAAGAATGAAATTTCTTGTTCTGAGAAAAAAGATCCCCAGTGACAGAACCACGTGTAAATTCTGAAAAGTTTCAGCCTACACAGAAGTCCCAATTCCCAGCACGTATTGATAAGCACATACACATTCACTCCACGTGTTCAATAATTTCAGTTAAGCTGTCTTAAAGTGACTCAGAATTTCAGCTTACGATTTCATCTATCTGGAGCCCTATCAGAAAATATAAAAGTAAATAAAAAAAAKAAATAAATAAATAGCTGCAATTTATATGTGAAATAAATTTTTAGCTTTCCCGAAATCAGATGAATCATACATTCAGGTAGATTAAGTTACCATGTACGCAATATATATTGATGGCATCAGAGGTGAAAGATGTAGTCATCATGAACTTTGCTTTGATAAACAGATAAATAAAKCATAGAATGGGTCAGGTCGGAAGGGACCACAATGGGGCATCTGGTTCAACCTTTCTGCTCAAGCAGGGTCATCCTAGAGCACATTGTACAAGATTGCATCCTGATGGTTCTTGTGTATTCCTAGAGAAAGAGACTCAGAAGCTCAATGATTACCTTTTTTTAGGAGATTTGTACAGTATTTCTATGAATAGGTTGTTTGCTGTTGAGAAGAATAAATACAATTACAAACAGTTGTCACTTTGAAACACAATATGCTTAGCAAACATGAACAATTAGCACTTTTGACAATAACTTATTTTACATATTAAGGCACATGTTTCTGTAGGAACCTATTTGTAAATCTAGAAATAGACTAGTTATTCTGCTACTGAGCTCTAGAGAAAATATCCACCTGAGTCCAACCATTTCTGTTTTAAGGGTAAATGTAGCAGATACTCAAAGACTGCATGTTGAAAAAGTGATTTCTAATAGAAACTAACTGAAAACRTTAATGATTGCAGTGCGTTTTCCAAAGACCTATTTGGTGAAGGAACCAAAGCAAATCAAGGTGTTGCTAAGTCCTGGCCAGGCTGCTCCACCTTTTACAGATGCTATTAATTCAGAGTATGTGCAAGCAACCTGAACTGTCAACTTGGCAAGATAAAAATAGACAAGGGTATACCAGACAATTTTTGCAAAGACTAAATTTCCTTGTTTCCATCTTGTTACCATCAACAACATTCATCCTAAATATTTAATTAACTATATTTTCTCATGGTCTAGTTTCTTGGAAATGAACTTGAGGAATTGAAATCAATCATTAATTTCTTTTTCTAATGCTGTAGTTTTAGCTCAGGGAAGAAAAAACAATGGCAGGTACACGTATCTCTATATATTGGTTAGTTAAATAATACACTACTATAATTTTTRATGGGCTAAGAATTACGAAAACAAATAAAATTAATCATTTGAAAGGAATTTGTGTCCACAAGCAAGGAGTTGTTTTCATTCATTCTTTGATAATATGATATAGAAATTACTCTCATGATCAACTGATCACCACCATTTATATTTCATGACAATGTATGCATCAAAACAAATGTGTTAGTAACTTCATGTGTTTCCTAATTATTCCTTGTCATAAGTAACAGAGCAATAGCTGTGATCATACATTGTCTCTAGTTAGGTATTATCTTTTTGATTGAGCAGGAATCAAGGCAGGAATCAAGGCAAAAAAGATGAAAATAGATAGAGAAGGTCCCAAACACCTTCAGATAGGATGTTTTACTACATTCTCAAAYGCAGAATCAAGAATCAGAAAATAAAAGTCAGTGGAAAAGGCTGTTCCTTAAGTTTCTAGATGGCATTSTGGAAAGTTGCAGGTCATTTAATACTCCAATTAATTTTTTTTTTTATTAAGCATAATATCCAAGATTAGATTTGGCTGGTCTTAGAACATAACCATCTTCTCAGCCACTGACTTTTCTTTGATAGAAATGTAGAACCAGAAAAYGCAGCCGTAATTTTAAAAGAAATGACCCTGGATTGGCTCTAGTTAAATTCACTGCCTACGCATAGCTATATACTGCCTCCAAGCTGCAGCAGCTTTTTCACTGGTTTACAGGAGAATCAAGTGTCCGGAGGTCCATTGACCTCTTCCAATTTATGTTCTTTTTTCCTCCTCTAAAACTGCAAAGTGTGTTCTGTAAGTCACTTTTCAATGATAAGCATGTGTGAATCTGACAGTATAATTTTGCCCTTAATAAACAGAATTCATAGTGTAAGCTGTTTCAGAAGCTGTGATAAACAAGATAATTGGACATTATTCCATATTGTAACACAGACGGCCAAAATTATACCATTTAAGACACTTAAGAGGATCTGTTTGACTTCTTAAAAATATACTTTTATAATAATGAAATCCAAAGCTTATACTTTTCTTAGCTGACAAAGGTATTTTGAGAAACCCATCAATTATAATTCTAAGTGTGTCTCTGTAAGCCAGTTTATATTGACAAGAATACTAAAATAGAATTCAAAGCTTAACTTGACTTGTAATGGTGTTGAGAATTCTCACATAAAACATAGCATTATTTCTTTCTTACAAACTTTCTCTTTTCTTTAATGTCAAATGTGTAAAAATCAAAGTTCAAATATGTAATATTCAATACATTGCATAAATGTTTTTCTGTAATATACMAGGGAAAATAATAAATGAAACATAAGATATTAATACAAACCTTTCCAGAGGCCTGTGAAATTTTGTGTATATATAGTGCAAGAAAATGTGCATTTTAAAATGAAAGTACAAACCCCTCTGTATTATAAGTCAAGATTAAGGAATACTCCCAGTTTTTCTATACTTCTTCTTTCCTGGTATTTTAAAAGCCTGATGATCTAAGAGCGCACACATTTACTTATCTTTCAAAGACATAATCACACTGTCATCCATTTCAGTACCACAAAAGATGGATAGCATAACATGGACTTAAAATGGGTTCATTAATTATCAAAAAGATAAGTGTTTCATCAGGTATATACAGCAGATAATATTTATCTTTTCTCATAGAGAAAAAAGATTAAAGTAATTCTTACACACATACTGGAAAAGAAAAAGACTGTACCACTGAAAGTTTCATAAAGTGACACTAGATAATACACTCTGCCACTAAAGACAACCTTACACAAACACAGCCACAGATGCCTTCCATCACATTCAACTTTGGCAGTTAAATACCAGAATGAAACCATATATTCCAACTTTAACTATTTCATAAACTTCCTTTTGTTTCTTAGCAATTACACACACAGGGACTGCTTTTCAAAAGTTAGTGTTTCTACTGCAGTATTTGATAACTACTTGATAGATATAGAGTAAATAATTTCACTAACTGTATAACACAATGATACGTGAAAACAAATACCAGGACTGCGACAGTCTCTGAAAGGAAATATCAAGTTAATCTAGGCATAATTAGTGAAACTGTTAGGTGAAGTAAAGAAATATTACTTTAACTCTGTCAGAAAAGAAGTTCTGACTAAATAAAACTAAACTTGGGTTATTCAGACACTTTGAGCAAGGATCTGGTCTGAAACAAGATCATTAAGAAAAAAATAAAACCCTCATAAGAAATAACCGATAAAAAATGTGCTGTCATGAATGGGAGAAGGCATATTAAATTTTCAATTTTTTTAATTTAAATCCAGTATTTCTTCTTAAATCTTTCCTCTAAAATATCTTCCCAAATTTGAGATGCTGCAGAAACATTTTCAGTAAATGAGAAAAATATATAAGAGAAATAATTCTGCAGCTATGATTCCCTAAAGACTATGTGTTATGTTTGTAAAGRTATTAGTCATATTATCCTTTATTTTTACTGGAAATAGGTTTGGGATAAACATATCTTTGTCTAGATATATTAAAAAAAAATCAAACCCAATATCCTTTGTGGTATCGAATTTTCATGCAAGTAGCATCCATTTTACTGAATATTTTYATTCTGCTATAGCTAAATATTTTAACAGTTGCACATGTCACAACCTTTTTGAAATTAGAAATTCACAGTGAAAATGGTAACATTACTCTAAGAAACACCACAAGCCAAAATCCCAAAACAATCTCTCTCTCCTAACTGCAGCATCGTATCTGGAGTGAGGAAAGAAAAGCAGTGTTTAGGGAAAATACTGAGCACGACTTTCAGATTTGGGCTCAATCAAAAAGCAGTGAAATCAGTGGAGGGTCACATTAACTTTACTGAATACTGGATCATGTTCCTAATGTGAATCAGTAAATCAGTTTACTCACAAGATTGTATATAATTTATTACACATTACAAAACAGAATTGATGCCTAATTTTCCTTAAGGTAAAGTTGAAACAAAAAAAAAAAGACAGTTGATTTATATATTATTTACAAATGCATGCCCTTTTTGAATATTTATTGTTTTCTGCCCCCAYTTACAGTTCTAACAATTTCAGAAATAAATTTAGTGAAGAAAACACTTTGAAAAATTAGTAAAATAAARCCCCATGTTTTGTAGTTTGGCAAAGATTCAATAATTATGAGAAATTTGCCACCCTATAAATTTAGCAAAATACTTTAGGAGATTAAAACAGAGAGAATTACTTTCTAATAAGGTATGAGACATTAACTCAGGTGAAAATACAAAATATTAGAATACTGAAAGGAAAACTATTAAGAACTTGCATCAATTTTATGTATTGCTGTATTTAGCAGCATTTTAAAAATAGAAATACAGTTTGCCTTTCATCATCATTATTGATTCATCCAAATGCCTTATGGACATCAATAAAGGGATCTATTGAACCTTAATGGCAAAAATGTCAGGAACAGTATTGAAACTAACACAGGTCAGTGATATTTAGCATCAGTGACTTCTTGAAAACGATGCTCTGACAGTTTGCATTTCCATTGCTTCAAAAGAATGTTTTAACAGCACATAAACTCTTATCATGTTCTAAATATATTAAGGAAACACAATTTCATTCAGGCCTATACTTCCCAAAACTGAAAAATTATGTTTATTTCCAGTTAAAACAGCAAGCCCATCCTACCAAACCTTTCAAGAAATATATAATAATAAATAGAAAACCTCTGAAAGGGAGCAAGTTTATTTAATTCTAAACAATAATGTTATTTATATTAAAGGATTAAATAATTGAGCATATAATGATCTAAAAATTCATCACTGTTTAACTCCTGCAAAACCAAGGCAATGCACAGTGCCTAAATTAAAGCCTATGTACATTCTTTCGTATATATGAAGTGCACTGAATAAGGAGGGCAAAATATAAAAGCCTGATATTGACAAAACCTTGGCCACAAAATATTACTGAAATTTGAGCTGGTGAAGAATGTACTAGTCTAACCATGAAGTGGAGAGTATTTTAGCTGATTATTTTCACAATAATTTGAATAATTTGGTACCTGTGAATTTATTTGAAGTATGAACAATTGTTTTTTTAAAAAACTTTTTTTTAGCTATGGTTACAACCAGATTCAGAAAATGAAGCTTTCAGATCAAATCAYTAATATGTTTAAAATGGCACACCTTTATTTTTAACCACATACATGCACACTACATTCCAACAACACAGCATTTCAGTACTGTGAATATTAATGAATTTGACAGTGCTATTTCGGGAAAATGCCAATGACATTCATACACACCAAATGTATCTCTGCAGTCCAAACAGAAAAAAAAAAAAAAAAACCACCACATAAAAATGAGAACTGGATTCAGCAAGCATATAATATGAAGAAGTTAACTCAGGGATTGCAGAGTGAATGACAGCCTATTTTCTGCAGTGAACTCAAGATTAGAATTGGCACCTACCCTTATGCTAATGAACATCTAATTAGAGACACCTCCTATTCAATAAACTGCTCTCTTATCATCAGTTAGATTACCTGACAAGCCCTTTCACTCCAGTTCTGGCCCACCAAGAATCTTCATTCTTTTTCTTGTCTTCTTTTCTGCAAGAGAACTGATCCCGCTTAATCCCTGGAATAATGTAGCTCCTCTTGTGGAAGAGCTGGTCTCCCTCTTCCCCTTTTTACATCAAGCTAATGGAGCCAGTAGGTATTCTATTGATCTTTCTCTATGTGGTTTCCTCAAGGATTTGACAGACTTCCTTACAGGTTAAACATCCAGGCTTTCTGAAGTGGCTATAAAGCTTTGGTTTTGATTTTTCAAACTTTTTTCTCAAACCCTTGCTCATCCATAATCTTTAAAAGCTCAGTTGATGCCATGCAGAGTACAGGCTTATTTCTTTGCTGAACTAATCTAGACACTGTCTAGTGTTGAGTACAGTTGTCTGATTCAAATCTTCTGTTACAAAGCAGATGACATCTAGCTAGATGTCATGAGAAGAGACTAACAATGACAATTCACTTATCCCTTAGAAAGAATCAATTCTCCCACAATGCATCTGTCAGAGAACTCTCACTCAGTAAAAGCAATTTTTCTAGCTGTCTGACACTGTAATTGCTCTTAAATTTTCAATGAACGTTTTACAAGAACTCCCCTGAACCATGATGAAAAACTTAACTTTTTCTAAAAATGAGAGGCTGACAGGATGAAAGAGGTCTTTCTCTTTAAAGCTTTGCTTGCTTCAGTAGGAATTCTTTCATATCATCAACAAGCTGTTGAATAGAGGATAGATTACTTTCCATTTATTTCATCAATCAGATTAAAGGCTCTCCTTCACAATGCCCTTTAAACAAGAGCTGTTTATGATGTCCTCCCAGGTTCTACTTTAATGTAGTATTAAATCACCCTGAGCAGAGAGGCAGGCAAAGCATATAAATATGATGAATATCTGACAACATTTAAGCATTGCATACATTCAGGTCATTTCCCTATTTCTTGTCACTCTGCAAAAAATCTGAAATCCTTCTGTTGTCCCAAGCAGGTTTTAATGATCATGTGTCATTTTGATCTGTCCATCATCAAATAGGAAAAAAAAGAAAAAAGTTGATATATAAATACAAATAGATATATAGATACATGATAATTCTATAACTGAAATCTTCTGACAGGGAGTATGCAGGGCAGCACTACATAGAAGCACTCGTTCACACACTTATTTAATTAAGATTTAGTCTGAAAGATGGATTCACTTGTAGGTGCAGCGCTGGTCTATTTTYAGCATACGAAAATATTGCACAGGAAAAAAAGAATTTGTGCTTCTTTCATTTTGTACACACTGAAACTGTTTTATTAGTATGAGAAATATGCATGAGCTGCAGGCAATTGATCAAGAGCAATCAATATGACTTTTGGTGTTATTATTGACTACACCATTAAAGGCACCATTCCTTATTATCTAGATAATTCCTCAATTAAATAACACTAAGCATACAAAAACATACCATTTTCCTTGGCTCACCATGGAATTTTGAGACACAGTAATGAATTCTGAAATCTTTACATCATGATATATTTTAATTAAGTATTTAGACATTTTATATGCTTGYTATTTGTGTTAGAAGTGGGGAGTTCCAGAATAATCAATAAATATAAACCCTTAAATAACTTTCATATAATCAACACATAAATAACAAGACCGAGAATAATTTTATATGTTCAGGAGAACTCTAGATTGTATTTTGGATGGCTTGTTTTTTTCTGTTTTTGTTGTTGTTGTTGATGTTGTTGTTGTTTGTTAGTTTGTTTTCTTTAATTACCAATCCTATAACAATTCTGAAACTGTTTTTAATATGCATACGATACATATGTATATTAACAATACATATTAATTAAACAAATATGATTGATTTATTATGYCTAGAAGAACTTTGTGCTATAACCTTCAGAAATATTTCCTTGTGAAATGTCCAATATGCAAGATGAGAGTAACTATTAGCATATATATTAATGTGTTAAATGTATGATTAGGTATTAGGGGGYTTTTTGATGATGCTCATTTTATAAATTGGGGGAGTGGACGTGTGAGACTGGAAATGTCCCTACGAAGAAAAGTTTGTTTTCCTTGATGGAAATGAAGCATTTCTTAATAAAAGGGGAGTATTGTAATTCCCTTATGGAATGCGACAATAAAAATTATGAGTTTATAACTTATTCYCTTCTCCAAACCCACACTTTAGTAACAATGTTTAAAAAACTTTCTTTTTAAATTTGTGAAATTTCTTTCACAAACAGGAGGTTTCTCAGTGTAATTGGTAGTGGTGCTTTCCTTTCAATATTAATTGGTGTGCTCAAGTACATTACACCTTCAAACTCATCCCAAATTTG
The DNA here is from genome assembly GCF_030028575.1 of Malurus melanocephalus. Taxonomy (NCBI): domain Eukaryota; kingdom Metazoa; phylum Chordata; class Aves; order Passeriformes; family Maluridae; genus Malurus; species Malurus melanocephalus. The sequence goes on along the minus strand of NW_026623390.1, from coordinate 325,727 downwards.
TCCATTTAAACATTTCCATATTTCTCCTTTCTCTCTTGCTKACTTTCCATGAGTGTTACTTTAGTGTATTGTCTGCTTTTTCTCTCTTAACAGTAAAAACGGAAGAGCTGGCAAATCTTTTGTAGTTGCATTGAAGTTAATGGGAAACTTATTTTTGCATAAGGACTCTTAAATTGCTGGAGAAATTCTGTAAGTTGATTCACTATTGCTTTGCAGAACTATTTCCACAAGCTAGTGTAAAAACTCATCTGTTCATACTGATGCAAAATGGATCAGTAGGTTGACTTCTTCAGTAAAAGATCAAAATTCAGTGGTGTTACWTTTTAGAGTTTTGTGTTCTGAATTATCCTTAACAATTAGAATACTGATATCATATTACAGCAGTATTGGTGCAAATCTTGAGGGAAAAAAATGTGTTATCAGTTTTGAACTATAAAGCACATTCTGCATAAATACTGCTAATTTTGACAAAATATTAACTGGAAGTATTTCTTAGAATAAAGAAAATATTTCCTGGACTGAATAGAGTAGTTATATTACCAAACTAACAAGGTAGAACGAGGGATGCCAGGTGGAATTTTAATTTGTCTAGTGATAAGTWGTCTAACTTAAGAAAGTAGAAATAATCAAGTACAAACTTTAACACAATATAGAAGTCTGTGGTACAAGATAATAGCCGAGATGGATATCTTCTAGTTTTAACTAAAAAAGGAGAAATTATTTGTTTCCAAAGAAGGAATATTTCTTGTACTTTGCAGAATAAAGAGAATAATTTCTCAGATCTGTTGGCTAAAATCCTAAAAGAACGATCAAGAAATGTCTCCATTTAAACACACACAAAAAAAAAAGCAGCTCCTACTTCTCTTATAATTTAGATAGCTATTAGGAAAAATAGATCTTGAATACATTACAAGAAAATGTACAAGCTGCATTCTGATAAATATGTTTGTCTTGATTTCTTAACATGTTTACTCTAGTAGCTTAAATATCCTTAAAAACACTGTATATTTTCTTGTGTTAAAGTTTAGAAGTGAGTTCATTTTATTTTCCTGAAAGACAGACTTATAGTCTTTGTTATTTATTATCTTCTCTAATTTATTTGGAGAAAACAGGCAATATAGACAATAATTTGGATGCCAATAACATTTCCAGAATGGATCACTAAAGGGTAAAATCCTGGACATAAATCACCTTTTCTGTCTGTAAGCCTATTCTCTCCCAGTAAAAAGTAAACCCAGTAATTTTATCAATGCCGGTCAACTTTCCAAAGTGTTCTCTACAAGAAGTGCTGTAGTTCTGCAAACCTTYTCACTCTCTGCTTATTTTAGAAAAAACAAGTGCATTTATTTTCACTGGGACACTCCCTGCTAATAAACCTGTTTCTCCTCTTCCTGAAATCAGCAGGGTGATTTCAATGAGAGCAAAGTTCAAGGAAGGGTCTATGGAGATACCCATCTTTAAGAAGACAAAATTAATGCCCTCCATTATCATCAGTAGGAAAATTCACACACTTTGGGTTAGACACTTATTGAACTAGGGCCTGAAAATTACACATTTCATATAAAGAAGATACTAAGTAATCTCACAGTATGAACATGCAAGTAGGAGGAGATGATGACTGTTATTACAGATATTCTTTCAAAATATTTCAGATCCAGACATTTTGCAGATAAGAAAAGTATGATCAAATGAAACAATTTGTAATTGAGAAAATGTTGTTATGCTGGATTCAGTGTAATTTTACTTCTAAAAGAAATACTTGCAAGAAATTTAAACCACACAAAAAAAGTGAATTTAAAAATGTATCAAGAAACAAGTTTGCTTTAAGGGCATCGAAGAGTAATAGGAAGTATGTGATGAAATTGCTGAAGATATCTATATGCTGATTTTGAGAGGGATGCCATTGACATGTAACTTTTCATCCCCCAAAAATCTAAAAGAACAGAAATTAACACAAAGGCTGAACAAAGAAGATGTTTCATGAAAGATTTAAGCCATGTGGAAATGGTGACTTAYTAATCAAAGCAAGATTTTCTTAGGCTGGAGAAGTGCAATAAACATCTGACCCTTCAAATATTTGTTGAAATTTCAAACTCCTGGGGATTCCCTCATCCTTTGAGTTTTATAACTTTTTGATTAACACTTTTCTGAAACACAAGCAATGGCCGGGCTCATCTTGCTGAGAATGAAAACTGTAGMAAGCCATACAAGGTTATACTTCACTGGAGTTAATTGATTTTACATCTGGTCCATCAACTGATTTTGTGAAAGTTGAATAGTTTCTTTGTCTTCACCTTAATATTATGGCATACACAGAAAATTATTTCTTTAGGCCCCTCATTAAATCAATCAAAATGGAATGGAAACAGAGAGCTATTTGGGCTATTGGAACTCTATAATACTAACTTTAGTATCTCCAAAGCACTTGCAAACTAGTCGTTTAGAGACACTTAACAACAAAAACCTGCCTAGGAGCAGAGGCTAGAGAAAACGTCAGAAAGAAAAAATATTTCTGAATAAAGAAAAAATGTATTATACTTTTCAATCATATCTGTATAGACACTCTAAGATTTGAGGACATAGAGCCACTTATGTTATGTTCTAATTCAATTTCAGGATTATATTTGTTTTCCTAGTAATTCTGTAATGATGCACTGAGATGCAGAAAAAAAAAATCCATTTACATCATACACTTCACATCTCATTAGTTGAACTCATARACAAATTTTCTCAGTCTTGTTGCCAGTCAATAAAAATAATCATAACAAAGGAGAAAATATCAACTGAGAAAAAAAAAAAAGTTACCACATAGTGCATGTAGAAGCTATTCCTATCTCTTTAGTGATATGCATTGTCTGGAAAAAATTATTTTCCTCTATCAATATTCTTAAATTGGAAACAATCAAAACCACTGTAATAATGGAATTTATATTTAAAATTTCCTTTTTATTTTCAATTTGGATATGACCAGATTTAATCTAGGATAGAGTTAATTTTCATCCTGATAGCTGGTACATTGCTGTGCTTTGGATTCAGTATGAGAACCATGCTGGTGACTCAGAGATGTTTTGGGTGTTGCTCAGCAGTGCTCASCCTAAATCCAGGACATTTYAGTGTCCCATGCTCTGCAGTGATCAGGTGCACAAGAGGCWGGGGCAGCAGAGGGGTGAGCRGGAGAGCTGACCCGAAGTGGCCAAAGGATATTCCACACACAGACAGACATGGCCAGGGTATGAACTGGGGGGAGTGGGCTGGGAGGGGTTAATCGCTGCTGGGAGATGGGCTGGGCATCAGTCAGCAAGTGCTGAGCAACTGTACCACTGTGCTTTTCTGGGGTTTTTTCCCGTTCTCTCATCATCATCATCATCGTCATCATCATCGTAATTATTATTAATTATAAACACATATGACTTTGTTTCAATTATTAAACTGGTTTTATCTCAACCCACTAGTTTTATGTTTTTCTTTTACCCCATCCTAGTTAAGTGGGTGGGGAGGTGAGCAGTCAGGGAGCAGCTACTGGTAGCTCACTTAATGGCTGGGGTTAAATCACAATAASATGCATCTAAAGTTTAAAAAGGTTTGAGTTGGATTCTTTGAAAATTTATCGATTCTGCTAATGAACACCCTTACTTTACAGTTTCAAAATATGTTTTCAAAACATTCCTTTTGATACATTTTTCAGTGCTTTCTGTTATTGCCCACTTTTCCTGGAATGTCAGTGGTAACCGTGAACTGTCAAAGGGTTCTTGTACTGGTTCTGAAATGAGAGTTTAAAACTAATGGAATGAGTCCACAGACCTTTGAGGAACTAAAGCTTGATTAGACTGGACGCTTTTCAAAAGGTTCTATTACAAGCTAAGTTATATATCCAAAGTGAACAATGAAAATTACACTTAGACATTTCAAATATTATATTATGAAAATAATATAAAATAGTATATTATGAATTGTCATTAGAATTCATGCAAAGAATGTCAAGAAAGGAATACTAAAAATACCAAAAAGTGAAAGTGAAAGAAATTATGCTAAAAATGAATGTTTAGGTTTTTGACAGTAAGGTTTAGGAGTGAAAATTGGGCAGGTAAATTGCGCTGTCAAATCCTTAGTTTTCCCAGCTTTTTAAAGGGAACAAGCATCCAATTTTTAATTTTTTTTTTTTTTTTTTTTTTTTTTTAAGAGCAATTTCCTATTTTCTGATTACCAACCTCACCAGCTTGAACAGCTGCAAAATTTAGAGCCAAAAAAAGTGTCAGACTGGGACATGACATTTGGAAAGGCCCTGGGTAAAGATATTTATGAGCAGATTAACAAACTGCTTGTGTTGGCCTTCACACAGCTCTTGCTGTTTCTTCACTCAGTTCGTGCGGCTTCTTCCCTACCTCTTATGAATACAGGACCAGCATAAGCAAGAATTTAAATTTTAAAATGTTATTATTTTTTATTTTTAAATTTAAATTTTTGTTTGCATACCTGTAAGTTTACATTGGAACCTGTTMTTAATATTTTCTGTGAAAATGGAATAGGAAATTAATTGATACAACTTGATTGCCACCTATTATTTAAAAGGCTTAGCCTCCAGCAGGTTAAAATAAAAAGGTTTAAATTGCTTTAAAATAGGAGTTAAATGTCTTATTTTGAGTCATTCCATATCAAGATAGAGTTTGGGCTTATCCATTTCAAGCACATTGGTAGATATATCATAGATTTCCAACACAAAGAGATGCAAAATTTTGAATGGCATGAAAATTAACAAAGTGATATAATAAAAAAAGATTTACACGATTTTTGAAATGATATTCTGATTTAAATTTTAGTGAAATTTAACATATTAGAAACACCAGATTAAACTAAACAGCAAATCACGCCTCCTTTACTACTTCCTCTTTCCCGCAACAAAGAAAAAAAAATTGAAAGACAAGATTCCAGCAAAGTGAAAAAATCCTGTTATTGTATCACTTTGGCAACATCTGTTTTAAAAACTGTCTGTAACAGTTTTCTGGGGTATATTGCTTAGCAGTAAGTAAACTCACAAGGGGAACAGATGCTGGCAATCATAGACGTGATTTTAAAATATTTAGTTGGATTTTTCTGAATGAAGACAAATTCACCTTTTAACCTCAGAACAGAGTGAAAACATAAGCAGATGAGCTTTCAGGGTCACATGCTCTTAGGTTCTTGAAAACTTGGCCTTTACTCTCGACTACATTAGCTGATGTTGTTATCAGCAGAGGCCTTGTCTTTCTTTGTGAAGGTTTTCTTTTTATGGTAAGATCATTACAGCTATGAAGAGTTTAATATTAAATATATTTCTCGTAGACCTTCTTACTGAAGCAGTTGTTTTCCAGCTACTAAACTAAGGAAAGGATTAAAAAGTTAAAGAAGAAAAGGTACTTAATAGTTGAAAGTGATGTGGTGTTAAAAATGGACAAGCAGACAGGTGGAGCTTAGAAAGTGGAATAAGTGAAAAACTAAGACTTAAGATCAAGTTTAAACAAGTATAAGATACATTTTTACTTATATTATTTAAATATATAAATAAAATATCCTTAAATTTTATGTTTTCGCAGAGTGGAGAAAGAATCTAATTAGTATAATCCAACTAATAGACCAAGAAGACAATGCCCATTTTCAACGGTGGAAATAAACCAAAGTATTTTCTCTAAGAAGATCATAGTAAAATATATATATATTTTTTTATTATATGAGTGACGGCCCAGACAGAAGACTTCATTGTAGTTACAGCTAAAAAAGTAATACTTTAAAAATATTTTAAAAATGAATGGTAATATTTGAAAGACTAGATGAGTAGGAAGCAGAGAGAAAAGATGAAGAGGTGTTTTCACATAAGGTCTTGAGTATTGGGGAGATTAGGAGGAAAATTAGTGGCAAAGTTGAGGAATTTGGGTGCATCTGGGCAGGCAGTTAAATGGAAGTGGGTGCTGAGAGACAAAATTGTCCAATCTAATATTTTTTGGTTTTAGATCCAGCATTAGCTCAAATAGTTAAGTCATAGAATCGTGTTCTGTGTCTTGTGCGTTGTGCTGTACAACACAGGATCACGTAGGCATTTATTGAAGAAAATTTCCTGCTTTTTAAATGATGAGACAGTATGATTTGGTTTGAATATTCTCATCTTTTCCCATCATATGAGTGGTGGTTTTTTGTTTTTATGATGTTTACATTTATTACTGGTTGCAACAAAATTCTTTGCTACACGTGGTGATCAGAGAGATGGATTTCTATTCTGTGGACTCTGCTGACCAAAGATATTATCAACCAGTGATTCACTACTACAGGAGATGGATGTGTTCCTGTATGAAATAAACCAGCAATGGGAGGCTTCCTGACGGCATAACTGAGCAACCTAAAAGGAAGGGAAAAGGCAGACACTGGTATCATTCAGTGATGCATCAGTCCTCATCACATATCACTGAGAGTGATAAAGATGARGCAGCGTCTGAAGAAACATCTCCGTTCCTAAAGGAGCTTCTGATAAAGAAGATGTGGAAGACTTTTATGAGGTGTGTCTCGGGTTTGAGACAATGTTTTCAGAGAAAAACGTTACAGAGAAATGTTTCCTCTGAAGYGAAAAAAATTTGATAATTTTTCCCCACCAATAAGAAAGAGATGCCTGGCAAAAAGTGAAGAGGAAAAAAGGTAGTTCATTAACAAACACAGTGCCCACAGGACACAGATGAAAAGTAACCGTTAGGTATTTAAAAGTCCAGAAAAGCTGATGTGAAACTTCGGCTYGCCACGTGGCGCAGACAAAATGGCTCATGTCCCTGGGAAAGAAAAAAAACAAAAACAGAAACCCAGTGGCCTCTCCCATAACAGTGGCAAAAAGAAAACCCAAAAACCTGTATTATAGTCCTTTCTTCACTGTGGATGGAACAGAAGGCTCGGTGTGTTTCTGTTGCCGGCTTGGCTTCCGGAATCCCGGATAAGCCGCGCAGCTTTTTCTCTCGGCCRGTCCCAGAATTGCTCCAGGAGCAGAATTGCAGGAACTGCAGAGGGGGTCTGTCCGCGGAAAGCTGCCAAAGCTAACAAACCCGAGCTAGCTAAAACTGCAACAATGTAACTCCGCTGCACTCAGCAAGCAAGGACTCCCACGGCGCCCAGCAGAGCAAGAGCTGAGCTCCAAAAGCCCCGGCTGCGTGGCAGGGACGGCTTTTAAACTGCCCGCGCTGTCTTCCCAGCAGCTCCTGCTCCTTCTTCTGGGTTGCRTTTAAAGGTACAAACACCTTTTGGGCATACAAGCCAACGGGAATAGGAATACACAACAGAATTGGCACAAAAATCAACCCAAGACAAGGTGAAATGCATGAAGAGAACTTGAAAACAAAACCTGAAGTAATTAAAATGACACTTATGAAAGGATTATAAAGAACAGCCATGGGGAAATTAAAAAGGGAGAATATGAAATGGGTGCCCTGAGACCTCCTAATTAGGTTTTAAAATTTAAATGTGGATTGCTAAAAGATTAAAAGTTAGAAACTTCATTAGATTAAGAATCAGGAATAAGGACCATAAATCAAACACATTGGTAAAGAGGAGAGTTGAAGTTGATAATTGTTTGTTGATCGTTAATACCTTGTCTTAATGTTCTCACCCATTAAAAGTAATGAAATGCACCATAGAAACATTTGATGAAATGTCAGAACGGTAACAAAAGGATTGAACTCCAAATGAATCACAGAGAAACAAATAGTGAAGAGGGTATTTGCCATAGGTGTTCAAATGATATCCCTTTGATACCAAAACTGACAACTTTAATCGAAAAGAGAGGTAGTAGAGATATCTCAGCTTTACAGAAGAGTGGTCTTTTTATCAGTGTCATAGTTTCAGTTCATATTATGTTTCAAGTACAGAAAATTTTGTGAACCTCTTTTCTTACTATTTGTAAGCAAATGTGTTTTGTGTTGTAGTGTTCCAAGATAAAATGAATTTTACAGATAAAGGAAAATATATGTGCTTTTTTCAGAAACACAGTTTAAGATAATGCAAGGTTATTTTACATTAACAATCTACTTGTTTCAAAGTAGTACATTTCAAGTAGCTGTAGAGATACTGATAATCTATTACTTCTTTTTTCCAACTGTCATTAGGGAAATAACAATTTCAGTRTTTTTTGTCAAACTTTTCCCATGTGGAAGACAGAGTAAAGTTATGAGTATTTCATAGTACTGTCTCAGAAAAAAAAAATGACTAGCCACTACTTTTCAGTTTCAAGTCTTATATTTTCATTTCAAGCAGCTTATAACTGCAATTGTCTAGTGACCTTAGTGACCACAGCCAGAGCTTGTGTTTGAGCTTATCATAGGCATTTATATGAAAGGAACTACTAGATATTTGGGTAAGGAAGGTGTGGAAGTAGTTGTCTAACTTTTTATTTTAATGAACCCTGAATGAAAATCTTGGTGTTTTTGAAGGAATTTGAAGGTATTTTGAATCTTCAATCCATTGTGGGTGTGTTCTATATAGTAATTTAAATGTCTTTCTAGTTTAAACTATAGAGGGAAGATAGTGAGAAAAAAGTGAGATCGGTCTGTGGGGTAGGAAAAAAGCTCCTAAATTCACAAATATTAAAAATATATAGAGAATTCATAGGATAGATTGCTCAGTGTTTTGATACAAATTATTGTATTAAATTGCTATATGAATGTCAATCTGTGTTTKCAATTAAACTATTTAACAAACGTTTAAATTCTACCTTTGAGATCATGGGTTCCTTCAAGTGTATTGAATCCACAAAATTTGCCTTTAAGGATTCAGGGACACAATTTTGTGAAGTCAGCAGAAGGTACTCAAATGAAAGAGAAAGGACAAGCAGAGGTGAAAGTGAGTAGAATAATCATTTACAGTGCTGAAAAAAAAATCTGAAAGGGATCAGAAAAAAACAGCACTATACCATAAGGGAATAAATTCAACAATTTAAAAGGGCGATATCCTGAGAACTGCCAAAGCTTATCCTCAAAAGACAGGCAAAATTGTTTTATTTTTATTTGCAAATAGACGTAAACCTTCCCTTTCACTTTTACCCCCTTGCGTCCTGAAAGTAACACTCTGTATTACAACATATTTTGTAGATCTTGAGTGGCCATGTGTGCAAATTTTTGCTGTCTCTTTCATGATCACCTACATCATGTATCATGTAGGTAATATTTTGCATCACAAGAAATCTAACAATGGACTACTGATAAAAGAATTCCCTGCCCACTAGTTTCCCCCACCCCTCATACTGACCTTAGCTGCCAGAAAACTAAGGAAAAAATTATTTTGATGGCCAACCCAGGAGAAAAATATTTTCATTAAAAAAAAAATAGTTTGGTATTAGATCAGGTGTCTGGATCAGCTCACATAGTATCTGCAGAACAGCAGTTCTCACAGGAACGAAACAGCACAAATACACAGGCCAGAACTAGAGGAAAGGGACTATCCCATCATGAAAACATTTTGCCAAGCTAGTGTAAAAAATGTATCCTAAAATCTGTTAAAGGRAAAAAATGGTAGAAAAAGTTATATAAAGCAAGGTCTATAAGCAGGTAGTTTGACATGTAATTCAGGTAAAATTCAGAAAAATCTTTTGGCATAACAGTAGCATTTTGCTGGTCTAAGTAGTACAGTTAGGTATTTCTAGGTAGAAATACAGCAATGAGAATTTATGCTAAAACAACTTCTTCATATACCTGTGGGTAGATTCATATATTTTCGTTTAGTGTAGTACAATTGCCAGTCTCATTTATGACCTACCAGGATGTGAAACCACAAGGCGAGGTTAAAGTATCATCAAGGGTATCTTCATCACTTCAATATCATTGCCTTAAAAAGCACTGACCAGGAGAAGAAGATGACCTCATTTCAAAATTATTACAGTACAGAGAACTCAGTTGCAACATTATAATTCATTTTCCTACAGAATATTTCAAATTTATGATCCGTTTCCTGACATATAATAGCTAATCGTTAAGGATAGCCACTTTAACATAATATGAATACGCATTTCTCCATAGGTAATACAACAGTTCCTGCATTAGCATTATTGACTAAGGTGCATTTAACTTCTTCACTAATACTTAATGGAAGGTTAATGTATAAGTCAGAAGATTAAATGGCTTTTACTTAAAACAAGTATATTGATTAAAATAACTTAGTGTGGTTTTTAAAGATGATTATATAAAAGTAGTCACACTTTTTAATATTTTATTAAATATTATGAGCAAAATGTGGGCTTCACTGACCAAAATTACTGGAAGTTATTGTACTAATTGTGCCTTGAGCTAATTATTGCTCATAGTTAACAAATGAATATTTTATACTGAAAGGTAACAAATCATTCCCGCTAAATTCAGCACTCAAAGTTAGCTTCATTCCATTAGACCAGGAATTGCCCTGCTACTGTGAGCACAGTCCTTCATGCGCCACCTCCTCTTTCTTATGGATGGCACTACTGAAGAACAGGGTAACCTTCCAAGTACAATTACCTGTTCATCTCCAATAAAGTGCACTTCCATTTTCTTTTCATGTGCTAATATTGCTCTTTAAATGTATGTGCTAAATTTTATACATTTTGTATCTCAAATTCCATCTTGTGGAGCCACCAAGCTGGGGCTTGGTAAATTGTCTTGTGGAAGGTCTGGATTTAAGTTTGAGATTCTGCATGTTTGCAACACTTAGGAGCTGATCTCACAAGTGCATGAAATTAGATGCTCGGGGCCATTTTCCTGTTCATTCACTTTAGTTTCAGCTCAATTGAATGCTTGTGCTGAGAATTTTTCAATTATGCTATCCAGGGCTTCTCCTGGGGATTCTTGCCCCACATTTTCCTTAGTCTTTTCATTGTTGTGAAATTGTTTTCATCAAAAGAAAAGGAGTAGCTTGGGATGAAAATATTAAAACATTTCTGCAAACACTGTGAATTAATAGCAGTCTAATAAGCTACCTAAAGTCATTGATGATTATTGTATGCTGCTGAGGTACAAGTCTTAGACCCAAATACATGAGCCTGGCAAAGCACATTTTGGTTATACCAGCTTTTTGATTCGGACCAGCTCTAATCTTAGGCAGATGCTGAAGATAGACTTGTTGTGTTTCATTGTCACTGTGCTTCTCTTTGTTTGCTGAGAGGCACTGCACTTGCAATGTTTACACCTTTCAGAAACCCAGCCATGACCTGTCATGGCTTTTGYTTGAACTAGATTCAAAGGGACCTTAGGAAAGAGCAATATGGGCATATGGTGTAAAAAAGCAACTAATCATAATTGTGTTCTTCAAACATCCCTTTGCTCGCTGAGAAAAGAATGAARATTGGCTGTAATGTTTCATGGCCTGGTAGAAAACATTTTTTATTTCAATTCCTYTTAAAATTTCACACATGCTTCTCTGAGTGCAGCACATGTTTACTAAAGCTCAAGAATGTGGAATAAATAGTTTTTATAGCAGAAAATAGCTAAGATAAGATGTCTTCATGTTAGACAAGAGATGACCATAGAGAGATAAAATAGTCTAAAAATTTTTGAGGGACCCTTGAAGACAATAAGCAAGAYGATATTCACTGCACCTCCCCAGGCAGGTATCAAATGCAACAGTGTTCAAAGAATGGAAATGTTCCTGTATGAAATATAACAGAGAGCTATAATACAGCTTGCAACAGAAGGCTGCAGTTGGTATAAGTGTACAGGGATTTGATAACTGACTGGATATATCCAAGCAAGTAAAATCCACTATGGGATAATAAATTCAAAACTCTGCTTTTGGGTCAGAAAATTCCAAGCAGGAGGTTGGAGAAGCATTCTGGAGAAATAGCCTTGTATTTGGTAAAATCAGTCCAGAACTGCTATGAGTGAGCAGTTTTAAACAGACGACTGAAATGAGATAGTTAGGAACACTTGGTATCATATCTTTGCCTAATTTCCAGAGAAAAATTTGGAAAGAAGTCATATCAAAGTTGACTTTGTCCTATCTATTTTTCTTCCAGATGCAAATGTATTTTTCTTTCTGTCCATTTAATCTAGAGAAAAAAAACAGTCTACTAATACCAAAACCCTTCCCCACTGCACTCCTTTCAGTCTGACATTATTAGAGCAGGGCTGGATATCCAGGTGGAAAATTGTGGGTATTATTTTCAATTTCTCTTTGAGAGTCCCTGTGGGCTTGAGCAGGTAGCACCTTTGCTACAGCAAGACATTTTGTGTTTAATTGTTATTACATTCTTAATCCATTAAATCTTGAACCAGCAAAAGGTGATGTTACCATACATGAAACAAAGTCTAAAGAATGTTGCTATAAAAAGGGCTGAAAGTACAAATAATGTCTGATTGAGTGATGGTGAACTGATTCAGTTTAAATTAAATTATAGTAGGTTTGCAATGAGAACTTGGGTTTCAAAAGGGCAAAACTTAATAAATTGAGGGAACTCATTACCAGAGTTGCTGACTACAGTGACCTGTGAGATCTAAATGTGGAGGGGGTAAACATTTTAAAGAAATCTATCAAGTCAGTGGTACTGCCATAAGATTATGGGATAGGAAATGTCAAGAGTTGGTATAAAGGAGCAGAGGTGAAAGAGAAGGGTAAGATGAGATTAGTCTGATCTCAGTAGTATGCTAGGCTTTAGATTTTAAAGAGCTGAATAAAATAATTGAGATAGAAAATAGAACATAGGTTTGATTAAGGCAGGACTAATCTGATATCCTTTTCTGAGAATGTATTTTTTTTTCTGCAGAAGGAAATGCAAACTCGATTTAAAGTATTTGATATGGCACCACATAGGAAATTACTACTTCATTTAGAAAGTGTAGGGATTAAGAAAAGCATTGTAAGGTGGACGAAGAACTGTACAGGACAGAAAAGCTTACTGACGAGGAACTATTGGGTTCTATGGAGGCTACCTGGGGAGTCCCAATATCCTGGGACTAATCTGTCTATTTCTGTTAATGACATTAAAAAGAAAAAAAAAAATCTAGAAGGGAGCATAAGTAAAACTTACAAGCAACACTGAGTTATCAAAGCAAAAGGCATATGTAGCTATSAACTCACCATAACTGACTGATGTTGAGGGACAAAAATATTGGAAAATGTAAATTGATTGGTTTTGYGATGACTAATCAGCCCTGCTACATGAAAAAGTATCATCAGCTGAAAAGAAATGTGAGTTGAAGATCTGGAGATTTTTATCTTTMTTAAACTATAAGAATAATTATAAAGAGTTAGACTGTTACCCAAAGAGATTAAATTAGTATATTTTTCTTCTTAGTACCAAGTAGCAATTTACTACTCAGAGGAAATGATAATTTATTTCAAATTGATTCAATACTATTTTCCCTAAAAAAAACCAAATGAAGGCTGAAGAAAATATGTGAAATCTTCATTAAAATGTTTACACCATAAAAAAAAACCCCAAAAGCAAAGCCATTTATAATAGGTCTTAAAACAAGTGTGAAGAAACAATATCTGTTATGAAAGGCAGCTGGACCCAGTGACCCAGAAAGCCAGTCCAGTCCTGTGTTGACACACTAGAAGGAAGAATGTAAGCGTCTGAGAGACTAAAATGTCTATATAAACACAGATAAAAACTAAAATAACTATTATATGATCCTGTAGGTCAAAAAAGCTTCAACAGCATCTAAAGTTCTATTTTATTTTATAGAATTAAACCAACACTAGGCTAATAAAAACAATACAGCTTAAACCAATACGACTAATAAAATAAGTATTCAACACACATTTTAAAGAAAGATTAAGGTTCCATGTTTCCTTTAAATAAGAAAGTGAATATGCTTTTTGCCAGTTATTGTTAAAGGGCAAAAGAGTATGAATGGGTTGTAACAACTGTTTGAAAGCTCTGTTGCAATGCCTGGGATTAGAAACAGGCTAAATTGTTTGCRTCCAATATAGGATGCCTGTCACAACCAGGAAGGAACAACTCAAGAGGKGAATTTGGTGCTCCAGTGAACTGAACACCTTCCTACATGTGCTCCAAATATCACTTTATTCTAAGCTAAAGCAAATGTGAGAAAGAAATGGAGAGAGGGGTTTTTTTTTGTTTTGTTTTGTCGAGGTCACTGCTTTCCCATGACAAAGTAAAGACATGGACCTGACACTGACTGGCACGGGTTGCCTGGGAAAAGCTGTGGTTGCCCTTGTGTGTGGTGCACCCCAGAGCACGTCCTGCAAAGCCAGGCTGCACTCTGCCCGTCCCCACTCATGTGTGATCAGGCTTTATCTGTGAGAGCAGCCAAACCACTGCGGCTGCCGGGCTGACTGAGCTGCCCTGAATCCCTCTGGGACTACTTGAGAATGACCTGAGCTGCTGAACTGTCTTTGACTGTAGTTATAAAGTTATAAACAATAATTATTAATACTTTTATAGTGACAACATAACCATTTGAAATGTTCCTAAAGTATTAAACTTCCTTTAGCTTACAACAGATTTTAACTAAATATTAAATTTACAAATCTGTAAAAGTAGGGGTTTTTTTATTCAGAGATTCAACTTGAGTCTGACTAATACTAATTTACAGATAAGCAAACCATTTTACTTACATCTTGTGAAAATTGAGTCTTTCATAAGGTCAGCTGCTGYAATTTCAGACTGTTCAATGGTTTGATTGCCCAATTTTTTGTGTGCAAAACGTGTTTTAGAATAAAACWTGCATCCTACCCGAAAGGAGATCTTTAGCACTACTATATTTGTGGGAATCATCATTCCTTTGTGGTGCAGTCTTCAAAGAATTTGTCTATATTTTAAAGGACTAAGAGCAAAGTGAGTTCACCAGAGACTAGACTGGTAGCTGGGTAAATTAGTGTAATAATTTATACACCTAAGGATCAGTCTCAAATTATTATCATAAATATATTTAAAATKATATTATTTGTGTGCTTATACCAAAAATATTTTACAAATTTAAAAAGATGGATATTATGGGTTTAATTTAATTTATAAAATTGGATGTGTTTAAAGGCATTGAGAAGAGTTCTGAAGACCCTTTTCCAGACACTCAGAAGGTCCACAAGATTTTTTAAATTGGAATTGAAAGAGAACTTCATTTTTTGTGTTGAAATGTTTGTTATTTTTTAAGATCCCACTATCTCCTCAAWGAAAAAATTCTATACAAGAAGAGAATAGCAGTTAAGTTCTGTAATTTCATAAAAGTCAGTATGCAAAGGGAGCTGGTTATATATTGGAAAAATACCCAYCATATGCAATGCCTAAAATACATTCTTCTTAATAGTTCAGATCCCCTAAATTGGGGATGCAGGCACGCACTTTTATTTCCCTGGTACAGTTAACATCTGACCATAGTCATCATGACTATATCTTGTTAATATATTTATTTACTCACACAGTGGTGAGTTGAAATGAATTCCTCAGCCCAGTTAGAAGGGCAGGAGAAAACAGATGAAACCCTTCACCTCTTCCTGATGCAGTTGCAATGCAACAGGAAAAGGGTTATGAAACAAAAGTGACAAAAATAGCAAGAAGAAAAAAAAAAAAGAGTTGAACTGATAGTACACTATCCAAGAGAAGAGACTTAACTACTCTTAGGATTATTTCATTACCTGAAAGACTAAAAGCTGTAAGAGTGGAGAGCAGAAAGAGTCCAGTGCTTCATCTGCATGTTTGATGCTGCATTCAACCCTAAACACTCCTAAGCCATGTCTGCAAAGGCTTTATTTTGTTGTGGAGATCTATAGGACTGCTAAGGTGGCMGGAATAAGACTGAAAAACTTCCTGTAAACGTGAACTGAACGGCCTGTTGAGCCTTTCTGTTATACTAACAGAAACAAACACATCTTAAATATAAATTGTTTTATTTGCACTCTGAGCTTATTKACCAGGTCACATTAATCAGGACACGTACTGCTATTTTTAGTTCTAGTTAACTTAAACAAAAAATGGATGCGGAAACTGGCAATATTCTGTTCATGTATGAAGTATGAAGCAGAATTGAAACAATTGCAAGAAACAGTGAAAGGGGTTTTAATGTTTATCAGGTAGGGTTTTTTAGTAGTTTCTAAGGAATTTAGTAGTTTCTAAGGTTGAATTGCAATATTTGTTCAATATTGGAAGGCAGAAAGGAGAGAACTTGCCAATATTCTGGTTTTAGACACATATTTTCATTCCAAGTGTGAAGGATTGACCCTGTCTGGATGCCAGGTGCACACCAAACTCCTCTCCTCAGCTGGACAGAGGAGAGAGGTTGTTGKGAAAGGCTCATGGGTTGAGATAAGAACATGGAAAGATCCCTCACCGATTACTGTCATGGGGAAAACAGACATGACTTAGGGAAATTGACTGAATTTCCAGTACTGCCAGTCAAATTTGATTAGCATAATGAGGAATAAAAACTAAAACATAAAACCCTTCTTCCCACTCCTTCTTTCTTCCTAGACTCAGTTCATTATTTTCTCCATCACAGTGTGCAGGGGGCAGGTAATGGGAATTATGATCATCACACATTGCCTCTGATGTTCCGTCTTTCTCAGGGAAAGGTTCCTTCTCCCGCTTCAGGAGGCAGTGGTCCATGAGCTTCTCAAACGTGAGCTCTTCCCATGGGCTACAGTTCTTCATTCTGGCATGGGTCACTCACAGGGTCACAGCAGGTTTTTTTTTTTTATTGTCCCTGAGGCATCCCTGCCATCCCTGAAGGGTTCAGCCTTTGGCAGCAACAAATCCTTCTCAGAAATGGCTGGCACTGGCCCTGGCCAATATGGGGACAACTTCTGGCATCTTCTCCCAGAAGTCCTCTGAGGTCCTCCTTGCCACCAAACCCTTGCTATGCAAATGCAATACACAGAGATGCATGAATCCACTAAATCATTCTCTGTAAAAGAAGTTTTTGTCAGAGTGTGCACCTGTTACAACCAGTTTTCTATGGGAAAGAAACATGAAGCTGTTAAGAAAACTAGAAAACAATGCTTGAATAGTGAAAGATTAACATGAAGCTGTTAAGAAAACTAGAAAACAATGCTTGAATAGTGAAAGATTACTCTCATAGGCCCTGGTAAATATCTGAGTAAAAAAAAAAAAAAAAAAAAAAAANATCTGTTTCAGAATAAGTGGCACTAAGATATAAAGATATCCATAAAATAAGTAGTGAAAGACTTAAAAAGCAAGAAAATTAAATTCAGTTTGCCATTTTGAAAATTTTAGGAAAAAATAAAGATACTTAGATTTTAGACAGTTAATTTTTGCTCAAATCCCTTTTACTGATAAATGTAAACACAATCATAATGACTATATTGGTAATCATCTGGACTCTAATGACCAAGAGATCTTTTAAATTTCACCTTCCCCTCTGGTAAGCCCCTCTGGTTGCACTAAGACGGTGAGTCCTATGGTACTTAGTATTGAGCACAAAGGGAGCCTGATCATGCTTGAATGAGAGTGTTACATTGACTTGAATAGGAGCAAGATTGCTCCATCAATCTAGATTTTCTTTCTTCTCCTTCTTCTTTTGTTTCAGATTGGTAACTCTGTCTTGAGCTGTCAGTCAAAAACCTTACTAGATGGGATTCAATGCCACATTCATATTTCCAGTGACATTATGGATTTATATTATATGTGTATTTATGTTTCACTTACAGTTTAACAGCAACAGACCTTTAGAACATGAGTGCTGAACAAACCTGATTGCTCCCTTGTATTATGAGTCCAACTTTGGCTGATGTTTTTTACATAGAGAATGAATGTTTTCTAAATGCACATAAATTCAGCTTTTAATCTCACTATATTTTGTAAAAGACTTTTAAAGATTTTGATTACATGTGGCAAATTTGGGGAAAARTTACTTATGATTTTGACCTGCTGCATTAATTGATCTTGACTTTGATAATTAACTCTAATCAGCTATCTGCTCCTGGAAAATACATATTTTGTAAGTTCTTTTCATAATTCTTTCAGGCAAGAAAAATAAGTGCTTACTTTAGAGAAAATCTCAATGCTGAAGGCTTTAATTAAACAATCTCAGTGAGGTATCTTTATTTTGGATTCCATTAAATTTAAGCCTCACTTAAAAAGCACCTGCATGTTGCTGATCTTGGACTGCCTAGAATTGAACAAAAACCTTCAAGCTGGGATGGATTCATTATTGTTTAAATATGGTATATTTAAAATTTCATTGTACTTTAAATTTTTTTTTGCCAGTCTAATATTTTTCTTCTATCTGAACTGTGCTCCCAGCAAGGTGAAGAAATTTCTGTATAAACAGTAGTGACTAAACTAGGTGGYACATTTTTTGTACTAGCAGGTTAACTACATTAAGTACATTTACATTAAGTCAGAGTCAAGGTATAGTTCTCCATTTATTTCCCTCAAAAAGTTTTTCACAGGAGACAGTACACCAGTTTCCCATCTAACTGGTAAAGAGCTTCATTTAAGGCTCTACACACAATAAAATGTATCATTAGTTAAGCACTAAACAATTATTTAAATTATGAACTCTTGAAATATTCCAGTKGTCTGCAAATCCAACCCTACCAGACTACACAGGCCTTGTGAGTTATGAGACTAAACACAGGGCTGAAGATGTGCTTTTTTGCAGATTTAGTATCATGTGCATTATGCCTAACAGTTAATTAGGCTATTAAGTCCATTTTTTTCTGGATTTAAAATCTATGGTTATAAAAACTGCTTTCACCGCAAAGTGTCTATGATTTTCTGAAGTAATATAGAAGTGCATAAAATTGATTTCACATGGTATTTCTTGTGCAACATAGAGGATATTTACTGTCTTTTTCAAAGTAAACATTGACTGCATTTGGTGTTTTCAGACTTGGCTTTTAAATACCATGGTCTTCTAAGATGTTCCCTTAAGTGGCATCAGTATGTCCAAAACCTTACAGGATATGTAATTTTAGCCTTGCATTCATTGACATCTCTCACCTTTCTTTTGTTCAGTTTAGTCTTCTGATTCATCTGTGCTCTCATTTTCAAATTCTTACTGTGGTATTTGTAATCAAGGATTCTTTCCCACCMTCCTTCTCCTTTTATTCTCATTTTCATTCTCATTCAATCTTTCAGAMCTGTCATATTATACTCTAAATTACAATTTATAATTACGATATTTTTAAAAGCTTCTAACTATACTTCCTTCTTTTCATTTCTCCCCCACATTTTTATATTCTCCAGCTCTTAAAATTACTTCTCAATGTATTTGTTTTTTCATTTTTTGAACAGTAGATCAAATATCCTTTTCTTCTTTTTCTTTCAAGCATGTAACTTTGCTCTCACTCAAGATAATCAGGAATTTACATATTTATTTTGGTATCTAATAAAGACAGTTATTTCTTTTATTTATACATGGTTTTCATTGTTTTGGGCAATAATTTGAATGAAATTAATTATGTGCACCTAAAATGCATTATGATAGTGAGTATAAAATTTTCTTAGGTGATTTAGTTCTTTGCACTGTTAAACTTTGAAAACGATGGTGTAGGTTCATACATTGTAAAATGTTTCTTAATAATTCCATGTTTTGGTAGGATTCTTTGAATATTTTGTCATTTCTTTCTTATCTGACAGGCACTATGTGCTTTTTCTGGCTTTTAACTTTGCACCTTTTTCTGAAATTTGGAAGGAAGGGTGAAGAAATTAGAATATAATTCCAGCCTRTATTAAAACCAAATTACAATTATTAAAACTTCATTATGAGAAATAAATGGGAAGCTCTAGATTCTGTAAAAAGCTGAGGAAGTCACTACAACAGGTCAGTACTTTTTGGAATWATATTTTTGCTTAGTTAAATTATTGTAACATTGTGTATATTTTCCCGTTCTCAYCTGTTTTCCATGCAGTTGTGCACTGGGGAAATTTTTAGCTATTGGTAGTATTGTTATCACTCAGTTTGTCKAGATGTTATTTCATATAAAATTCATACAACACTTCCTAAAGATCCTCCCTCAAACTTTTGTGGAAATGGCTCTCTCATATGCTTCTACTGCTCCCTTATCTTATTCCTATGCTTTAAGACAGCACCCTGAAAGTTCAGATTCAGCAGGATGATACAGCAAAGAACAACCCACCAGATGACTGAGCATCACACACTGATATCTGTGCTGCATCCCCACAAAAATACATACCATGGAGCTGTGTTAGTTTTGTAACTGACTCATGCTATACTACCCAGCTACCTCCATATCAATAAATAAAGCAGATCCTTTCTCCAGCCCCAATCTGAATGGTATGTCAGAGATCACATCCATACATGGAAACTATTAATTCCCTTTAACTTATTCATGCAGTAATGGTTACAAAATACTGWAAAGTAGGGAGACTAAGAGAACAAGTTGCAATGCAACTGAGTTGAATGGAGGCAGGATGCCCAAAGAAAGGATCAGTAATGAGAAAGTTCTGGAAAGAAACATATTTAGGGACCAGGAAGGGAAGCAGAAAACTGCAAACACCCTCCAGTGAGGTTGCCTCCTGCCTCTTGTTGTGACAGTTTTTAATGCTTGCATAAATGACTGTGTGGTTTGCAATTTCCAACCCAGAGGTTGGGACTTCAGAGTGTATATTTTTAAGAAAGCAAAGCCTAGGGTAAGAGCTATTTGGGAGGACCAATGTTTCCCTAAYGCACAGTTCTCTCACTGGAATGAGAAGAAATTGGCAAGAAAGACACACAGACTGTTCTGGCTCTATATAATTAGCAGCTCATTCTTGCTGTGCCACAATTCACTGGGAGGAGCTTAGACACAATTTGGTAGCTATATCCATTCCCTTATGTYCCTCAGCTCCCTCAGTATAAATCTCAATATTTGTAGACAGTAAGTTTATCTAATTACAATTCTAAGCAAATATTATGAAAGATAAATTCATAATTTCTTAACTGTTCCTGCATATTTTATCCTTAAATGAAACTTATTAATCACAGCAACTTTGATTAGCACCCCTCTGGAGGATAATTCAGACTGCCAGATGAGTGCCTCTCCCCACGTGAGTCACCAAAAGAAAGGACTTTTTGCTGCCTCTTTTCATCTCTGGTCCCAGCTGAGTGATGCCTACTTCACAATAGAGCAACCTACCCGGATTTTCCCCCAAAACACGTTTGACCTTCTCGATGGCATATCTCTGAAATTGTATGAGTGGCTGGGTGTGCATGGTGGGGGAAGCCTTGTTCTTACAGCCAGAAATAGCACAGTCCTCAAAAATTCCTGCTCTGCATCACCCCCCTTCGTTTTYATCCTCGGGGGCCTGGGGTGTGGCCTTGGCTGGATGTCACCTACCCACCAAGTCACTCGATCACACCTCTTCTGTGGGACCAGGGGGAGAAATCAAGATGGAAAAAACTGGTAGGTTGAGATAAGGCAGTTTACTAAAGCAAAAAAAAGAAGAAAAACGAGCAAAAGTTTATGTATGTATAAGGAAAGGGAAAAATTGATCTCTACTTCCCATCAGYAAGTGATATTCAGACACTTCCTAGGAAGCAGGGCCTTGGCACGCACAGTGGTTGCTCTTGGAGGCAAACATTGTAGGATAACAAATGCCYCCCTTTCCTCCTCTCCTTTAGCTTTTATATCTGAGCTGATATCACACAGTGTGGAATATCCCTTTGGGTAATTTGGGTAAGTTGGTAGGATCTTGCCCACTTCCAGTCCCTTGATGGGTGTTAGGGAGGCAGCGCTGCTCAGCAGCAGCCAGAACGCTGGTATTTCATCAACACCCTTCCAGCTATCCATGAAAACCACAGCACTGTGCAGGCTGCTAAGGGAAAATGACTCTATCCCAGTCAGAGCCAAAGCAGGGCCCTGGGCTGTGCTCTCACAGCTCATTCGTCTTGGATCCAGGGTGTAATGTGTAGTGCTTGCTTTCACACCTCAACCCCAAAAAGGGGCTCAAGGAAGGGAAAAAAGGATATTCAGCAATCCTCATGAAGCCTTTGCAGGTCATGGGATATTTCAATGGTGAAATTAGGCTAAGAGAAAACACAATGAGGAAGGAGATTATAAGGGAGATGTGAAGACTGAGAAATGCTGAATAGGAGAGATTATAAAAGCAAATGAGATTATAGTGAAGAGGTAGTATTAAAATTAGGAAAAAAAGTGGGGGAGGGATTGTTTGGAGCACATAAAATAAAATGTAAAATGCAAAAGGAAATTGACAGAGAGAAAAAAAAATCTGTGCCCAGATTGCTCTTTCAGATCCTGAAATCAACATTCTTCAGCCTAATCTGTATTCAGCTTTCAAAAAATAGAAATCTCTCAGTGAAAATAATTCTTTGGTCCTTAGTTTAGCATTTGTACAATGCAAGTAATAGCCTTTCACCTGACAAATTAAGCCACTAAAATTTGGATGCACTTAGACTGATGACTGTTGAAAAAAGTCTGAGTTATGTCTGTCTACAATGCAGAGGAGGAACTGGAAAAGCATAAGATATCACAAACAACAGACAGAACAGATTCAAAAATCCGTATTTTGTACCAATAGGCAACTGATTCAAGGAAGAAAAAGAAGCACAATCTGAACTCACAAGTTGAAAACAGTGTTCTGATGTAAATGCACAAACCCTGACCAGGGGACAACAACACAAATCTCATTTTTTGAATGGTTAGTAGCATCCCATTAACAGGATACCTTTTGGGTGTAATAAAAATTTGTCATCAAAGAATTCGTGTATTTCTCTGAAAGTTACTGCTTTCTAGTATCCTGTATTAGTTAATCAATGTCCAAATCCATTTTAAATTCTGTGAACAGCAAAATACCTATTGCAGGTATACAAATTAAACATTTCCCCCTCTGTTTCGCTTTATTTGTTATGTCACTCTGAATTTTCACATTCTCCCCTTTTTTTCAACCTTTTGCWCAACTATCCTCTCAATTATCTGTCTTTGGATGTCTCTGATGGCATGTCAAAGTGAAACTGTACAGTCATCATAACCTAACTTGGGTTTACTCCCTTCTGTCAGCAATTTCAGCTTCTGTTTCAATCCTTGCATCTTTTAGCATAAAAGTCTGCTTGTGGCTTAACTACAGTGTTCCTGGTTCCTGTTCTGGATTCATAAATCTAAATGTCACAGGGTTGCTTGGTTCTTTCATTTTCTACTTTAATCCTGGTTGATACTTCTTGGGTTATTGGAACCTGCTGGAGTCAAAGCACTCGGTGGCATCTCTCCCTGTGACATTCCTCAGAAATTCCATCTTTATTCCCTCCTGTGAAAGTGGCTCAATTGCAATTCTGGATAATAAGCATTCACCTATTCATGTGGGTTTTTTTTTTTTTTTTGTTCTTTTAGAGGAAAGGGGTTTTGCACTATTAATTATTCTTATTAATCTTACTATGCATAAAAATACAGAAAGATTTAAGGAAAAATCYTTAGTTTTTCTCTCTGGCTGAAAATACACAACTTAAATGATGCAATTCATCTGGTGCCTGGTTATAGCAAGGAAAATTCTTGCTGTAATAATGCCCTTTTTTATACCCTATTAAAAAAATTGGTGCTTTTCCTAGACAACCTGTTTTTTAATTTATACAGAACTTTTCAGTCTCTATCCCTTTTTTATTTTTGTTCCTGTATAATGTGACTAGGGCACACACAATATGATACAACCAGTAATGACATCACACTTCCAGTATGCTGGGGGCTGGGTTCATACTTATGCTTAAATACTGATGTTGACTGATGAAAACAGTTCAGGAAACAGAAGCTCATGCATTTTTATCAGGTCAGCTTGCATAGACCTCATACAATTTGTTTAAAAGATATATTCAACATATTGAAAAGTGATAATAAATCCACGTTTTAAACCTAATTCTGAAATCCATGCTGTGCATGAATAATTGCTGTTTAAAAAAATTATAGATGTTAACATAAATGCAAACCAATCCTTCATGGCAAACAGCAGAAGAGACCTAACAGATAACACAAAGAGATACCATATGAGAATACATCCACTGAACATCCACTCAATTTGCAGGAGTTCAAAGGACAGTCAATCCCAACAGAATGACATCAAAAAGGATTGTAAAAATATCTTGTCAAGCAGCATTGTTGTGCTGTCTAACTTTTTAATCATAGCATAATGTTAATGCTATTAGAGTTTCTATAAAGACACACAGAGGTCAAGGATGCCAGAGAGAAAAAAAAGAAAAGGGGAAAAGAAGAAAAGGTTACACATGCTAATTACATTTCCTGGAGTTTAGCATGATGGTGTGACCTATATTTATGCATTTTGGCCTGATGATATTATTTTAAACTATTCTTTCAATATTAACTGCTTTTAGAGTATGGTATGAAACCTGTTTTAGAAGATCAGAGAAAAATGAAGTATCCTTGCACTGCTGAAAGCTGATTCCACGCACTTCCACTCACAGAAAAATCTTTCATTTTCAATTTATCCAAACTTACGCTTCAGCTCTTCCATACTTAAGAACATGAAGCAAACTGCATATTTGGCCAGGTACATATACATAGCAGATCTTCAGCAAAACTCATTTCATACCCGTACAGGTCTGCAATTGCATGTACTGAAGAACACATTGTTGTATTCAATTCTCCATCTAGCAATCATAGATATCAAATTGGTTGCCTTATTGTCAAATAAAGAGTAATATCTACATGCAATTTTCACTTAGTTTTACATATATTTATGTTTCAAGTAAGGATGCCACACAGAACATTACTTAGTACAAGAATTTTGTGTCTYTCATGCTGCCAGTGGGGGTGGGGAAATCCACAGTTATTCTTGGGTTTTCTTACATCATTATTCTTATTTATACAAGCTTGTACTACATTACAACTTTGCTGTTAAATATTGCCTCTGACCTACAGTTAGCATGGGCTATTTAAATTTCAATTGGAGAAAAAGACACCTTCTTTTTGTATTTATGTGATCAAAATTTTGAAGCTCTGTAATTTTCTTGCTGCTCACAGAAACAAAGCATCCAGGCTTACTGAGAAAGCCTTTTCGACAAGTTATAAATATTTGCTATTTGTAAAACCTCAATGAAGGATTTAGTTATTAAAAAACTAAAGGAAGAAAATTACTAATAATGATTGGTTTGAGCTAATGAGATGTTTTTATGCAAATGTATGAACCTTAAATATGACCTGGAAACAAAAGACTGCTTAACAGTTACTATTAAGCTATACATTAGGAGATCAATTAAAGAGAATTTCTTTCTAATGATCAAGCTCTACAAGAGTTGCTATGGAAACCTGGAAAAGGAGAGATTCAGAATGCAAAATAGCAATAGAAACAAAACCAATATTTGTAAACAAATATTGTAGAATGTGTATAATCAGTTAAATAATAAAAGACTCATTCTTTCCACTCCCATATTTGAAAGAAGGGCACTTTTCCATATGAAGGTGCCAGTTTAGTTGMTATTTGGATGCCATAAAGAAAGCGATGCCAAGAAAATCTTTCTGTAATCTGTAACAGTTCACTATATTGCAATATGGAATGGAAAAATGGAATTGCTCTAAAAGTCTCAAGGAATTATACAGTCATGTCATTAAAAATTGCTGGCAAATTAAAAAAAAAAAGAAACCTGTGGCAAAAGAAAGTGTAAATACAGTGGTTAAAAGCAAGATTAATTCCTTCCCTCATACCTTAAAATAAATTGTTACTAATGTCAGAAGTTTAAAATATTCAGATTTTGTCTGAAAGATACTGGCTGCTTCATACATTTTCATTTTGCTTTTTTCACTTATGCAGTTACTGAATATCCATAAAATACATATGAATATAGTGTTAAATAGCATTTATTAAAAACAAACAAACAAGCAAACAAAAAAAAAAAACAAACAACAGTCACGGAGTAGGTCTTTTTACAGCAGGCTGCAGAATGAAAAAATGCACAAAATCAAGTTTTCAAGAATACTTAACACATCTAGCCAATAATGCATGAAGCAACAATTCGAAACAAGGTTGGGTACCCAGGATTTTCCTGGTTTCTTCCTGGGAAGATCTGGGGACCTTCTTGTAGTAAACAACAGATATAATGCACTAGACACACACTCTCCCCACTTYGTTCTCCCATTTTCAGATTGTCAATGGCTGCAAAGGTTTACCTTCTTTGCAATGAAAAAGAAAGTCTCTGGATCTGGCAGACAGGAATCTGCAATCCATTCTTCCGACACAATGCCAAAGGCAAGGAGACGCTGAGCCCAGAGGACACCACTCCAAAAGCAACTACCAACAGATCCAACASCACAACTCAGGTCTTTATACTATGGTGTGACCTCCTTCTTGGAATATGTCAATATRACTCAGCTGGCCATCTCTGTATTTATTTGTCAGCCAGCTAACCACAGAACCACAAAATTCAAATGTGTTAACAGACTCCTAAAATTACGCATTCATTTAAGTTGTTTTTTAGACCTGACAGTCTGAAAATTCCTGATAGTCTTGAAAGCAATAAAGATCAATTTGTTCTGAGGAACATAATCAYGTGGATGAGTACAACAAATTTGAAGGACTTTTTCAATGTGGAACTTGAACTTTAACTTTATGTTAAACAAATAACATAAAAGCATCACAGGAAAAGTTTCATGAAAAATTAATTAAAGAGTTGTCAACTATACTATAGAAGTGGATGGGAGGGCTTCTTGTAGCTTTTTTTCATGGTTCATGTTTAATCAACCTAATGGAATATGTCTCTCCTAAGATAATTCTGCTRCAGTCATGTATAGATCATCAAAATGATCTAGCTATACATATACTAAACTCAATAATAAATTTCCTTGTAAACTTACCAATGTAAATACTTTCAAAATGCCATTTTATRCATTTCATGTCATATACAACATTAACTGTTAATACTTTCCTGCTTTATAAATGTTATGTGAGGCTTGTTTGAGCCGCTTTTTGAAACATGCCTTCTTAAAATCCCCTTAAAATATTTGCTTCATACACTCAAAATCTTAGGTTCTGTTGCAAGTGAATTATAATACAGAAATACTCAGGTTTTTTGAAAGTGTGACTCTGGAGATGTAATTCTGAATAGAAGGCAGATACACTTCAGGGATAAAACAGAAAAAGAAAGAGAAAAAAAGGAATATTTAGCCAACCTGAAGCAATAAATAGTTATCAGGAAGAAAAGGTTATTATTTCTGAAAGAAAATCTTTCAGGCTTCCACTTCATGGGAAGGTCATTTTGGTTAGCTTCAATGAGATAATCAAGAAATCCAATTAGCTCTATATAGAAGTTACAARTCTGTTCTCATCAAAGAACACATAGCCTACAGCACAAGCAAACTAAATGCTATTAGATTTAACCATTCAAAAGAAGAGTTGTACCCTGCTAATAAGAGGGGACTTATAAGAATTCAGCTAGAGAGTAACTAAAGAGAAAATAAATTACAACCACTTGTCAGATCAATCCAAGTAGTTGAAAATAAGTCATGGCTCATTAAAAAATAAATGTAAAAAAATTATATTTTATTGATTGATTTGTAGAATGAGCTCCTGAGCTCTCTGATTCGTATATTTAAAGTTTGCAGAAATCAGTGAAATATTTTCTGAACCCAGTAATCCTTCACAATGGAAGCACAGACTCCAACGCTCTCTTAAGGGATTTCTTCAGACAGAAGAAGGCAATAAATTCATCTTGGAGAGTGACCTAGGGCCAACTAACTTTTGGGATCAATGGAAGAATCAAGTTCCAAAGTCAAGGACTCAGAGAAAATACCACCCAGAATTTGAGTTTTCAACAAGATCAGACATGAATTCCAATGTATTYGTGTTTGCTGAACAAATTTAATGAGATTTTTGCTCATGTTGTCCTCCAAATATTCCAGATTCACAAGCTGGCACAGTGCAATATCCACACCCATATGCTACAATCAAAAATGGCTGTTGGCTTATTTCAAGCAGTTACTGCATTATGCCTCCAATCTCAAACCTTGCTAGAAATTACTATAAAACATAAATTATCTTCAAAGTGAACTGTTTCATTTTTTTTGGTTTTTTTTTTAACAAAAAAATAAACAAATAGTATAATTTCCTTGTTCTATTTTTATTTAATTACTTGATTAAAATGCACCTTGAGATCACAGAGTTCAATTCTGGAAAGCTTTGCTATGTGTTCAGGGCAGAAAACAAATATGACAAGATCATAGATTTGGATAAACAAACTAATTTTTGAGGTAACATTAACCACAAAACTGTGTTATTTAGGGATRAATTTACTCCATATTTTGTTAGTGCCACTTGGTCTCTTGATTTTAAAATGAGAATTTTTTCATTCTTTTTCTTTTAAATCATCTGACCACCACTATATGGAAATAACCACTTTTGCTAATTACTTCACCGAGAAAAAAAAATTGTAGTGAAAATCAAGATGAATGAGGCACTGTGCTTTGCACAAATCAGACAGACAAGCTGTCAGCGCTGCCTAACCCATCCTTAGAACAATTCCCTTTCCCCAAGGAAGTTGTCAGGAAAATGGAGGTCCTTGTCATTTCTCCGCTTGCAATTTGGGACTTTCCTTTCACACACCTAGTTTATTTCTAGAATCTTTTGACACTATTCTTGCAATTAAGTGACAAAATAATTTTTTTTCCTTATTTCATCTTTAAGCTGGCATATATACCTCTCTAGTGCTATACATATGGGGTAGGGCATGGCTAATAAATGTGTTTCTTGCTATTTTGTTCAGTCTCTGAAGTGCATTTGTCCCACAGACATGTCAAGCAGGTAGCTCTGCRTCAGTCTCAAGTGACTGGGCAAATTAGCAGTGCTTGAAGACCCCTGGGAGACTCATCAGTGCTGGAGTGCCCTTGAGAGCACACAGGAGCGTGCAGGGTGTCAGTGAGGGAGCTTTTTCCCTGTGAGCCTGTCGAGCAGACCTGCCTCCCCARCGTTTTATGCACAGCCAGCTTTGTGCTGGTGGATACTAGAGGTGGAGAAGTTTGTGAAATGTATTAGGACCTCAAACTCACTGGGACTGTTTGATACTGAAGAGCAGTATTAATAATTTGTTAATATATGGTACATATATATAACATGTGTGTGGCTATAACAATGACATTTTACCAACAAATATCTGAGCTTGAATCTGGAAAATGAGAAAAAATATGAAAAACGGTGTAACTGTGGTTAGCATTCATACTTTATTTTGCTCATTCTCTTGAAAGCCTTTTTTTTTTTAATTCTTTTTTTTTTCTAATAACTTTATGTTTCATCATGCAGCAGCCCACATTTCTTCAACTGCAGTTCTTAGAGATACAGAAAAAATTTTAGAYATTTTAAAGGGAGGTCAGTAACAGCATTACAAGAAAAAGAAATTTTTGTGATGTATTGAAGAAGTGTGTGGGTGTAGGAAAAAAATTTAATATGTGATAGAGCATCTGTTAGTATATAGCAATAAATTCTACCTGAAAGCTGCATTAATTTCTATTTTTTGTTACATATAAACATATATACATAAGTATTACAGCATATGAGATATCTGTGATGTACAAGATAATGGGTTTGCTGATTGCAAGCACAAATATCAAAAGTCAGCGTTAGAGGCAAACTTGGTTTTAAAATAAAAGATATTTTACCCATATAACTAAACTGAGTAGTAATACATGGGGGATTACATAGAACTGAGCCTGGCACAGCCTTATCAAGAGCATTAAGAAAAAAAATACAGTTCAACAATACAACCTTTGTTTTTACACTAATTCAGGACTAGCAGAGACAGTATGGCAAGCTTATTCAAGATAAAAGAAATATATGGACACCTGGTAATTTATGTAAGGGGCAAAACCTTAGAGAGTGGCAAAGAAACTGTCCACACTTGGAAAGAGGAAATGTAAAGACAGAATTTGGAAAAAAAAACAAAAAAAAAACCAACAGAAAATAAAAGCCCAGAACTATATGGAAGACTCAGATTTACTTAAGAGTTGTCTATATGGAGACATCTGGAAAGTATTAGTTCAAATTAATAAAATAAGTAAAATCACATTAAAATATATTAGTTGAACTGAGATAATATGTGAGCACACACCTAAGGTGGTAGTAGTTCATTTAGGTTACTTCACCCCCAAAGGGAAGTAAACTAAATCAAGCTGAAGCCATGATGGGTTCAGTCACCATATGTCAGCAGTCTGTAGATACACATGGCAAATATAAGGTCATCTCAGGGCTTAGGTAGGAACCACAGGCTAAATTAACCACATAAAAAGTTACTGTGGATCATCAATAAATTATGTGAGTCTGCGGCATATAATTCTCAACAGAAACGTTCACAGGAATTCAGTGTTTTTAACAAATCCAGTTGTGACATTTGAGATATTTTTTGCAAGCATTRCTATTAAAATGTACTAAGCAAAGCAAGCTGTCTAGATTCACTTCACTAAAAGCCATTGAAGAAATCAGAATTTACAAATGGATGAAAAATACAATCATATTTGTTTTCTTAGGGAATGTGGACTCAGATGGACTCCCCAGGATATTAATTTTTTAAGTTTCAAAACTTCTGTTTCCTCCYAACCACACCATTTCCCAACACTTAAGTTTCCTTATATTATGTGGAGGTGACATCCAGGTGAAAGACTTCCATGGAGTTACCTGGAATACACTGTTTTACCAAGAAACCTGTTCCTTTATGCACATGGTGACTCAAAGAGTTTCACAGAGGAGCAGAACAGCCTCTTGGTCACTCACGGTCCTTTTTCTTGCTGGGTGGGCAGTAGGTGACACTCTGGGTCTCTTTCCATGCTTCTTGGTCTCTTCCTCTGTGTGAAGGGTACAAAGTGTCACTTCTGACTCAGTGACCAAATGCCCAGACTTTACCTCTTTCCCCTCCTGCCCCTCCACTCTGCCTTTTACTCCAAGCTGTCCAGGGCCTCACTTTCAGCCTGTGTCCATATATGGTTTGTATGTTTTTTTAACAGGTTTTTTATGCTGTGAATATGCTTGAGGTAATATTTGTTATGATAGATAGGGTGGATTTTTTTACATAACATCATGACTATACTACAAACTGAAAGAGAAAATGGGGGGTCTGCCAGAAAGGTAGAAGTTTTTAATCTATCATATTTGTTAACAGAAATTTGGAACGGCGAACGGAACACTTTCACTTGCTGGTTTCAGGCAGATCAATGTTGGAACAGAGAATAGCAACTTCTAAATCATCAGAATTTTAATTAWTTTTCTTCCTTTTCTGATGCAACAGTTCACCCCTCTAAGTTACCAATGAAATTGTCTGCAGACTAAGTAAAACAACAGCCTGTTACCTGCTTAAAATGAGAAAGATTTAATTATGAGTAATAGGGCCCAATGCAGTTGAATGCACATGCTCTTGTACAACACTTTGCTGCAAGCYGTTGATTCAGAAGCTGAAATGTTTCTTTAATTTGTGCCAGCTGCTACCTGTCACCTGCAGCCATTGCCATTATTGCAATCAGGCATCTCAGGGACACATCGGCCATGATTCAACTCCCCAGCCAAGTTATTTTCCATTGGTGATAGTAATTGTGGGTGTAACAAGGTTCATTATGATCTTCCTGCACAACGAGGGCTCTCGTCCCAAGCCAGAATTACTGCACTTTGTGGACTGCTCTTCAAAGGCCTCAGATCAAAGACAACAAATGAACATTCAGCATACCGGAATATATATATATTCTGAAAAGTCACAAATGGCAATAACATTTTCTAAGGTACTGGATACTATTTCTGTATTATTCTTGTACATATGGGAAAAAATCGCTCAATTTTAAGCACGAAAACCAACTATTTCAGTACGAAACAATTTGGTGTGAGAAGATTGCTGTAATCACATGGGTAGGAAGAAAGAACCTCTACAGAGAATAATGATTATGTAGAMTGTGGGACCTGTGGTCACAACACTCCTTTAGCACCACTGGAAAATCTGTCATGAAAAGAAGGCAGACCATGATACTATCTATATTATTTTTCATTTGTAGGAATCATTATTTCAATACTTACACAAATCTCCTTCCAGAATCACACACGAAACTGTTGAAATCCAGCAGGGAAATGGACAGTGTGAAGTTGAGGCTCACTGGGAACCTGCCRGACCTCTGCCCACTTCATGTCAGGWAGGACTCCACGTATCACTCTGCATCTAACCACCATCTCCTCCAAATCTTTATCAAGATTATATTCCCAGTGACTGCAGAGATGTGTGTATGGAAAACCCTGGATTTAATGTACATAGTGTCTTTAATTGAAGATCAACAAGGATTTGGCAGATATTAAGAGCTGCCCCAAAGCCCCTACCACAGCTGTCTGGATTGTGTGGGAATAAGCAATGGTGGTYTGATAGTTCCCCTGACAGCCTTTGGCATCATCCTTCCTCTGGGAATGWGGCCTTAGAAGATCTGGAAAATTTTTCTTCAGTTTCAGATGAGGGGCTGGCTACGAGGAGAAAACATTGCTTTGTCTCTCTTCTCTTGTGAGCCATATGAGGAAAGGCCAAAATCCTGCCTCATTTAATTCAGACYTAATGTTTTGTAAAACAGGTAAATAGCTCAGTGAATAGATTAGAAAACTGGGACAGGGATAAGTACATGTGTTGTCAATGGCTGCGGTTCAGTCAAACATACTAAACAATATGGCTTCAAATTCAATATTGTGCTCAGATTTTATCAAATACAAGGGCTTATCTACAGCCTGAGATTTGAGTGAAGTACTTATTTAGTTCACCTTTTGATTAAAGTGGAAAATGACAGGGAACCAGAATACATTTCCAGCAACTTGACAGTGTATTTGTTTTTACTTAACTGTTGCACTGGAGACTATTTTGTACTCAAAACCACCCATTCATGCTAAATCTGGTAATAACAGTGATATTTTCTTTGCCAATCACCACATTTTCTTACAAAATTTCTGTGACAGAAATTAATTTACAGCACCATCAGCAGCTGTGTAAAGCTAAAAAATTCTCATTTAAATAATGTAAATCATTGTATCTACTCAACCTTTTTAATCTATGAACCTACTCCACATAGGCCAACAGCTCCACATTTATAGAAAGGTTTTAAACCCATTGTCACAATCCTGACAGTCCTCTTACCATGCCAGGTTTCTACATGTGACCAAACACATTGGAATTGTATATTTCAGTATAATAAACCAAATCCCTTGTGGAAACCATGATCAGGCCTAATGTTACTGTAGAACATTTAAATTACGAAATTGTTTGCAAGCCTGCAATTTATTAGATTAATTAAAATGCAGAATATAAAGGAAAAAATATGTTAAATGAGACCAGAATTATCATTCAATATATTWTTTTTATTAATTAATTTTTCATATTAAAAAAATCACATTCAGCACAAAAACTGTTTCAACAAGATCAAATTACTAAAAAACATAYTGGGGAAAAACAAAAAAAGATTAAACATTTCCTTTACTGTTTCCTACCCCAGGTGGTTGAAGAGAGCTCATCAAAATTACTTTATTTGTTCATATGTTCCTTACCTTTATGTGTACTTTCTCCATTCCAAAGATTTATTAATAGTTTCAGAACATGCAACATACATTCCATTTTTTCCTTCAGAGAATATCCACATGAACATGGTCGCTGCAGCAAGAAAGGAAGTTGTGTTACTGAACATGGTGGGAACTGTGACTTCTTTAAGATGTTGTTGCATCCATAAACTCCGGTGCTTTCCAGTTCATTCAGATGGGCCACCAAGTGACCTTAGGAAATGTTCAGATGCCAGGGGGCTCGCAGTGTGCAGCCTGCCTACTGACACCTTCATTTGTGGCATGCCTTGGGATTTCTCAGATAAGAAGAAAATTTAGAAAACTGAACCGAAAGCTAGCAAATCAAGTTTCTTAAGAAATATTTCCAAGTGCTAAAACTTGATTGTTACTTATTTAAATTCTTAAAGCTTTGGGATTGCCCGYGTCAGTGTTTTGGTGTGGATGGGAAGCAAAAGTTTGAAGAAATTTTTCCATTCCCATTGACTTTGCCCTGCTTTACATCACAGAGATGTCACAGAGCATGTGAAATGGACAAGAGCAATGCCCCAAGAGCAAACTCATGGTTTTTCAYCCCTGACTGGCTGAACATCTCATCATGTTCATGGGACCAGTCCAGAACGAGCCTGCCCCGATGTGCAGGGAGTGAGGACRTGGGATGCTGAGCACACCAATACAYTGCCTGATGCCACAGTGGCTCTGTGGGGCAGGAAAGCTCTCCTTTATCCAAAAGATTTCCACCTGGGGAAAGTTAGGCTATGCACTGTTCCAGCTAGGTTGGTTACATGTGGTCAGTGTGTTTTGGACCAGACTTAATGATACTGCTCCCCTGTGCATAATGCCTGCAGGAACAGAAAGGTACCCTGCATTTTTAAGATACTGAAAATGAAGTGGCTTCAAGATAGCATGTGATGGGACAATGTCTCAGTGGAGCTAAACCACAGTACAGGGTAAGCTGAGTTCTCCACGACCTGAAAAYTTCACAGAGTGAAATACTTCTAATGCTTGTTTTTTGAAAAAGAGAGAGAAATTAAGTTGAACAAGTTTCCACAATATGACAGCATTTTAGTAATGAAAGGAAAACTGAATTTCCCAAGCTGACACATTACAAAAATCCAAACTAAACCAAACCAAAAAAGCCAAGCCAAACCAAACCAGTTAAAAATCCCAGAAAACATTAAAAATGGAGAATCAGGAGAAGTCACCATGCCGCCTGTCAGCAGAGGGTTGCATTTCCAAGGAATGAGCACAGGCAAAGYAGGCAGACACAAGTGAGAATGCAGCTGTCAGTTTTTTTATGGGAAGCAATTATCTTATGCTCASGTTCTTGAAGAAACAACAGAATCCTCCATTGCTGAAAACTACATTCAGCCTGGAACGCATACACAATTAATTGCAAATTTCGATCTTGAATGATAGCCAGGTAGGATGTAAACTGATATATAAAACAGCTGTGAGATTGATGAAAAAAAAAAGCATAATGTTTCTTAGGATTCTGTTTTACTTTTTCTTTGGTATATCATTGTCATTTAGATACTAAATGCTATTTTGGTTTTTGCCTTTCACTGTGTGGTTACATTTATTGATAATACATTAGGTTTATGGGTTTGTTTTTTTGTTGTTGTTGTTGTTTTTTTGTTTC
>NW_026623390.1:262990-290686 GCF_030028575.1 Malurus melanocephalus | reverse complement strand
CTAATTCTATGCTCAGCTTTCTTCATTTCCCCTCCCTAGTTTATGTTGGTCCCTGAATTCTCAATATTGAAGGTATTATCTCATGACAAGACATTTCCAGCTCCAGGATTACAATGTTTTTTATCCAYGTGTATCATGACTGAGTATTCAATTACAACTAGGGATAATCAAATCTACAACAGCATAAGCCGAGTATTCAAAAACATGACTGTTTTTTCAATAACATCTAACCCTTAAGTATCAGAGTACAGCAAAATAACAAAGGAAAAGTGACACAATAAGGCATAAAATACATCTCTCTATAGTATTCTCACAGAAAGTCACAGAAAATGGTTCACTTTTATGATAAACAGGCCAAAAGATTCAGCCACAAAACTCYACAAAGGGGAAAAACTTTCAAAACAGCAGTGTTAATTGAGGAGAAGCCTGATATTTTGACACAGCAAATGGTAGGGATGAAGTAGACACAGGTCAGAAGCCAAACATAAATTATGAGAGGGGCCATAAACATGAAGCAGATTTCACAAATAGAAAGGGGGAAAGGTTTGAAGAGCCTTTAATGTTAACAATAAAATTTTGAAGTTGATTCTCAGCTTTAGAAGTAGTCAATGCAGTTGCCTAAGTAAAGGGTAATATGAGAGTAGCAAAAACAGTAATAAATTAAAAAAGAGGCACAATTTTGAACAGATTGCAAGCAGAAGGCCAAAGGATTAGAAATGCTACAAGTTCATTATTGTTAGAAATAACTGTGGTCTGATAGAGAACCTCAGATGAAAAATTCTAAACAAGTATAAAAACAGACTATAAATAGGATAGTTGTTATTCATCCCACAGTTACACAGAGCACACCTGTGCCTTTTTCATCACTGAGATTGAGGTATTTTGACAATGACTTTTAACTAAATGTTCTCACTGCACATTGTCAGCTATCAGCCAATTGGAGAAGCCTCATTTTTCATCAATGGAAAGATCAGAAGTCTTTGGGAATTAAGATATTGAGAAAACCTGACACTTTGTATGTGTTTGGCTTAAAGGACCAGATTTTAAGAATTTTTAGATATCCTTTATTGCATATATGTTTCTAACTGTTATTTTTCCAGCTGCAGAGAGAAAAAAAATATGAAAAATGCAAAAGAAAYCTGGAGAGTATATCTGGACTATCTCCTCTAAGAAAAAATCAATTTTACAGCAGTATACTCAGATGATGAAGACCCCACAACCTTTACTGTTTATGCCCATATTTATCCCCATCCCCATTAACAGTATTTCAAAGCTTCTTTTCACTTCCAACATTATATCTTAAGAAAATGTAAACCTATGACTTCTGCTATATATTACAGACACAGACAACAGATTATCTCTTTTTATCCACAGTGGCCTTTGCATACTTGAAGACAGTTATTGTGCATGTTTTCTGTCTTTTGTTCTCCAGATTCAGTAGCTCCAATTCATAGGCATGCAAGAAAATACTTTTTACTTCAATGGGATCAGGTAGGGACTCTCCCATACTTTGATTCAAACTTCATTCTTTGTTCGGAACAAAGCCCACTTGAGCGCACTGCAACTGACAGGAAAAGAAAGCAGTTTGGTAAAATGATGGTGAGACTACTTACGCCTGCAGTTTGAAAAGTTATGAGCACAGGACAGAGACGAGTTCTCAGAATTAGACAGAAGTGCAGGGAGCACCATCTCCAAATGCGGCCCCAAGGGAACAGGGGAGGACAGCCCAAAGGACCACATTCACTGGAAATGGGAATTCTGGAAGGCCCCTAATCCAGTGTGGGCACCTCRGGCTGGAAAGGAAAGGTTCTGTCACTGGTTCTGCCTCTGCCCACCTCTTTCTTTCACATGGATGGCAAAGTGAGGATTGCAACTCACTATTCATTACTTCATGGGATTCATGACTTTGTAAGTCATCCCATCTCTTYATCATTTCCAGTTTCACTTAACCACATGGACTCTAATCATAATTTAGACTGAGAGAAGGGCAATCTTGATACGCAACCTGAATATGAAAAATAGAATCTGTGCTCTTTCTAGAACCTCATTCCCTGTTCTCAGTGACTGAATCCCTTCCCCAGGTTTAGGAGGTCAGAATACCAAGAAACTGKGCTCATTTGTGAGCTCTGCAAGAAATTGTCAGCAAATTGGTCAGTTCTGTTCAGCAACAATCATTTTTATAGTAAGGTCAAAGACTGTCAGCTCAAAAACAAAACAAACCACATGAGTTTTACAAGATAGCAATAATAGTTGCAAAAATGTTAACCTGTCCTTATTGGATTTGGTGCATTGATGTTTTTACTACAGCATAAATCATGAAGTGGAAAGTTTTCATCTTTCTTTTTCATCTTTCTTTTTCATCTTTCTTTTTCTTTTGACTGCACAGAAATATGCAGTAGAATTGAGTGAAAGCACAATTTCAAGAGCATAAAATTTAAGTTCAGTGTATTCCAGAACATTTGTGACCTTAATTGTAACAGACTTCCTACAATGGATTTTCCACATTATCTCCAGCATGCAGTGAACATACTTGTCAAACAGGCGTTGATCCTGTATCCTAATGGAACCATCTTTCTTAAGCACATTGCAGCTTTTATTTTTGCAATAAACATTTGTCCTAAACAATAGCACTTATGTGAAATCCAGTGTTTGTAAGGGCCTTGGGAGCTGCATCTTGGGAACGGAGACTCAGGTACAGCAATACGTTCTGTCAATCCTGAAGGCATTGTTAGTGCTATAATAATAATCTCTTCTCCGCCCTGCATAATACTTATGCAGAGCTTAAAGCTATGAAGCTTTCTGTACTATAGTTCAAGCTTAGAGTGATTTATACCATTTGACATGCAAACACTTGAAAAATGTAGTCTATATTGGTAATTCTGACACAACCTTAACTCTAGTGGCAATAGCAGGTGTCACTTGATTACAGTATCTTCTGCTTATAACACTGCCATGGTAATTAAAGCATGTCAGTGCTACAAAACAAGAGTAGCAAAGACATATTTTAYGACAGAAACATTAGCAAAATTTTTAAAGCATGATCTGCTATGGYATTAAAAATGGAAGATTGTGTTCCTACTCATAATGATTTAGTACTAAACAACAGAAATCGTTGAAAATGCTAAATATGATGGCAGTTGCTACTAGTATTAAGAATTACACACTCACAGAAGTGCTATGACAAATACATTTAAATATCTTTAATGCTGCAAAACCTGGAAAGGCAATTAGCGGCAATAAAATTTGTATTGAATTTGGATAAATTTTAGACAATTAGCCTTCTTCTAAATGCAATTTCTGGCCAAGAAATCCATAGGGACACATGACTTATCCACATTTATTACTCATTAGAGCAGAATAATTCCTGTCATGGCTGAACATCAAGGAATTAATCATCATAAATTCAGATCAGCTAATGGACTGAGTAGTCCTTTTCTCCCAAGAACAAATCCCTAGGTAAAAGATATGAAATATAAATTGACCACAGAAAAGAGAAGTGCAAAGCAATAATATGCATAGTAGATATATACAGTTATTATGCTCAATATGTATATTCATGCATGCAGTGTATATTGACAATGTATTARGAAAGTAGATTTACTCATGAGCACTTCTGTTACATTTCAGGGAGCACAGATAAAGTTTATGTGTATCCTTTTGTCAGTAAGTTCACCTCCAAATATTTCAAGACAAACATGCCCTATGAACAAAATTTTGTCACTCTTCTCTCAGGCCAAGAATCTTTCYTCTCTTGAGTAACAGTACAATGAGTTTGAACTACAATTTTTTATATCTTGCTCCTCCAGGGTACTTAGATTTTTCAATGTAATATAAACAAAGAAACAACTGAAATATTTTTATAATTAGAAAGACAGAGTTCAACAAAAGATTGAGCCTGTTTGAGGAAAGCAGACTGTGCTTCTGCTTAAGTTCTGCAAGTTAATTTTTCAATATAGATGAGTATGATCTATTTTGAGCCCAAGTCACATTGGAACTGAACAGAAAGCTGAAGTTTTCAGGTGGAGAAAATTTGAATAAATACAGCTGCTGATATACTAATTACCTTTCACCCATCCTCACATTCTTCTACATTAACTTTAAGCAAAATAAAAGGTAAAATTAATACCTAAGGAAGCTTGTTTTGGTGTCTTTTTGCTGCAATGAAGTCCTTGGATATCCCGTTTCCATTTTCCAGAGGTTATGATTGGTGAATTTCACAGAAGTTTAAAGTGGGAGTCATGATTTGATCTGAAGACCTATGTCTTCTGAACTTATTTTAAGYTTACATTTTTATAATTAGAAAACCCCATTTAGTTTGGTTCTTTGTTTAGTTTTTTTATATCTACTTTTCTTTGTATTCATTTCCYTTAATAAAAAATGTTTAGTTGCTGTATTCAATTTCTTATGTATTTAAAGGAAATAAATGTAAACATCTCTACACAAATAAGACAAATTCTTGATATTTTCATAGACATGGATTGCATGTTTGAACAAAATTTATTGTGCCTTCTTAGTGAGCTCTGGTTTGTGTGCATTCTGGATTATTTTTAGGTTGAAAGTAAACAAAAATATGTGCTGCTGAACATCAAATGTTCTGTAACCATAAAAGACTTGCAGCCCATGAGACCAGATGCYGCACAGCCCAAATCAAATTGCACTGAAGACCATCAGGTCCTCGCAATCAGCTTTGCTGGTTTTGATTCCAAAACTTAGTAAACTTCCTACCTGTCAAAAATACACATATTTCTATCTGTTTTTCTCTACACTCCTCAGTGCAATCAACTTTTGAAAATGTGTATGTCCTCARGTTTCCTGTGACATTGCAAATAATTCCATCTCCATCATCCTATTCATCATGCTATTGTTCTCTTATGATAGTTCAATAGGAACCTGTATTGATGATGTCCTGCAAAATTACTGACAGAAAACACCATTAACAATCTGGGTTTGCCCATTGCATGAGAGGATGTATTTAATAAGACTGGTCTCAAAATGGGTCCACAGGTTATTCATGTCATTAYATTTTTCCAAGATAGCAATTCCCTTCACAGCATAATCCATTATCACCTCCCACTTAGCTCTTCTTATCCACTTTAAAAGTTCTTGTACTAGCCCCATATTATCAAATTCAATTGGTAATTTCCCTTGTGGCATCCTATCAAATGCTTTAGTGAAATCTAGACTGACTACAGAGAACACATTTCCTCTGTCAACTGCCATTTAAAACCCAGGATAGCAGGGTTAATCTGACATTATCTACCTTTGACAAAGATATTTTGCATTTCATCCTGTTGTCTATTTATCTCTCTACATTTATCCTTTACTTTATATATATATATATATATATATATATATGTATATATGTGTATATCTATACTACACTTCGAAAAGCTTTGCATATTACTGAGGTCAGTCTATTGTGACTTGATTAATTTTTTTAACTTTTTTTTTTTTTTAATAAGCATAATGCTTACTTCTCTATATTTAAAAAAATCATCTTAGTGCACTCACTGAACGCTTTGACTTGCTGAATATGCTTTGTCAGATTTTTCAGGGTTCTGATTCAAAGACTGATGAAGCTGAAGATAAAATTCAGAGATATTGGAAATGAAACAATTTCTTTACCCAGACCTAATCTTATCATTATCTTCACTGAAAACTGATTTCACATATTTGGTAAACCCAAGGTATATTTATAGGATCTTTAGTCTTAATCACAATCCCGTATATATCTCTTGCTCTCTCGAAGCCCTAGGAACTGTATTAGAATCACTCCAGAAGTTCATTGCCAAAATAGGCATCCAGGTCCAAATTAGAAACTACATTACAAGGCCTAAATAACATCACAGTCACCACCTTTAGACATTAATTAAACTGTTTTCTAGTAATAAACTTGCAATTTTTWAATTATGACTGGTAATAATACCTAATTTGTTCTTCATGCCTTGTTTAAGAAAGAGAATCATCACTTGATAARCATTATCCCACATATGGAGCTTAGTGGAAGGAAAACAGATAAAGTCAATGTTGACACCTTGGCTTCAGATGATTATAAATTTGCCACAGATCTGTGTAGGCTGTTACAATGCCTAAACATAAGGAAAATATAAATCCTATATTTAGCTTGCATTTTAAGAGTTTTAGCTTTCAACAGCTTAAGATCGTGGTGTGCATTCATACACCCTTTTCTTTTGCTTTACAAAACTCAAGTACTTTGGGGATACCTTGAAACATTGAGTTAACTAATATTAAAACTGGGGAAAATTCGACAATTCGACAAAATTTTATATTAACCTATATTATGATGATAAATTACATTTCATGCACCCTCAGGAATTAAAAGTATATGCTTCCAATCAAGCTAAATGGCATATAAAATGTAGTATATTTGCATAACTATGCAAAATCTTTTACTGATAGCAGTAGCAATTACAGTAATAAATGTTTCCTCAGTGAGAGTAACAAAGGTTTCCTTATTCTGAGGTGCTGTTTTTACAGGTCAAGAAGTTGTTAAATATCCAGGGAAGGACTTCTGTGCCTGAGCAGGTCTTTAGTGAAACTGATAAAGTTGAGATTGCTGCAAAATTTCACCGCCGCTGGTCTGGGTCTTTAAGTGTGTCAGATGCCTACTTGCCTGAATTCCATTTCCCTGAAGGACAGACCAAAATACTAAAAAAAAGKGTATTCTTGGGGTAAATGTGGATAACTATTTAGTACTGCTGTAGCTGATTAACTGATTTCTCTGGAGAGCTTTAGCTGGGTAGACATATTCTTTGCATGAAATTGCCCTAAAGAAGACCTGGCTCCTGGATTGCAGTCAGGACACAAATATTGAGCTCCTGGTGGTTGTTAGGAACAGATTAAAAATCAAAAATATAAAAAAGAAACTTGATTATCTTGACCATTTCTATGCTTGCAGATTGAGAGTTTTAATTTTTTTTTTCATTTGGATATTTGAATTCTACTTTAGAACTCTGAACTTTCCCTCGACCTGTTTTTAAAGCCCAACCCACAGAAAGAAAGAGGGCTTTGGTCCTGTCTGTTTTTGACATGATCTAGTAACCCAAAAGCTGYCAGACTCCAAGACAAAATTTCACTTCACCCAGTTTCTGATGCTGGGCCGGGTTTTAAGCCTCAGAGTCGCAGTGCAACCTTTGTGATCACCTCGCACGTTGA
Source organism: Malurus melanocephalus (assembly GCF_030028575.1). Taxonomy (NCBI): domain Eukaryota; kingdom Metazoa; phylum Chordata; class Aves; order Passeriformes; family Maluridae; genus Malurus; species Malurus melanocephalus. The sequence continues at coordinate 283,510 of NW_026623390.1, read as the reverse complement.
GTCCATCAGACCTAAGCTTTTCAGTTCACATTTTACGGAGGGTCACAGTGAAAAGAGATTTACTATATAGCACACTTTTTTGATTTGGAACAGAAAACAATGAGTGTATGTGACTGCCTGAGCTGTCTGAGATCTTAACACAGCTTATTTTTATTAAAGGATATCTGAAGTTTAAAGTGTGACTGGGAGTACTGTGTTGAAAACAGGTTAAGAACAGCTTGATATGTATTAATTAAAAATGAAGTCTGGGTTTAAAATGGAGAGCGGTTGCATCTGGGGGAGTAAGCTGGGAAGAATTCACTACAGTGAGTTATACCATTCACTTTTATTTAACCTTTAGAGTATGCCTTTATTTGTAGAATAAAGTAATAGCTTCTCTCTGGCATGATTGGCTAGAAATCACCATCTGCATTGGAAGGATTTTTAGGAGGGTCAATTTTGTTTAAGTCTGGTTACTCTTCTAAATCATTTTGTTAAATCACACATGATTAGATAATGGATATTCTGAAAACAGAATTTATTTTAAGTAATCTGTATACTTTAAGCTGAAGGCCAGTTTCTTATTCAGTTATTATTCAGTAGCCAATCAAAATTGTCTAAAGATGATGTATAATTTTAATGTACCTGTAAAATATTTATCAAGTCAGAGATGTTTAAATAATTAAATAATAACTGTTTTGCTATTTCTTTAGTGATAAAATAACATTGCTTAGAACTGCAGAAAGCAAGATAAAGGTAGGCAACCTCCTACAGGTGATTTATTCAGGCTTTACAAWAATACCATAGCTGATCACTCAAAAAATTTGATATCTGTGGCATTTAGTGTTCCTAGAAAAAGAGACATTCAAATGACTAAATCTGTTTTATACATTGGTAGTGAAGATTCCTAGTAACACATATAAAGAGAACTTTAAAGGTTCTAGTTAATTATATATAAAATGAAAAAAAAAACAAAAAGGGGGTAAAAAAAAAAAAACAAAAAGGGGGTCAATTGACATAACCAGGCACTAGAAATATCCAGAAAATGTACACATTTAGTTTAATTTTTCACTTAGTGGATCCAGTACATGGATTGCAATAGGCATATTTTGGAAGAAAGCGTGCATCAAAATTTCATTTAATACTTCAATGTAAACAAAGTAACAGATACAGAAAAAAAAAAAAACAAACCTAGGATCCCTTTTCTGAAATGTAGTAAATCAATTGTATTGACACTGAAGAACAACAAAAAGAGTAAATGGAGTTTAATCAGCATTTCAAGAATGGAACTAGATGATTTAATGTCTTTCTTCCCCCCTCACCCCCCACACCCCTCCCTCTTTAATTAGTTTCTCTCAAAAGTTTTTGTATTTTTGGAGTTAACATGGAATTCAGACTGGTGTAATTCACTCCCAACAGAGAGCAGCTATTTCCATGCAGAGGATGTGATCAAGAGATGAACTGCAACTGAACAAAACTGAACAATAGCTCTACCCACAGGCACAGCAGAGTGCTTGCTGTAGGAAGGTTGTCCACATATTTGTGGAGGCTGAAGTCCTTGGGCTGCCTTCAGTGTGGACAATTCAGTTTGAAACAAGCTGCTTGTTTCCTCAAAATACATCATCTTGCAGAGATATATGCACTGTGTTAACCTGACCAAGAATGCAGACATGTTGTGGGGAAATAGGGTTTTTCCTTGATATGGAATTTCTGCTTCTACATGTTAAGTAAAAAGCAAAAAAGATAACATTATATTGAATTGGATTTGCTTTAGGTCACCATCTATCTGTTTACTGGAAATGTAGGAGCATATGAAGAGCTAGTCAAGGCTCAAAACTATTGCTGACAAAACAAATTTTACTGTCCCAGAAATAGAAATACCAAAAAACCCCAAACCAACCACCATCTGCAGTCATTCCTGCAGCGCAGTGGATAAATATCTTGATGTCTTCCTTCATCTAAGACAGAGCTAGCTTCAGCCGTACTGATTTCAGTATGCATAAAGAGTGCTTGCTAAATATTTTCCCTCAAAAAGAACTAAATAATGTAGATGCAAGCAAGCTTCTTCTCACTGAATTAAAAGGGATGCAAATGCAAGCTCAGAGGCTCTAGGAGCAGTGAATTTGAAAGGGGGAATTTTATCAATGTTTACAAAAAACTTCARGGAGGGTGCAAAGAAGACCAGCAAGGCTCTTTTCAGTGTTCCTCAGTGTAAGGACAAGAACAAAGAAGTACAGACATGGGAGATTTCCTCTGAACATCAGGAGATGTTTGCTGTGACCGTGACCAAATGCTGGAGCAGGTTATTCAGAGAGGCTGTGAAGTCTCCATCCATGAAGATCTTCAAAAATAGTCTGAACACAATCCTGGGTTAACATGCTCTAGAGTATTCTTAGAGGGGAGGTTGCATGAAATAGTCTTGAGACATCCCTTCCAAACTCAACAATTTTCTGATTCTGTGAACATCTGTATTAAACTGCACTCTCTCTTGAAATGAAGTTTTATGGACACTTAATGTAAGCAGTATCCATAGCCATGGTTCCTTTACTTATAAAAATACACCAATAGGACATCAAGATGGCACCAGCTCTTGACTGTTCCACTGGTTACACACATAATCTTGTACTTGTGTCCCAAGYGAGAAAGCACCAAAATAATAATTTCTGCCAACTTTATGTTTAATAAGGAAATTCACTGCTAGGGTACTTCAGTAACATGTAGTTATAGGCTGAATCTCTCATCTGAAACATCTACATAGATGCAAAACTGTGAAGTGAAACACTGGGGACTCGATGTCTGGTTGAAGAACAATCTCACTGAAACAGTACATATCAACTCAGAAAAACAATATTAGGATAGCAAATGTAATTTAATCAGATGAACTTTGTGCTTTCACTGCAATTTTTAAATTCATACATAAATGCATGCATATTTGTCACTTTATCACAGCCAAGAAGAATATATAATCATAATCTGGGGTGAGGAGCAATAGGTTTAGCAGGAATTCTCTTTTATTCCCTGCTATAAATTTGAAAAGATCACAGGCAAAGTTTCGGGGGCAGGGAAGAGGAAAAAGTTTTAGCTTTAATTAGAGCCAGATTACCCATTGCTGTACAGTTTACTGCAATAGTATTTAACCTGGATAACCCTTGTTAGGGCTTACATCTGGTTTCCCAAGGAGGTCCAGGTAAAGGGGAAACATTGTACTGCAACTTAGAATTTTGAAGACAGACCTAATAATCAATTTCTTTTTCATTTAAAAAAAAAATATTTAAGGAGTTAGTATATCATGCTGATAAATTCCAAAACACCCTGCCTTGTATAGCAGCAGACAAAAARAAATCATGCATAAAAGGGAAGTATAAGCAGAGATATAGAGATACTTTCCCTATAGCAATTCCTATTTTACTGATTTAGTGTATGGCCCCCAAACACACTGAAACCAGCAGCCTCCMACATTGTGGTTTGCTGGGATTTTTATGGTGTATTGATATACTTCATTATTCTGCAGTGAAGACAGAAGCTGTGGGCTTCTCTGCCTGTGAGAAGGTCTCCTGATTGTCCTGCCTCCCTGGTTGTAAAGAGCATAGACAGAAGTTTCCTATCCTRGTTTAACTCTTTTTACTGGTTGCTGTTCCTGTTTGATATACGTTGGCATGAATGAAATGAAGGAATATCACATTTCCATAACTAAGCTTGCACCTTGAGATGATCCACACTTGTTTTTGACATGATTCTCCAGTTACAGCTCCGGCTATAGCATGCTTCCACGCAATCCATTATATAAACCATTTTAAGTCTAGAAACTGGCTCTACAGAGTTGCAACAGCCATCGAGTCACTGTATTTATAAARCAACAGGTTCCAGAAAAAAAGTCAAACTTCTGTCAAAAGTCATATCTTGCACTGGTGTTGCAGAGATTAATGATTAGGCTAATAACTATGGGACAACACCCAGGGTGGCAAATTCTCAATATTCACAAAATTATCCATCAAAGACAATGTACTTGGAGGGTTTTGGTGGTGGTCTTTTGGATTTTTTTTTTTTGTGCAGAACACATCAATACCACTTTTCAAGATATTATTTTCCCATGCCAGTCCTTTTAAATGAGCTATCTATATTGTGTAGCTGTTGGTAGTGTTTGAGTAATAGGATCTTGCAAGTAGGGAGTGGAGTGCCTTGTATAGAATAAACTTTATGTTACTTATTATATAAAGATGAAGCAAATTCACTCATTTGCCTGTGGTGACTCATGATAATTACTGTATTAAACTTTGATAACAGCATTTTTTCCTCCCCTCTGTCTCATCTTTTYCTGCACTACCCTCAGGCTTCAGCAGTCTTTACCAGCCTTCTGGTAATATTCTGTTTTGTACAGTGCCAGTAATGCTGTCTATCATCTCAGGTCTCTGCTTCCTGGAATCATTAATACTGTGCTTTGGAAATTATTTGAGGCAGAAGGCTCCACAATTGTACTTACTGGTTCAGCCTGGTTCCCTGAAATTAAGTTTAGTGCATTTTCAAAAGGAGAATTTTGCAGATAGGAGACCAAATGGATTTTCAACTAGGCTTCAACCTTTTTGAAACCTATGGATGTTGAATAGTCTTTTRCTAGTTGCCATGCCAACTGACACCAGAGAAACACTCTGCTGTGTGTTCATCCCCTAGAAAGCTTCACCAGATGTCTTCAACAAATTGCCATGAAAAGACTTGGGCCTGTCAGTCTTGTTAGGAGATAAAAATCAGACTGAAATGTCCCTGCCTCCACYTCTGATAAAACCAGCCCATAAAATATGTAGACCTGCAGTACTCTCACAGAAACCAGCAAAATCTCTCACCCCCAACCTCACTTCCTGTAGCAAGATTTTTAAAATATTTATGTTCTTTTTTCTACATGAAGCACAAGGCCATTATGCTTTGCAGCTGACATCGTCTGGCAGTGCAAAGCTAGAAGCATCTGGTTGGCAGCAAAGAAAGAGAACAAGTTGATAAATTATTGATTTACATAAATCAACACCCTTTAAATATTGGTCTTTTGAAGGAAAAAAAAAACCAAACCTTTTTTAATGTCAGCTAGAAAAGTGTTAAGATGATAAACACTTTATCAGTTACTTTGAGATTCTGTGTCCTTACCTCAGACATGAAATATACCTTTGCAATATAATGTCATTCTTTGTTGGGGCAATGCAGAAACATAAAAATATTTGGTTTTTTTTCCTAGTAAATTAGTCCTTCAGCCTTTTTTTCCCTTTTTGTTTTTTTCTTAGGTTTTTTATAATAATGTGTTTACAAGAAGTAACATTGCATTCAAACACTTCAAAAAACATACAAAATGAGGTTTAAGACTAAATGATGTTTCAAAGGTGTGTGCCACTCAGGATGACATGAAGAAAAAAAAATGTAGAAACAGAAGAAGCTGAAGGTGCACAGCACCTCAAGAGAATTATTAATTTCTTTTACTGCATATATGCATATATTTATATATGTGTGTCTATGTCCACTTTTTGAACACTGAGGATACTATATGAAATGCAGGAGAACATGATATAGGTGAATAACATACAGCAAATTTCTAGAAGGTAATGTATCATAAAATAGTTCTTTTTTTCAGTGCATGTCAAATTGTCTTTGTAGATGATTCAAGAGTATCTTAATTAGGTGCTATACCATGGTTAAATATACATTAATATGTAGTTCATATTTATCATCGATTTTTACATTGAAAATAAAAGTGGTTTATTTTGGGTAGTGCAATTAACTTTTAAAAGTAAAGGAMTATCAATTTCCATCTTATGTATTTGCTTTTCCCCAAGTATTTTCTTTCATTTCTTTCTGTTATTCATGAAAATTCTACACTATTTAGCATTTTTGTATTACATTATTTGCACATATGCAATACAAACCTCAATCATTCAACAACCCTCAGTTCATCATCCAACTCTATTTTCCCACAAAAATGATATTTGGAATAGCCAGTGTAGCCCAAAGCATCAAAGTACATTCTTACKTAAAAAGTTTTGAAAATGCACTTAATTTTCAGACTTTTCAGGGAGCAAGGCTAAACCAGCAATACAATTGTGGAGCCTTTCCTCTGGGCATTCACAGAAAAACACTGTCGTGTAAGCTCAGTCTTGGCTGTTACCAAAATATGGGAGCTGCCATGTACAACAGTTCCATCTTCAATCCTTTCATCACTGCTGCTTCTGGGAGGAGGATTGTCTGTTGCTATTGTCCTTCTAACATGGACRTATTCCAGTAGGAAAAGATGTTAGGACATCTGCTGTCCAAGCTTCTATCAAAAGTCCCTCCTGAGAGCCACCACTGTGAAGATTGAACCACATGGTTCAGGGCTTTCACAACCTTGGTGTTCAAAACTTCTGAGGATGCTGAGCACACTGACTGTCTGGGAAACCTGCTCCAGTCTGGAGTGTCTCCGTGAGGAAAAGGGTTTCTGTTTATCTCCAGCCTGAACTTCTCATGTTTTAATGGATGCCTACTGTTTTTCATTAYGCCAGATTGTTGAGAGCCTGTGCCTCTCTACCCAACATGCAGACCATAGGCAGAAGGATACCCTGATGCGCCCTCAAAGTCTTCCCTTCCCCAGGATGTGGCAGCTCCTGGTGTCACCTCACTGTGCATGTGCTCCAGTCTGTGAGCATCCGGAAGGGCCTCTGCTGATCTCACACCAGTCTGGTAATGTCTCTCCTAAGTTGGGGACTAAATCAGAGGAGGCAGTAGCTAGGTGTGGTTCAAAATGTACTGTTCAAAATGTACCAAGGTGGGTCCTCCCATCTCTCCAGTGCCTGACTGTGCTCCCACTCCTACAGTGCTGGATGCTGCTGCAAGGTAGAGCCTACACTTGATCCCTGACTGCCCAGGGACAGGGCTTGGAATTTCTCCAGGCTGACCTGCACAAAGCCACTCCTCCRACATGCCCTGCTCCTCTGGATGGCAGCCCTGCTCTCCAGAGCAGGACCCGGTCTCTTTAGTTTGGTGCTGCCTGTCAGCCTAAGGACAAAATGTTGCTCCACTTCCTTTTTGTTGTGGAAAATGTTATTAAGTGTGATAGATATCAGGACAGACAATGGTTCTTCACTTTTTCCGCATAAATTATGACTTGTTAACCACCGCCCTCTGCATTCTTTTCTGGAAAAAATTAATAAAAGTYAGTCACAGTGCAAAACCTGCTACASTCCTAAATGAGAAAATCAAACTCAAAAACTTCACACAAAGAGATATACTTCAAAAAGTAGGAACATTTTAGAAGAACAACTGTCACTTTAGTACTGATAATACTTCACTATGTTAACTCCCAACACATCTCAGGCACAAACTCCAAAAYAAAGAATCCACACATTCTTATGAGAAGAAATTAAAGTACATGACTTCCATAAACTGAGGTTTCTATTTCTAAAAGAGTACTTTCAATTAACAGTTTTTTCCTCACTTCTTCTTTTTGAAGAACTAAAAAGCTGTAGGAAAAGTTTTCCTTCCAAAATAATTTTTTTTAAAGCTCACAGGTCAGAAAATTGCATTTACATATATTACAATACTACTTGTTGCAGCACAAATAAGCGATCTAGGTATGAATAAATAAGTAAAAATTTTCTATACTGTTCTAAAGCATATATGTGCTGTAGTGTGTTTTCTGTGTGAAGTGGTTTAGTTGTGTCATAATATTTACATTAGTCTACAAAAAATATTTTTCTACTGCAGCCATAGTGAAAACTATTAATACTTTAAATTCTTTGTGACTCCCCTGTTGTGGATTAAGATTTCTCCTTTTGTTTCCTTTCTTGGGGAATTTTTCTTTCCCATTTTTTGTTGCTGGGATACACTGATTGCYYGGTCATCCTTTTGATGGGTGGGTGATTAGTGAACACAGTAAGATCTATGCCCCACCTAAACAATCTTGCTAAGTACTAAGAGGGGGTATGTGTRTATTTCGTGGGGGGTAACTTCACCTCCTTYGCTGCTTGGCTGGGAGAAGGCGGTTGACCTTGCTAGCTACTGGGGAGAGCTGGTCTGCCCTTTTTTCTGCTCATTGGGTTCCTGTTTGCTGCACTGTGATTTTCTCTCCTGTGCCTTGCCGGAAACCTCTGTGATTCCAGCTTCAGGGGTGAACTCTGCTCCATCCCATTTCGCAGCTGCGGGATTTCTGCTCATCTCTTTGCCGTCCTGGGTTTCTTGCTGTCCAGAAGAGCATAAGATGGGCGTTTCCGCTGTGAGTTTTGCAGAGAAACTTTTCTCCATCCACCTCTGCCATTTTGTGTCAATCATTGGCGCTGCGGGAGATCTGARCYAGCCGGGACCCGCGCCACAGCGCCCCCTGCAGCCGCGGGGGAATCGTCGCACCCGCCCTGCCCAGCCGGGAGCCAACAGCGCCCCTGCCGACTGGGACTGTAACTGCACCAAAGGGGAGGCTGTGTCTCTGTAAGGCTGTCACTGGATTTGGGACTGGGCTGCTTGTTCCTGTTGTTATTGTTACTTGTTTCACCTTGTTATACATATTAGTAAAAACTGTTATTCCCTTTTACCCATATTCTTGCCTGAAAGCCCGTGATTTTCAAAGCTATAATAATTTGGAGGGAAGGGGGGTCATATCCAACACTCCAAGGGGGGTCCCTGCCTCCATTGGCAAACACCTGTCTTTCGAACCAAGACATCCCCTTTCTCCCAGTTAATTTCTTTTTGTTCACAATAGACATCTGTGCCAGAATTTAAGGATGGTCTCATGAACATTCCTGTAGAGATCTGTGGTACTGTTTTAACAAAGAAGAAAATTTCACAAATATAATTACAAACAGCAAATGAAAGACCCAAGTCTTGAGAAAAGAAAATTTGGGCACGGTGCTTAAAAAACATAAAAAGGAGACAAGAACTAGAGTAACCTATTTTGAGAAATAATAAAGAGAGCCATCAGAGAGACATACTACTGTGAACAAGGAGGATGCTAATATGTTGACATGCCACTGCCTCAGACAACTTTTCTGCTTCTACAACTCAAAATGTGTAAACAGAATAGCAGAAACAGATAATCTCTCAGTCCTTGTGGAAGAAGGACTCTTTATCATTATGTTTACATCTTACAAAAGTTTATGTTTAACCCTATCAGAGTAACAAAGTTTTATAGGGTGACCAGAGTACTTCGATGAATGCTCATTTACAGCAGAAGAGCATCTTTTACTTGCCTTTGCTTGATCTGTCAAGAGTGTGAGACAGTCGCTGCTGTTCTAACACGTTTGTGACACCTCCAGTTTGATATTCAAACATCAGCTACCCCTCTAGCAGACTGTTGTCCTGCCATCTGTGAAGACCTCTGTGTGAACACTTCACTAATTTTATATATTCATTTCTTKTCAGATATGATCATGGTAAAAATATCTTGAATAGTTTGGGGATCAATTATTTGCAGCTATGGAAAGATTAACTGAATGGAAARGATGACAACTTCATACACATAAAAGTGTGGAAGGGACCTCTAAAGTCAGTCTWTAAAGAAAAAAGATTGTTCCAGTCTCAGGAATTAAAAGAAAAGAGCTCTTGAACAGGGTAATCAACCAATAACAGGATTACTCAAGAAAAATSTCTCTTAAAATCATGGCAGGCACGCCATCTTCTATATCAGACACTAGGAGACAGTCCATGACTTGTGATGCAATCTAGAAATAAGACAGGGAAAGGGTTTCTTRTGGAGTATTGGTTTATATACAAACTGTGATATTTTAATCTCATTGAGCTCATTTTTTTCCACTYCTCAGTTTTGGTGTGTGCTTCAAGGACTTAATTAAAATGCATTGCAATTGTACTGTCTATTAGATATTTTGATAAAACTCTACCATTAGCATTAGAATATAGAGACATCTTTAGAAAGTTGTGCCCCAAATGTTGAGTTCCTTGGGATACAAAATATTTAAAACTCTGCTACTGGTATTTGATATTATTCAAGAACTTCATTAGTTTCTACTGTTTCTTTCTCTTCTATCCAGAGATATCCAGACAGAATTCTTTCTGTCACAGCATTTTATAAGAATAGACTAACCAGAGAAACTGCTTTCAAGAGCCATGGCCKCCTTCTGAAGATCAGATGTGTGAGGATGGTCCAGTGTTTTGAAGGACCACAAAAAGGCCCAGAAATGGCCAAGAGGACAAACCTGCTCAGCAATTAAACAGCTTCACAACAGTTTGCAAAAGCAGCATGTGAGGAGTCTGAGGTTTTCAGAGATGGGGACATGAAGCTGCTTCTCCTTGAACCTTATGTGTCTCTCACATCTTTTCTCTGAGATGTATCAGATGTACCAGGCTACTGCTAAAGCTTTTTCTTCAGAATTAAGGTGTCGTGAAGAATATTTATATGGTATATATTACTAATTGTTATTATTTTTAATTATAATTTATTATTATTATTATTATTATTTATTATTTTTGAACTAACAGTACAGTTCTTTGCTCGTTAATAATTTAAATTTAGCATTCTGAGACAGGCCAAAGAAAGTCAGGAGTTTGGGATGAGTAGTAATATTGTCTTGGTGGAAAAATTTGACACAGTAACTTCTTAAAACTGAAGAAACTGAACCTGAAAAAAACAGAAAATTTGTTCTGATCTTATATTTAATTAATATAAGCCTAATTAGAGGCCTTTCACATTTTACAATAAAGACTGYTAATAAGCCTTATACTGACTTTTCATTTGTCTCATAATTCTGTCAACCAAAATTCATGTTAAATTTAATTTTCCGAATTATTTTTTTCATTTGCTGACCAGTTTATACCACCAACACAGATCTCTAAGGAAGAAATAACAGCATCCTTTCAGTTGGTATGGAAAGAAACAGCACAATTGGGCTGTTGTACACAGATCCTTATCTAAAATTTGTAAGAAGTGAAATTCTACCTTTGACAGATGAAACTGTCATGGTGAGTGCCAGAGTGTTCATCTTAGAGAGGAGAGGCAGTGATACAAGGTTACAGAGGTGGCAGTCGTCATTGTTTTTAATTTTCAAGGTTTCTTTCAAAGGAAGGTCGTACAGCTTCCTGCTTATTTGAGGCTCAGGAAAATACAGCAATTTTTGCATCACTGGTGATAATGTGCCTGCCCACACCAACGTCCCTGTCTGCACAWAAAACTTGATTATAAGATTATGTGCATCTTGACAGTAAACAAACAAGCTTATTTTCTATTAATTTATTAAAACTTATTTAAGTGTTAAGAATCAACAAGTCTTGAAGAAGTCAGTACCAGTGAGATCTGCCATGTCCAAGTAGAGACCTTGTTACATATCTTCTAGTGAATTTAGTATGCACAGTATCTTGTTTGAGAAATCAAACCATGAACCCAGTTTACGAAAATATCAATTATAGTCACTTTCTAGTACCTTTAAAGTTTCGTACTTTCACTGCTGCTCTGTGATGCTGTACCACAGCCACTGGACTCAAAGCCCTTATACTCTCTCTCTGTAATCTTGAGTTTGCTCTGTAGACGCTGAGAAGTCCTAAAACTTACTGAGATCAGTTTAAAAACCTTTCTGAGTCAACTATGATTAGGATTTAATCAGTCAGCTTTCTCCTTTGCTACATTAGTCATATTGTCTTTCCACCTCTTTAATTTWACCATTTTTCACAAGGAAAGAGAGAAGTTGTCTGTAAAAGTGCTAAGGAGTCTGAGCCTCTGAAAGTKCAATTGTGTAGCATTTGGACAAACTATCTTTTTGAGTATTTATTTCTTAGTTACAGCCCAGTTCTGCACTCACTGAGCATTTTAACTGATCGCTAGTTACTTTACAAAGTAAAATACAGGCTCAGGACTGTTTTCTGTTCCTGAGATGGCTGTATGTCTATTCCTGCCCTCTACCCTCAGAGTGGCTTTCTCCAACCAATGGAGCAATGAATTTACCTACACAAAGTACTCTTGGCAAACCAAATATTTATTTATTTAAATGTTTTCTCAGTAAGGTGGACTCAAGAGACACACATCTTGTGTAAGCAGGAGCCCTAAACCCAACACACTTAACTACAACACAAATAATACAATGCAGGAGGTTCATGCTGAGACAGAGGACCACTTTCAACTTTCAGTTAAATTTGCAACAGAATTGAAGTAAACACTTTAAAGAGGTTATGTTCAGGAGCATATTGCTGTGTCTGCCTCTACTGTGGGCAAGATCATAGGCCTCATGTACAGTGGTGAGTTGTGATTCTCTTTCATAGTTAAAGAAAAACACTGTCCCACAGCAATGGCTGCTTTTTGTGCTACCCCTACACCATCTGTAAGTATAATTCATATGCTTAAATGAAAAAAAGGGAAAATGCAAGCAGAGAACAGTTTGAACATTGGGTCTCCCTGTCAAATAGAAAATTTATGAGATTTTTTCGGGGTTTAATAAGATGAGCACAAGATCCTTTCTGCAAATATGTAATTAAGGTATTTTTGTAGTCAAAGGCAAATGGTATTATTTAATTTTTATTCTAGTAACAATAATTAATAGTTTCCATGGACTGTGATTGCAATTTGAAGGGGAATCTAAGTTTAGCTTAAGTTAATTGTAACTTTATGTGCAAGTTCATTGTGGCCTTACAGTCTAGTTTTTCTTACTAGTAGAGGGGAAAATGCTCATTAAAAAATACAAAATGGAAACTGCCTTTTATGTTTAAATGGGTCAAAAGAAAATAATATTTGCAACTTTAATTTATAATAATCTTTCAGAATTGATTTGAGAAAGGAATGAAAGTGGAATGCTTACTTCACAGTCAGCAAACAGTGCCCTTCAAAACAACAAAAACTAGCAGGACATTGAAATACTTTTTCCCCTTTTTCCTTTGAAATATTTTTTTTTAAGTGTTGCAGGTGATTCATCATAATTAAGCTTYTTCCTAATCTTCCTGCTCTTTGAGGCTATCAGTATAAAACTCTATGCATTTCACTGTGATGCATTAAAAGCTCAGTAAATAGAGAAATTTTGAAAGAGATTTACCTGCTATTTTATAAAATATTTTGGCAAATCATCACAAATAGATTTCTTGACTTTAAAGTGTCACGATTATTTCTGAGTGCTTTGCTAAAATAACGTTAATGTTAAAATAGCTAGTAAAATTTTGTACCTGACTGACAGCTGACCACATTAAAGCAGTAAGCAGAAAAGATTTATTCTATGCTGTTGGCAGACGGTAAGCCCTTTCTCTGACTTGGATTCAGGACTAAGGAGCAGGTACCCTTTTCACATATTCAGCAGAAAGTTAGCATGGTTGCAGAAGGAGCTTTAGTCTATTCAGCAAACTTGAAGGTATATTTAGTAAATAGGATTTTATAATTTTTCCTCTGTAGTACCTGCACATTAACCTCATGCAGACTGTTCTAGTTTCCTATCTGCAATGCAGCTCCAGCCTAGAGAATACTTCAGAAAATCAATCCCCCTTCTTATTTTGAAATACAAGATCATATAGATGCAGCAGATTCAATAACTAAAACTGGGGTTATATAACTGCTTTGGTGTCCAGGCAGGCTGAAATGCCCATGTGTGAGAAACTAACTTATCTCAATTGTCAGTGAAAATCTAGAACATTCTCCAGTGCTAATCTAGAGCAAAGCACCAAAAATCCAGTCAGAACGTATATCAGTTACCTAACAACAGTACTTTATAAAAAGCAAAGAAAGGGAATATCAAGTGCAACAACTCACATTTAGCTCTCAAAGGCACGTTCCCTGAATCTCTTTTCTTGAATCACAACTCAGTACTCCTTTYTTAAGCCTCACAATACCTGAATTGAAGATATCCACAACGGCATTCAATCTCCCTCTCTGTCCAGTTGGATGAAAAACATSTGTCACTAAAGTTTCTTGAGCAACTGAGACCACAATAGCTACCATTTGCTAATTCTGCATGTCCTCACTAAGAAAGTTAAAAATGCCTTTCTGTAGAACACAGTTACAATTTTTTAAAGAGATGGCTGAAACAACAATGATAAAGAAACCTTTGCTTGCAATACCTTTTCCTTGTTACAGTGCAAGGTCTGCCTCATTCCACTTAAAAAAAAAAACCCAAAACCCTCCAAAAAATGACTCCATAGTATTCAACAAACTACATATAGTTTTAATAACTAGGAAGAATTTGATTTTTGAGAGCAAGCACTGTGATTTTTTAAAAATTTCTTTGCCTGATCATACTTGCTAAGAAGAGTGTTACAAGCAGAAAGGACTACCTGAAGAAGAGGGAAAAAGAAATCATGAGTCGTCTCAGCTGCTGACAGTTAGGTTAACATCACTGGGGATGTCAGAAAGCATACAACATGAAAATATTTCCTGAAGGCACACTGTCAAGAGCAAATGGAGGCAGAGCATAAGATAATGTGAAAAATTAAACCACAAGAGTGTTAAACTATGTAAGTGTAAACACAACTACATATCAYACTCTGAGTAGGCAAAGATATAAAGGAATAAGATGCATTGATCAGAAACTTTGCATGGAATGTCTTGCTGCAAAATATTCAGTGCAGATCTATGCAAAAACATTATTAAATATCTTGTCCTGTTCACTAGAATCCCATTTAAGCTATAGGTCAAAGTTTTTCTAGTTATTCATCAGGTGAATCTGATTCATTCTGAGAGGGGAGACTAAACCAGAGCTTGTTCTCATCTCAGTCTGCACAAAAACCAGAAGCTCTCTTGGCTCAGCCTGCCTCAGAGAGATCACCACTTACAGTCAGGCTGAGAGTCGTGGTAGTCTGAGCAGCACCGAGGGTCAGTGCCCCTGTGAACTGTGTCACTGCAGCACCAGAGCAAACTGTGAGGAGAGAAGGGAGATGTGGTGAGCCCCTCCTTCCCAAACCTCCTTTTGGCCCCTTGTTAATAGCAGAGAAGCAGTCGGCGTGACTTGATCGTTTTTGCCTGATTATACATAGCTCTCATCCCATTGCACACATTGCCTTTTTTCCCCTTTCTTCAGAGTCAGGATGTATATGTTCCTACTTCACAAATAAGCAAAAAGACACTCAAGTATGCACTTAACCTCGGCCAAGTAGAGATAGAGATAGCAGACAGACCAACTGCAGGAGCTGGGCAGAAAAGGGGAAKATTTTTTGGGCATAACTGCTTCTTCAAATGAAAGTTTATTCAATCAAAATGCCACATTTCTGAAGAAGTTCTAGCTTTCRGGTCTTCAATTGTATAATAGAGTGCTGAAGTTGCAATCAACAACCAATTTCTAACTCTGTGTACTGCTTGAATTATCTAAATTCCTGATAGCTGTCTCCTTTCCTCCAGAAACCTCAGGTGGAATGTAAGGCCACCTAATGTAAGGCTTTTGCACAAATCAACATATATGACAGTGATCAGGCTACTGTAAGGCTGAAATTACTGCTGGCTTATCCTGTGTTTTTTGGTGGTGCTGTGGTGGTGTCCATCAGGCAGTAAAGCTTGCTAATGTGATTAATGTGGTGAGGAAGGTTTCCTAGACTACATTTGTGCAGCTTCATTCATGGTCTGTCCAGCTTGATATTTTTAGTCCAGCTTAAGATAGCACAAAATACCTTTAAAAATTAGTTTAACAGTATTTTTCTGTTATTTAATGTTGTATTAGTAAAATATGAAATATTTTATAAATAAATAATTATATAATATAAAATATGAAATCTTCAGATCTACAAATGTAGTGTTGGGACATTGTACTGGTAAATAATTTGTCCAAAATACTCTGTGGAATCTGTGTGCAAACTTTAGAATTTTAGAAGTTTCTTATTTTGATGCTTTCACTTCAAAAAAAGAAAACAAAATAATTTGAAATATTAATGTTATAGCAATAAGTTCCTAAATTGTTTTCAATTACGTTATTTGTGAATATAAAGATTCAAATAAAGCAAACTTTCAGAGAGAACAGTTTAGAATTTATTGSCATAATTTCTCTAAAACTGAGTTGTTTAGCTTTTACTTAAGTTAAAGGTATGCTGAATGTATTGATAAAATTGATATATTAAAACTAAACATTACATTAAGGATGCTTTCATGGCCATTATATCAACTAAATCTAGTTTGCTTTTGTTATTAAAGAAAATTATTTGCTCAAAAGTTATTGTCTAATGAAAATTAGTTCTTTGTAGAAGTGGTATTATAAGGTCATTTTTGTAATTTTATATTAATTAAACCACAAGCCTCTCTATTCTTCCTGCTTGAATAAAGTAATGTTTTCCACACATAAAGTATGTCTTACTCTTACTAAGTGATAATGCTGTAAGGAAGGCCTCACAAAGACGATATGTCAAGGATTAATGATACAATTAAGCATTACAAATACAGTCATTAGCACAGTGCTCTTTGTTTCAAAGCATTAAGCTATACCATTCCAAGAAAAAGTGCTTCTTAGAAATGTAATTGTATTGCTTACTCACAGGACCTGGAAACCAGCAGATAAGGCATACAAGCTACAAAGGCTGTTTTTCAATGTTAAAGAGCTCTGGTCCGGGTTAAAAAGAATTGTAAAAGTGTGTGAAACCACAAACATTTTAGGAAGATAAAGATGAAAACTGTGGAGGAAAAGACCTCCTTGTATAGCCAACACATAAACACTCACTATTTCCATTGTTTCACTTGAATGTACCATTTTTTGACTTCTTTCAGATGAAACTGCAGATTAGACTATTCTAACAACAAAGTCAAAGTTAATTAGTCCTAACTAACAGTCAAGTTGTAAACTACTTGAGGTCAACTCCACCCTCAGGAAAATGAGCATTAGTGAGACATTTTAAAGCACTGTCTGTTTTTATAAGCAGTGCAGGGAAAGGCTAAGCCAATAAAACATGATCATTCCATTCTATATTTTAATATTAGCCTCTAAAGGAYAGAACACTCCCATGTGCTTTGATGACAAAGCCTTGCACCACACTAATAACAATACATGAGCAAAGGAAATTACTGTCATTTTGCTTTGATTTTGTTCACTGAACGTAACAAGCAAACARCAGTGAAACCTCTCTCAAATGACCTGTGATGAGAGTTTCCTGCACTGCTTGGACAACAAAGAGACCCCCAGAGACTGGTGTGAGGCTTCCTCTTTTTAACCTGAAGATAAATCAACAGGGTCTGGGTTGATTCTGGATTTCGAGGGGGAAAAAAAGAAAAGAAAAATCTTTGGATGTTATTTGGAAAATGCTAGGCGTGAGCAGCTGTTGTTAATTATGACTTCATTTTCTCCTCCAGACTTCTTTGGTTGCATGCCATAACTGCATGGGGCATGGGGGTTTACGGCTTGAAAATAGCCTTGTCATTCTGTGAAGTCTAACAGAGCAAAGGGGGATTGATAAATGATAAAAAAGTTCCTTGGAAAGCTCCTTAGATCAGATTAGTTCTCAGTTGTTTGTTTTTAGAATCCCAATAGTCTTGAACAATTAAAAGGTAAATACTTGAGGCCACACAATTCATGAACCATATAGAAAATATTTAACAGCTATTGAATTACTCTTGAAAGAAACTCTTCCACCCTTTATTTACATGGTCTGTTTATATGCTCTGCTTAAAATGTTAAATAAATGGAGTTAATCACATAATTAAACTCCAATTTAACTTGTATTCCTTCATATACTGAACATCAGACAAATGCTTAGGTATCTTGATGAACTGGGGTCTTAGGGTGTGACTCTAAAAGGTACTGTGCAGTCTGGCCTTGAGCCAGCAGAGCTAACGTGCAAAGCTTTAAGTCTGTGGAAGACAAATAACACGTTCTTCAGCAAACTGTGGGATTTCCCCCCTCCTTCCCCCTGCCTCCTTCCCTTTACTACATCATTAGAAGAGACTTCAACATTTTATGGAACTGAATCTTCAAAAAAGTAATGAAAAATCTCACACATTAATTTCTGCGTAGTTAAGTTGGTGATTCAAACAAAGGGAGGTGGTCCAGATAACAAAGCACATGTTAAAATTCACGGGGGGGGGGGGGGGGGGGGGGCGGGGGGGGGGCGAGGTAGGGTTATGAGATTAAGAGGGTGTTGATTTGTTTAATGGCTGTTTTCACTGCATAGTTTACATTGCTGTCTTCTGGAATAAAACAAGATTTACCATAATAAAAGCTTCTTAGCATTCAATTTATTTGTCCTATTTCCATGAGTCCAACTGTTCTGTTTATTCTTTCTATTGTCCTTTTCTTTTCTGGAGAAAGTGATTACCCCTTTAAATGGAATTATTGAAATTAAGAACAGTGAGACATTTTGACCCAGATCTCAGTTTACAGAAGAATGATGCTGCACAGGCTATGGTGAGGAAATGCATTAGGAAAATCCTTCTAATTTGCTGCTGTAAAGTGCAGCAGCAACAGGACACTTTTAGCGGGTGTTCAAAGTAATTGTGAGAATGATGGGACTCAAACTGCCCTCTATGTGAAATTTATCCTTCATCCAATCAGCAGAAACAACTAATGCACTGGAAGGTATATTATATCTCATCTACTTCCCAATAAAGTCAGTGGTGTCCAATCAGACACCTATTGTTAGTAGAGAATCTGAAATTGATACAATCACCACATTGATCTACAATTGAGTCTGTCATTTGCTTGCTGCCAGGTCCTCCTCCCCTTCCACCATGTAGCCCTTTCAGAGCAGGAGCCCACGGCAYTGAGTTTCAGAACACACTAATGATCAGATTTGTTAGTGAGATTGGGCTAAATGATGCTGGTTTAGGCAGCCCAGTTCCAAACAGGGGCTACTGGTAATGCCACGTGGAAGGGCAGTGGGGACAGTGCCCCAGATAACCAAGGAAACAGATGCCCACTCTAAGCCCCACTGTCACACCCAGCCTGAAAGTGCAGGAGATCAGGTTGATTGTTTCATTTTACAAGCAATTGTCTCTCAAACCTGCTGCAGAATCTCCTATTGATGGACTGCTAGTAAGTTGTCTAGACTGGGAGGAAAAGGAAAAGCAAAAGAAAAAAGAAAGCCTCGAAATATTCCTGTTCTTATGAAGTCATGGGGATAAAGAGATGGGGAACAGGATTTCTTTTGTTCGTTTTACTTGTAAAGACAGATGCATTACTGTGAGACAGGTTCACTCTCCTCACTACTAGACAGACTGGCAGTGGACTGAGGGACACATGAAAATTTTAAACTTCTGCCACTAGAAACAATTCAAAAATTAATGCCTTATGATATTTATTTAAAGGTTTGTGGACAAGGATCATTACATAGGTAATATTTTATTCTAAGTCTGGAATAAAAGGTTAATCTGAAGAAAGCTACTTAAAGATTATTTTAGAATTTACATCTGTGTAGTGATAATAATCACCATAATTATTTTTTCTCCTTCAGCTTAAAAACATTATCCATAGGCTATTTTGTAAGTGTAGTGTTATGAAAGCTCTTCTTAAGGGAGGCTACACTCTTAGTTCATTTACTGAATGCACAATTCTGAAGCAGAATTTTGTCCTTATTACACAAATGTATGSCTAAATGGTGCTATCACTGGTCTCATCATACAGTCTTGAGTTAAAATCAGATTATCACTATCAGTACTTGGAAACRTTTCCCTCAAACAATCTCCACTTTTTTTGCAATATTAACAATTCAATACAAACCACTATCTCCATTAGAGACAAATTCTGGTATAGCAACCAGATAAAACTACCTATCTCTTCGTGAATATAATAATGTTTAATAGTGGAAGATGATGAAGAGGAAGCCAGCTGGGGAGTGGCTCRTGTCATTTGGCTTGTTCATCCTGGAGAAGAGGGGGCTGGAGGAGACCTCGCTGGAGTCTAAAAATTCCTCACTGTGGGCAGCAGAGGGGCAGGCACTGATCTCGCTTCTGCCAGTTCCCTCAGTTCCCTCGTGTGAATCCACCTGGCTCCCCACACTTGTGGATGTGTGA
This sequence comes from Malurus melanocephalus, assembly GCF_030028575.1. Taxonomy (NCBI): domain Eukaryota; kingdom Metazoa; phylum Chordata; class Aves; order Passeriformes; family Maluridae; genus Malurus; species Malurus melanocephalus. Next base: position 263,691 of record NW_026623390.1, on the reverse strand, counting down.
GTGGCACAACATGTCACTGACTGCTTCCTCCTGGTCTATTCTTCTCCACATCCCTATCAGACAGCTCAGAGTGCTGATTGCCCTGAAGATCCAGCCTTTGTTAAGGACTGAGGTAGAGAAGGCATTAAGTACCTCAGTCTTTTACTCAGCCCCCACTGTCCAGCAGAGGATGGAGATTTTCTTTGGCATTCCTTTTGTGGTTGATGGATTTATAAAACCACTCTTTATTAACGTTCACAGTAGTGATCCAGGCTGAGTTCTAGCTGAGCTTTTAGCCTGTCTAATGTTCTCTCTGTGAGACCTAATGACACCCTTGTACCCTTCCTGAGTTTCCTGTCCCTTCATAAACTCTTTTTTTATTCTCTGGTTTTGGGCAAAATCTCCCTGTTCAACCAGGCCAACCTTCTTCCCTGATGGCAGGGTTAAATATTAGAAAAAGTTTTTTTACCCAGAGGTTTTTTGGGCACTGGAGCAGGCTCCCTAGGCCAGTGGTCACAGCACCAAGCTTGACAAAGTTCAAGAAGCATTGGAACAACACTCCTAGGAACATGGTGTAATTCCTGGGCCAGAGTTGGACTTAGAATCCTTGTGGGTGTCTTCCAACTCAGAACTTTCTATAAGTCAATGAAAAAAGAAGGAAAGAAAGAAAAGGAAAGAAGAAAAAAAAGAGAGAAAGGGGAAGAGGAAGAGGAAGAGAAAGA
>NW_026623390.1:246307-262825 GCF_030028575.1 Malurus melanocephalus | reverse complement strand
AGAAAGAAAGAAAGAAAGAAAGAAAGAAAGAAAGAAAGAAAGAAAGAAAGAAAGAAAGAAAGAAAGAAAGAAAGAAAGAAAGAAAGAAAGAAAGAGAAAGAAAGAAAWAGAAAAGAARCATACTAACCTGAGGATAAGAGAATCATCATCTCGCTTTCCATACAAAATTTGATTCTGTCAAGGCAGCAGCCAGGTTAGTGAAGATTGGAAAGTGAATTTAAATCAGATAGAAAAATCAGTGCAACAATTTCCCCCCTCCCTTATCTGGAGTATGGCACTGACTATTAATGTTTCAGAAATATATTATTTTCCTTTTCATTGATTCACACATCATTTTCTCCCTGTATAATTTGTAACAAAAAAGAAAAAGACTGTAGCTATTTTACTAAGACTCTGTTGTCCAAGTGAGTACCACAGGTACAAAATGTTTCCTTTTTTTCCTCCTGTTGTTTCAACGCTACCCAATGACTGAAAACTGAATAGCAAGGACAATCATGAGCTCTTAGGGCCCAATTCATAAAAAAAAATGCCGCAAGCCATTTATGCACAAATGTTGCTACTTTCATATGGAAACAAGCTACATAAAGAATTCCCCTTTGTGATTCACCAGCCCTCTTTATGTTAACGTACTTTTCCTCAGTGGTGTACATGAACAGTGCACAATTCTACAGAGGGGACAAGGACAAAAGCAAAAGGATTTTTAGTATTTCTTTCCAAAAAAACCTTAACAAGCTCTGTGTTTCTCTGAWTTTTTCCCTCCTTTTAATGAATTAAGACAAGGCTGATTCTTCTTGTAGGTATTTGTAATTTCTGGAAGATTATATATTCTTTAAATACTAGTGGATTCTTCTCAGTATCAGATATGCTGGCAGATAATCTGCAATAATATTTTTGAATACAATGATTAAAGGAAAATATTTGAATATTTTCCACTTGCCAATGCATTTTTAATCTGATTCATTCCAGCAGTTTCTTTACTAATCACAATGTTTATTTGGGATGTTGGATGACTGCCTAAAATGATATTAGATACAGATAGATCAAGGTATTAGAATTTTACAATGTTTGTCAGAGGCACACAGGCACACTCCCACTGCAGAAGTGATACACTTAACAGAGAGCAGAAAACCTACAGATAAATTTAATCTAAAGCCACAGAAACCATGCAAAATCAAGTTTCTTTTCTTGCTTGCTTACTTTTTCCCCTTCTCAAGATGATATTGCTACAGATTACACAAAGCATCTCTGTAAAGAAAGGGGTCCAGCAGCACAGCTTTTCATCTGGTCAATTGATGAATAAGACATTCTTAGGAAACAAAGACACATGCTGTTGTTCAAAATGAAAGTTCATAGAAATTCATCATTTGCACTGGCTTTGGTTCAGTGATGGTTTGTGTGTCTCTCTTGTACATAGAAAAAAAATAAGGAAGGCAGTGAAAAACATTAGATACATCTGGAGGTAGGACATGCCTTTGAAGAAGACATTAAAAGAGGTTTTTGGGCAGGGTACTGATCAAAATGTAGCACTGATCAATTTTGTATTTTGTTTCATCAGTGTGTAGTGAGAATCTACAAAACATCTCATTAAAGGGAAGCACAGTTACTACAATTTTATTTCCCAATGAGAAATAACTCACAAAAATCAGAATTCTGGCTGGTGAGAAGAATCAAAAATGAAGCCAGAGTAAATAGAAAATATTTGTATCTGCATACATGTTCATACTTTCAAATTCACACATTAATTCTGGTAGTGTCAAGCAAGGCAGGATGGAAGTCAGCAGTGCAAGCTTTTTCCTACTGGACAAATTAAATAGCTCTTGAACAGCACTGAGACATGGAGTTAGCTTAACCTCATAATCACGGCAAATATGTCGGAACACTAATCCCATTGTGCCTCTATGCTTATGTCTTATGGTTGCTTATGTCTTTTGAGCTGTCTCATTTAARATGAGACATCTAAAAGGAGCTGGGAACATGTCTGGAATCAAGTTTCTCTTCATTCTGAAATGCAGAAATTATTAGACTTTGTGATCTGGGTTCCAGTTTAGGGGTTTTGTGTATGTATGTGTTTTGGGTTTTGTTTATTTGTTTGGTTGATTTCTATTGGGGACTTTTTTTATATCTATTTAAGTTTTGGTTTGTTTTTGGTTTGATTTCATTCCTTTTTGACTTAGTGGCTAATGTACTGTTCAACAGACTTTGTAGTTCAATCAGGACAGAAAATAACTCATAGTGTAGCCAACAGTTTATTAACTTGGGTGCTTTACAGAGTTATACATAGAGACGATTCAATGCATCACTCATTTCTTATAACAAAGTTCATGCAACATATTTTCAATCTGGAAATGTTTGCTTAAAATTTATCCATTGATTGCAGCATGCTGTCCGCACATGGCTGTGCTGGAGTGTCACACCATGACTGTGACTGCTTGGTAGARCACGATGCCAGTAGATACAAAGAGTAGGGAGAAGACTGGCAAAGTTTGATACCGCCTTTTTTTCAAAGTGCTATCATTTTTTATTGTCCCAAGGGCAGTTCATTTGTGAATTGGAACAGAAYGTAGGTTGCATTTATGCATTGATGCAGTAACACTAGAAGCATCCATACCTGTGTTAGCTCTTATGTTCAGTAAAATAGGCACAAACAAGGCAATATTTAGATACTTTGAGTGGTTCTTGTTGTTGTCTGGCCTCTACCTTGTTTGGGAGAATGCCAGCTGGGCAAGGCCAACAGTGAACTGAGAACTTCTTTAAGAAAAGTTTAGAAACAGATAGTTGCATTATAGGTCTTGGGATGCCCCTAGGCACATTTTATCTTAGCAGTAAAGTCTTATGGTCCTAAGGTCTTACTGAGAAAACGTCACCAGTTCTGTGAAATTTGCTACTAGAAATTTGCTCTGGTTACATGCTACTAACGATCAGCATTTTATCGTAAAGTCCTGTGGAAAGAAACTGTCTACTCTTAAACACGAGACACAGATAAGAGTTTTGTTATAGAAGTGGCAATTCATTTTTCTCAGAATTGGCAACTTTTTTAGCATCTCTGAATTTTTAAAAACAATTGTATAAAACAAACTTGGAATCAACTTTTCAAAGTATGTTTTCAGAAAATTTTCTTTGCCTTAATATGAATTGATGCCAACATTGTAAAATTCAGAAAGCACATTTTTGCACATAGAACTTACAAACATATGTGCTAGAAGCAGAAAACAGCTACAGCTTAAAAATTTAAAAATGTCAAATACTTCCTATTTACACATGTTCTGCTCTGCTGAGAACTAGAACCTGTTCGCCCKCAAGCCGACTGAAAACACGCTTGATTTTAACTCTTTTGATTTTGTAAATGTTTAAAATGTTTTAATTTTTTTTATTATATTGTTACAACGAGTCTTGACATGCCGGAATTATCTCCAGTCTACATACACCCATGAACAGAAGCCAACAAAGCAGACAGGCCCAGCTGATATGTTTTAATTTGTTGTATAGTCATCATTTATCTCAATTACAATTTTGGGCATCATAAAAACCTAGAAGATGAATGTTATTSTCACTAAACAAAACAAGAAAACTGAAGAAACAGAGAGGGAATCTTAGCTATGTCTGTTTTGGTTTGACATTATGCTAATCATCAAAGTTACATACCAAATTCTGCCCTCCATAGAGGTAAGGAAAGTGAAAAGAAAGCAATGTTGTTGTTTGTGCAAAAAAGAAAATGTGTTGGTTTTGTCACTCACCATTTGATTTTATTTCCTGTGATTGTTAATATGCTTCTGCCTGGCATATTTTTAAATCAAGCTAATCACCAAGGCCCTTGCAGCAGTTCACTCACTCCCACACCAGCAGGTCTGGGGAAAGAATCAGAAGAATATAAAGTAGAAAACTCAAGAGCTGAGATATAGACAACAGGGAAAGCAAAAGCTGTACATGCAAGCAAAGCAAAGTGAGGAATTGATTCACTCTTCCCTTGGGCAGGCAGTGCTCGGCCTCTTCAGGAGAGCAAACCCCACCATGYCTCTCAGTGACTTGGGACAACAAATCCAGCACTTCATATGTTCCTCACTGCTTCCTTCCCCTTCCCCTTCCTTTATATGTTGTGCAAGATGTCATATAGTCTGGAGTACCCCTTTAATCTGTTTAGGTTACCTGTCCAGGCTGTGTCTTCTCCCAGGCACCTCCAGCCCCTCACKGGTTGGCAGCACAAGCAGCAGCAAAGCCTTGGCTCTGTGTGAGCTCTGCTCAGCAATAACAAAAACATCTCTATATTATCAACTCTCTGTTCAACATGAATCTAAAACACAGCCCCATACCAGCCACTGTAAGAAAATTAACTCTACCCCAGCCAAAACCAACACACTGCTCTACTGTTTTTATGTGATACTGCATCCATGCATGTGCATTTATGTGGTTAGTAACTAGACAATCTTGTTTTTTTTGCTTTAAGCATAGACTTCTTTTCACAAGAAATAATTCTGTGCTTGGTGAGTGACGGTGAGGAATAGCAACATTTTCTTGCAGATTTCTTAAGATCTTTTTGCTCAGCCAAAGAAATGTCTCAGTCCTTGACATACATAGTTTAAAGTCTTATCACAGATGCTTATCAACACTCATTAGGCAAGAAAGAACCAAAAATTTACTGTCTTTATCATTTGTACGTTAGTTATAACATTGCACTGACACTAAAAAGTCACTTAGAGATATGCAAGTTTCAAAAGCAATTTTAATCTCCTCATTATACCTACTTAAAATAAACAAAGGATGCTAATGATCTTTTTCTGTGGAAAAAGAAAAACACACACTTCTCCCTGACTCCAGTTCTGCCACAAGGCATTCACATTACTCAAAAGACTAACACAACTCACTGAAACAGAGATTTTTGRAAAAAAACATTCATCAGAGGTTTGTTTTTGTGCTTTATTCTTAGCACTGCTAAGCCCGATTTACTGTAAATCCTGCCTCAGTTTCTCTCAAGGGAATCATTGTACAAAGTTATTCTTGTGCCTATCACCAGCAGTACTGTCAAGTTCTGACCCAGGAAAAATAAAAATTGCAAAATCAAACCTGACATGTCCATTTAAGAAATGAAGTAGCACGAGTCCTCAATTTCCTTTTTTGCAGTGCTGAAGACCATGCTGCAAACCAAACAGCAAAAGGTTTCCTGCCACCTTGCTCATGTACCACTTGCTTTGGTGACTGCAGCTCAGGCTGAAAGCCAGGGACCACATGGAGAAAGTCATCTTGAGTGCCGCATGTCCTGCATAATATCTGTGGCCACCTCCTGTTCCCTGCCCAAGCCCCATGAACWGAAGACACCTTCTCAGTTCCACACAGAAAGAGCTTCTTTGCACAAGCTGGGGCATAAGGTAGGAGAGAAGCCAGGGTGAGGCACTGCACATCCCAGAGAAGTATCCATAACTGTTAGGAAGTGCAAAATGAGACCAATGTTTCATGTGCTGTTCTGGGGAGGTCTGTGTATTGCACTAGGAAAGTTTTCTCTTTAGGTACATAGTAATCAAGTATCAGAAAAACAGAAATAGAAATTAATCCTGTTATCTTCCAGATGCATCAATAATTATTATACCAGATCCATTGTAAGATTTTACCTTACCTTTGAGAGCTGTTCAGTGAAACCTGAGAAGAGCTTTAAGAGTTGTTTCTCCCTTAGAGGGACATACAGAGGAGTGCAGCAACATTGCTGCTGCTGGGTTTCCTCCCCAAACGAGGTACGTGATGTTAGCCTCTTGCCAGACATCTGGAAAGAATGCCTCACCATTAGAAACCCTCCTTTATTTCAAGCATTCAATGGGCATTTTATTRAGAAATAGACACTTTTGTCACCAGCCTGCCTAAAGAGTGGTTGCCGCTCTAGTGCTCCCAAGGTACTTGGGCATGGGAGAAGAGTGAGAAAGACAATTGAAAGCTCTACACAAGATTTCATCCTCAGGTAAGCCGGTAACTGGCCAGATACGGACTACATTTCCTTCAGTCTTGCAGCCTAATGAAACAATACATTGCTGTGGAATTTTCACAAATTAGAATTTTATTTTCTGTTACTGCCCTAAATTCATCATGAACGTTCCTCTGTTTTCTGACTCATACTAGAAGATAAATACTGACTAAACTGCCAAGTTAGGCCTAACGCAGTATTTCTAAATTAAAATTGAAGCTCAATTAGCAAACAGAATATTTAACTTTTCTGTGTTGACATTGCCTTCATCTTCCAAACACATATCCAAGCTTGAGGGTGTAGCATCTGGAGTTGATCACAGAATTTATAGTAGCAATTACATATATATATATATATAWAATATATATATAATATATATATATAAAATAATAGCAAATAATAGTAAATAATAGTAAATAATAGTAAATAATATTACTATTATTTACATSAAGGTATTATGAAAACCAGTTAAGAAGCAATTTACTCCAAAATGAAGCAATTCATTTCCACCTCCATGGGTATACCTAGGGGAAGGAAAAGAGAAAGATTTCCAGGACAGAAACTGAGACCATAGGGAAAGGCACACCAGGAAGTAGATCTCTGATGGAAGCAAAGTCAAAGCCAAAAACGATTGAAAATTTGTGAATAACCCTGAATTTGAGGGTGTAGTCAATACAGTTCAATGTAGGAGTACTACTAAGAAGATTTTCAAGATTTTAGAAAGATCTGGTCTGAATTTCTTGTTGAAAGTATCTGCCTTTATGTTGTTTCTGTTTGTCTCTTCTACAAAGGCAAATTGCAGTGTCTCAACATTAAAACCATAGTTGGATGCCTGTTTTTATCTTATTTTTAATGGAATGCATTTTTTATTGCTGTTTTGTTTTTTAAAAATAAAAACAATATCTACCTATATGTAGTGAGTCAAAACAAAAAAAATAAAAGTTTGTTTGAACACTATCATCTTTTACTACAAAGAAAAAAAGCTCCCCTCAATAGTTTTGTTGTTTCTTATCTTGAATTAAGCCTTTAAATATAATGAAAAGGGTTCAAATATTTTTGTGCACATTAAATTCTTCCATTTATTTCATTCAAATCAGGTCTATCTAACAACATGCTCAAGAAATAAGCCCAGTTACCTGGCTCATGGGTGACTGCAGGTGGTATTCCATTACATTAATTTTTTAAAAAGCCTGGCTATGTTTTGTTTTCACACATAGAAACATCCTTCCATTAAGAGTGAGCACGACACTTATTTACATACCTTAAATTAAACATGAATGAAAAACATTTGTGCTTTCTTTTTAAAAAAGAAAACTGGCCTTTGGTAGAAGAATGATAAGTAAAAGGAGAAACTGAAATTGATAAATTTTCATTCCATATCATTTTACTTCTGGAAAAAAAATGAAATCCATTCCCATATACTTCTTATTCTAATGTAGAAAGAAATATTTCTGAAAAACAACCAAAAATAAAGAGCCCTATTAAACTGAACATTTGGCCAGTGCATTTATAGAAACATGATTAGTCACCAACRTTTAGATTTTTTTACAGTAATTACCTAATGGTAGTCTGTGTGTATATATATATGTATATATATTTATGTATATGTATATGCAGTCTAGGGTTCACACTGCAAAATAATTTAAAAAAAAATAAACAAAGTATAAAAAGAATTTTCAGCAAAGTGGAAAGATTGACAATTGATGGGGATTACCTCTTTCATTAGTGTTCGTGTATCAAAAAATTTACTTTACTGCCTTATTTACAGTGAGAAAAGCCACCTAGGAGGTATGACAAAAATGGAAACCTGTATTAATTTTGTCTATCTKCATTGTGACTTTTTTCCCATTTGCTGTTAACCATATGAAATTATGGAAATCTACTTGTGAGATTGCTGAAGTAGGCTCTTCTCTATCTGATGACTAAAGAAGATCATCTGGCTTTTGTCTGCATAACTGTCTGTAACCCACTGACAACCTCRAGATACTTGAAAGCAGGCACCATCTTTCACAGAAGACATAAAGATATCAAAATGCGTGTTCTGCATGTGACACAAAACAATTCGACAATTGTCATGACAAGCCACAAGAAACTCAACCCATTGGTCTAAGCAGGTTTGTAAAGTTACTTTGCACATCTCTAGCATAAGGCTTTACTGCTTTCATCTAGTGCTCATGCAGGGATAATGGATTTTTCTCACTTCCAGGGGAAAATCCATCCAGAACCAAACAGCTGTCTTGACAAATAATTGCATGAGAGCAGAATTCCCCCCTAATAACAATTATTGAGGTGATAAGAGGTTAATAACAAATGTGGATTGTGTACTTCCATCAATACACGTGATGGAACTCACAATAAAGAAATCTATATTTGTTCTCATTCTGCTTTTCAAACTGTAGAATAAATAAGAGACCATGTTGTAATTATTTACAGGGGAAGTATTTTCTGTATATAAGATAATTTTAATTGAGGTACTCATAATTAAAATGCCAATTAACCTTGATTTTGCCTCCTTTATTGTTATTTAAACTCAACACAAAATAACTTTGATGCAGATGGAGAATTGTAAAACATTTAATGAGGTAAATTGCTTACGGAGTTTGACTTCAATTAGTTCAGTCATTTCCTGTTAGTGCTAATTACATAATTAAATTATTTACATTTAGCAAATATAGTTAGTATAAACTTTTATTTCGTGAGAATTAACTCAATATTGAATGACCTTATTAGTATACACTTGTGACTTAATTTATGTTTTGTAAACAGATATTTTGATTCTCATTTTTCCACACAAGCTGCACCAGTTGTAGCTTATTTTACCAATGCAACATGTCTTTTCAGCCATTCAATTCAAATGTATGGAATGCACTATACAATTAATTATCAAAGCAACTGAGAGTCTGTATTTACATTTCTCTTGCGCAAAGCACSTATGAAGGCATCATGACTATTTTTCTAGCATGAGTGTTTTTATTATTCAGCTGCTTTCACACTGGGTTCAATTAAAAGCATTCAGCATTCTGAAAGAGAAAGGTGGGATACCCACAGCAATGCATCCAGCAGCTTCCTTTGTTAGAGTAATGTCCTTGCAATTTATCATTACTTAAATGAATATTCTCACTATCACCATACCTTCCWCTGCCTTGGCTCACTTCTCTCTGGTCAGTGAAACTGTCAAATGCCATTATACCCTGCCTAGGTTAAAAATCATGAAAACACATCAGCGGACAATGTCTTTTGCAGGGAAGAGGAGTAATGGTATGACTTGAGTCACTCTATTCTACTCATATTGTTTGGATGCCTGTGTATGCTCATCTTCAATTTACTATGAACTGGAAATAATTCATACTTCCTGACTATTTTATTCTTGTAAAATTCTACTAAAAGGAATTCAAATATAAAAATTTTAATTAAAAATGTGGTTGTAGGAATTATCATGATTTAACATTAAGCAAGTACAATTTGGTTGATCCTCAGAACCCTGTCACAAATGCTTAAATGGCAGACCAGTCACCTATACCCTCTGCCACTAAAAAACAGACCCTTTTTTACTCTTTTTTGGTAACCTGGTCAGACCCACTTTCAAAATTAATTTCCAGCTGGACATTCAACAACCTCTGGAACAGATACAGATAGCAGAAAACTGTCTCATATTCTACTGTATTCTTTATGATGAATAGTAAATGCACTGTTTCAGTACAGAATTTCTTCCACCAAGCCACAAGGCACTCCCTCGAAATCTACCACAACCTCAGTCTTACCATGTTTTGTGCAGATATTGGAAAGAAAAAAATTGTCCCATCCTTTTAGAGCACCCAGCTGAAAGTGTGATTTGTGAAAAATCTGACATATCTAATAATTACAGAATGGACACTGAGTCTTTGTTGCAACAAGAATAAGTCAAACAAATTTATTGGCTTGATGTTTGTCTGTCATATCCCAGTTGAAGCAGAATGCAGAGAAAACCAGAGAGAGGATAGTTAACACCCACAAAGGAGGCGATTTTTGTCACTAGAAGCTTTACCTGAAAATGATAAAATAGTGAAAGACAGTCAATATCTGAAAGACTTTTCACCATCCTAACGACTTCTGCATTTCCTTAAAAATAATAGGCAGCTCAGCATTTGTAAGAGAGATTGCAGTCTTCCTGTGTGAAGCACTCGGTGTTTTCTTAGTGACCTTGACTTGTCATGAGGGCTGCAGTAGAAAGGACAGATACCATGCAAGAAAATTCAAGGAATACATCTGCCACTAATCATCCTGGGGAGTGAGGGTTAATGGTGGGGATTGTTTCATGCCAGGCTGAGAACACACAGGAATTAAATAAATGTGGTATCTAAAAAACAGATAAATGTAGAGCATTCAGAAATTACTTTGATATCAATTGTGTCTTGGCATGCATCATCTGCCAGAAAGACTGATGATTTTATTCTCATTTACATCTGAAAATTCTTTCTGGAAGTCTATCCATTAACTGCCCTAATTTCTACATRTTTCTGAAAGTGAACTACATAAGCCAATACCTAAAAAATATGGAAAGGGAAACAATAACTCATAGGAGTCAAGCAAAGCAATCCAAAGAATGTATTTTTTATGGTTTAAATAATTAACTGAATAGAGCACATTAAATAACTAATACTAATAAGGAAATTTGTACCTCCTCAGAAAATGCTGTTTCCTAGATGTTTCAAATTAGCACCTCAAATAAGCTTGTATAAGCCAATCAGATACCTGATTAAAAATAATTCTAGAAAACAGCCAATGCATGAATTCTTTGTCTTAAAATGACTAATATAAATTATTGTTTCTAATAAGGTGTTGTTTTCCTACAGCATGCCAAGGAATTTGAGGGACTCAAAACCTGTGATGCTCCAGTTTTTCTTCTCAAACTTCTACAATATAACTGCTTTAAAACAAAAACTGTATATATGCCCCAGGATTCTTCTGTTTAGTGACTGTTGTATTTTTAGTCAATAGATCAGGATTTTTTTTTTTTTTTAATTGTTTTCCTGCACTTTTTGGTAGTAGTAGCCAGAATGTGTGCTTGAATCACACACAACAAATGTGTAAAAGTGACACAGCCACTTAGTTTTTTAAAAATCAAGAGAGAGCTCCAAACAAAGAAGAAAAATTAGTGGAGTCTCTTTTTAATTTWAAAAAAAATCTTCAATAAGGAATGTACATTATACTGTACTGGAAATAAAAGGAGYTGTCTTGCCCTAAATGAATCTTTACATGAGTTGAAATTGTGTAAGTTCAAAGAAAAAGATTTTACTTCTAAGCTAAAGTAATGGAACAGAGTTTTAAACTAAAATGACCATTGCAATGAGTCACTTCACAGCATTTCTAACTCTGCAATATAGATAAACAGAAATTCTCAATCCAAAATATTCATTGCCATGAATTTATKTTATGGGTAATATACCACCCATTGYATATGTCTGTGAGCAAGCTGTGGATATTAGTATGTTTTCTAGCRCCTATCAGAAGATTAATTGAATAATTAAGTGTTTGTGAACCTCACCCATATAATTAAATTAATATCTCCTTGTTGAACAGGAAACCATATTTTAAAAAAATCAACTTCTTTTTTTTTTTTTTAATGTATATTTAAAGCATATAAAAAGCTAGAAGATTGTTAAGATATTGCCAGTGTCTCAAAATATTTCAGGAATTGTTGACTTTTCTTCTTTGTTGAACACAGTTACCTTTTAATATGACTCTCTTTCTAGAAGATGATATGCTGAAAGGTTTCTGATATAGAATAATCCTAGAATAATACTAGTCTATCATTAGTAGTTGTGTCTTTGGCTGTTCAAAAACTACCTTTTCTTTTTACTAGATAAAAGAAATAAAACTGACAATTGTTCAATTTTTTTTCATATCAGGTTGATATTTCTTTGAGACTTACAAACAAGTACAGTACATTTGAACTTAACTTTTGATCTAATTGTTCCTATACAACTTGTATTTAACATCTTTGATCTCCAAGTTAGTGATCTAATCCACTGTGTAACTCAGCTTTTATTGATCTGTTCTCATGCTGAGCAAATCAAGTCTCACTTTTATGGCAGAGATTGAAAAAGATAGTAAAACTGCCTCTGAGACAGCAGTTTAAATCTGTGCAATAACAGTGGAGGCAAGAGATAAGACTTTTATTACTCTGCCAAACTTCACATGAACTCAAAGTGTCATTAAATTGGTATGTGTCATTTGCCACATATATTTATTTTACTAGATAAGTTGGTAACCACCCATTTAGATGCAGTGCAGYGCCACAATTTCTTCACCACATCTTCTTTGCCACAGAATCTATCTCTAATACTCAAAATTCATTTGAAATGTCTTTCTTATGGTACTTTGCATACTTTTCAGATTTTCTGTTCTCATGCAGTTTTCAAAAAGAATTTTTTAACCTCTTTTACTTGAATGAATTCCAAAAGCAATTTTCAATAGTTATACAAGTGGGACCATTTTTAATATGCTAGTCTGTCATGATGAAAGAAGATTAATTCTCATATACTCTGAGCTTTTCAATCATGCTCCATAATGTGTGAGTTCTGTAATGCCTAGTGTTATTACATTACTAAGCATAGAGGAAAATAAAAGCGGTAAAAGTGCTGTATCTCAGCTTGATGTTATTGAGCGTAGTTTTACTTTAGAGGGTTTCCTATTGTGGTATTTTTCCCATTGTTCCTTAAGAAGAAAGACCTGATGAGCACACTGAAAGTAAACGACATGTGCAATAGGTGACACTTTTCACTCCCATATACAGAGCAGTGGTGAAGCAGAAAATGCTTGAAAATAGGTTGCCTGATTTTTTTTTTTAAGTTTAGTGTCCTGGAGTTCATCCAAGATTGACGATTCTACCTGACAACTTGCATGCCTATCAATCACACAGTTCTGGTGAACAACCTACCTTCCTATCTGAAAGTCAAGGCATTTATGATGTTGGACCTACAAAATGCTGAATACCCTCATATAAATCATAAGGAAAAGTTACTCTCTTTTTACATTGTGTTAAAGTTCTATTGTACATGAGCATAGGTACTACACCAGTGCAATGTGAGGGCAGAATGCACTTTTATACTTGGGGAAGGGCCACAGAAGTCTGTACAGTTGATTGTAATGAGGTCATGTGAATGAAATGTATATTCCTGTAAAGGCACATCCACATCAATCAGATCTATCTACCTRTTATCATTTGTTAGTAGCTTCATTTTCTCTGAGACAGCTGAAGGATTGGGATTTGCAAATGAGAATATCAACAATGAAAGAATATGACTCAGGTCTAGAATAAACTATTCAAATCAAAATTTTACATTAGAAACTTTATGAATATGATTTTATTTCCTCATAATTTAAGTATATCAAGTAYAGAATTTTTATATATATTAAGTATATCAAGTATAGAATTTTTAAGGCAACATATTGATTATGTGTCTCTTTTTAATTTAGAGGTAAAAGGTGTACGGACACCATTCAAATACTGATTCCTCTTCCTTCTCATCACTAAAATCAAACATACAGTCCTTTCAACATTTCTTAGGTTTTTGTATGGGAAAAAGTAAGAATTATCAATGATAAATACYGTTAATCTTGATGCACAGTCTCAAAATACCCAGTTTTAGAAAACCAGTTTTTGTCTGAGATACCAAGAGTTACTGTCTTTAGTAAAYGCATTTAACGTTTTTGTATCAGGGCCATACTGTGGATAGGATACAGTTTTGGTGAGAGGAGATTGGAAGGGTTTTAATCTCCTTTTCTTCTACTCATTATTATTTATTAATGGGACAAATATTTCACAGTCCTGTAACCTGGTCTCGTCAGGACAGAGTTATCCAGTCAAACTAAGTCTGTAATTGGCCCTGTGGATGTTTCACAGCCTTGTGGAACACAGAGCTGGCATCTGAAAGGCTGTACAGTCCATCTGTTAAGGCTTTGAACTCATTTTTCAAGAGTGGGAAATAGTACTCAGAACATATTAAAAGGAAATTAAATTGGTAAAGTTCAAYGTTCACTATTGATAGCACCACAGTGGTTTTAACTGACTCAATATAGTTTGGTCACAGCAGCACTAAACAACATGCCAAATAATAAGAAAAAMCAGAAGGATAATTATCTTAATAATTATAATAATAATGACAGCCAATGGAGTTATCTGAGATTAATAATTTAAAATAGAATTAGGAGTATATAAAGTTATTTTTCTAGAGACATTAGGAGATGCAGAATGAAGGCACTGGACCAACAAAGCTGACCAAGTTCTGAAATCAAGTTGTGCATTCACCTTGTCAGGAAAGCAGCCTGACAAACAGGTATCAATCATCTTGATTTCTCCGCCAATAAGTCTGAAGAGCTCCTGATGGCATCAACCTTTCAGCTGCCAAATTACACACTGCTTTGTTAAATTCAACAGCAGCCTCCCTCACTCTCTACCTTTTCAAAAGAAAGGAGCTTTTTTGCAATTTTATTCTTTTGGCTTAAATAACAGAAAATGTTAAATGGTAAATTTTAGATATTGGAGAAGATTTTGATTGTTTTATTTTTAATTAAACTTGAATACRAATCAAGGCTTGAATAAAAGCAATTTTTGATAAGATTTCTTTGTGTGAACGAGTCAATTGTCTTTAGGACAGTGAGAATGAGCTGATCTCCACCATTAATAAAACGCTTTGTATTAGGCATGATGAAAACGATGTCTCCCAGATGGCACCTTGAGAAGAATTTCTACCTAAAGTAAATTCTGCACTTCAACAGTGCAAAACCTCTGCAAATAAAATATAGGAAACCTAGTAGTGAAATGAGACATGCCAATCAACATTAGGGGACTCAACCATCTCTCTGCTGAAGGTGTGAGAATAATAAGACAGAAGCCTTCAGCAGTGCTGAGCCCCATGAGACTGACACAGGATATCTTTGGCATGGCTGATTCCCAACCTGGGGGTCATGACCCCACTGAGGATAGTGAGGCTATTTTCTGGGGAGCGCAAAAGTTTCTTTCAGAAACTGAGCGTTTATTTAAATCTGTTTATAGACTTTCTGACTGGGAAGATAAACTCCAGGAACAGTTTCCCTGACAAATTGACCTAGGAAAACAGACTATGGCTAGATCCTGAGACACAATGGAAGAAATGGCTKTTCTGATCTTTCTGTGCAGCAGAGCAAACCTGTGAAAGGTTCTCTTTCAGCAAAAGCAAATATTGTGTGCAAGCAGGGCTTCTCTACCAAAGGCCAAAAGCATCTGTCAGTCCTGGGCTCACCTGCTGATGTATGAGAAGCAGGCAGTGCCAGCACGCCTCCTTCATCACCAGCTGACCTGTGCTGTCTCATGGCAGCACATTTTGCAAACACCTCTTCAAAGGGAGGCAATGCCATCTGACAGCGAGGGTACTGCCCCACAGTGCCTTGTGACACCAGCTCYGCACAGCAAATGCATTTCGCTTTCCTTATTTCCTCCCTCCAGCCCCTCACTTTGTAAGTTTAATTTCCTATGGGGAAAGACAAACTCTCTGAGATGGACAAATTCTCAAAATTTAAGTASTACAGAAAGTAACAGGATCTGCATCACTGGGGATTCCTAAGAACTATGTTAGTAATATAAAGAAATATTCATCAACTTCTTGACTTCCAGATATCTGGTCAGCTCTCTGACTGTTTTAGAKGAGCAAAAACTTAAAGTGGAATGGGATAGTGTTAGATGGCATGTGATTTATCTGCTGTATTTTGCTCTATTATGTTTAACATCTAAGCATTTAAAGTTTCCAAAACTGAATTTTAAAGTGTTTAATTTTGACTAATCTTTATAACTTTGTTTTTTTTCATTTTTATATTAATTAAATATATAAAATATAAATAATACATCAAAGAATTTTTCTTGTGAATGCTATATTTCCTTACTGCACACTGGATAATAAAGCTTGWTTTAAAGCAAAACACTCCCTTTATTTAACACTAAATTTCAAAACAATGTAGTTTCATTAATTTCTTAAAATAGATTACTGTATCACCCAAAAATTGTTAAAAACTCAAAAAAAGATACTTTAATGTGTTGTTATTCATTTAAGTATTCCTTGGAAATGTAAATGAATAGTCTTTGGTGATCTGAGTTGAGTTCCTAGTAAATGTCCACATCACAAAACCACTACACTTAATTTCACATGATTGATAGTCTCYGTTTAACTGAGACCTAGGGCTGAGCCAGCCTGGGGACTTTATTACCTCCCATTCTAGTAAGGGTGGTCCAGCCAGGTCAAAGTCGAGGTCAATAGTAGGACAGAAAAGGCACTAATTTTGCTTTGAAACAGACTGCTCTTCATGAAACAAAGAACTTCACTTTCCAGCACTGTTTCATGACCAGAGATAACCTGTCTAGGAATGAAAATGTCTCCAATAAATATTATCTTCTTTGCATTCTGCTTTTACTCATTCTAATGTGATATCTGAAAAACTCTTCCTATATTAAACAGTCACTAATTTGGTTTAGAAGACATATTTTGCACACATTTCTGACTTCTCCCACTTGATATAAGCCACTGAGAATGCTTTTATACCCTTCTTCTCTCTTTTTTTTT
>NW_026623390.1:243985-246276 GCF_030028575.1 Malurus melanocephalus | reverse complement strand
AGTTGTTTAAATTTTACTTAGAGTTACTGGAACCTTTTTAAACCTACTTGGTAAATCATCTATCTGCAAAAAAGTTTATGAAGGCTCAAAGTATAAGAGATAGGTGTTCATAACTCAAAATATATTTTTATATAATGATYACCTGCTTAGAGYTGTGACTGTGGTCAGTTCTGCAAGTAATGCAAAAGTCTATTAGCAACTGCCTTAAATCCAAAGTAACACTGAAAGTAAGATTGGTGGATTTTTTTCTGAGAAAGCCAAGAGGGTAATTTTATGTGTTTGGTTTTACTGCATTTTTTGTTTTCTATTGCAAGACTTTTTTTTTCCATTAGAGATGAAGAAGAAGATGCAATGACATTGCAGAGGAAAGAATCACAACTGGAATAAATCATGCTTGTCGAGTCCCAGTCAAAAAATGAAAGCAAAATCATTCATAAATCCATATGAAGAATTAAGTTTGTACTCAAATTTTACTAAAAATWAGTGGATGACAGCTAATCAGGCTTTCAGGTTTTTCTTTTTTCCAGGAAGTCCACACTTAAATTTAGGAGTACCCTCTACCCGTGGGATTTTGACATTCTCTCATTTTTAGAATATATTTAACAAATATTTGTCTATCTTTTTTTTTTTTTTCCAGTGAATGCATTTCACTGCATTTTTTTTAAGGTAAACAGTAGCTTTCTTTATTTTTTGAAGTGTAAAACTTGCTTGAAACTGTACTGAACTAATCTGTATCTTCAGAACCAATTTCTAGTTAACAAAACTGTGGGCTGGAAGGAAGCTGCTCAAGTTCAGAACAGAAAAGTAATGGTTTTTTTCTTACTTTGRTATTAGACATTCAGATGCAGTGCTTTGATTTATGAGAAGGTGTTATACAGAAAAATCTAAATTTCAATCCTGAGCATTTAAATTCTGGGAGAAATTAGGATTTTAGATTTGGTTCATTGTCAATTAAAAGACATATGAAAATGTTAGAATATAGTCTCATTTAGGCATTCTCAGGTGAAACAGACCTTTGTATCTGAGACTATGTTATTTCTCATTTTTGGTCTATATTAGGATACACATCAACTTTTCTAATGAATAGGGTTCACTATAGTAATTTTAATCTAAAGATTCATAGTTCATTCTTTTCCCTAGTTTATGCTCGAAAAATTATGAGCTTATAGGTGATTCAGCTAGCAGGGAGAACATGCAATTCAGTTTTAAGATATTAAATGTATCCTCATCTGTTACTAGATTGTGCCCCCAAAGTACAAGAGCTAAGGTTTTAAACTGAAGAACATTGTGTAAATTGGTTCTATGAAAGGAATGATGCTGCCGTTCTTATATTTTCTCTTTTTTTCTCCTCATCTACTAATCTATTATCCATTTCTTGTTTGTCCTTGTGCAATCTAGTTTAGCTGAAAATGAAATAAGTATATTAATTTAAGTGTACTGAATGAAGAAAGATTGTATTTTTGAACCTGAAGGAAAATATTTCAGATGAGGGGTCTTAAAGAGAATATGGATACTCAATATACACTAGCAAGCATCTTTTGGTTGAATTTTGCTTCTTCTCTTTCAAAATCTCTGTGGTACTAAAAGTCTTACAGAGGGGTTACAATTGCACTGTTGATAAAAGAGCAAGAAGACAATCTAAAATGATTTCACTTTGTAAAAGAAAGGATTRAGTAGAAGACTTCTGGAAACAAAGCATGATCTGCAATGAATTGGAACCATATGGAGGAGGAAAAAACCTTAAGTCCAAGAAGTAAACATTAGTTGACATTCGAAGTGCAGATCAAAAGCTCCCATAAACCATCTCCTACAAAAAGGATGGAGAAAGCTCAGATTGGAAGCTTTGTTTGTATTGTGCAATTCCTTTTACACTCCTTAAATTAATTTCTAGTAAAGAAGAGAARGACTGAGAATCATATGACTTAGATATAGGGATTTTAAAAAATGTGTAGATATAATAGAAAAAATACCAGATTCATTGTCACATTCCTTAATCTTTTACAATAATGTAACTTCAGCAGCAATGAACAATATCATTATAACATAAGGATTTGTGTTGAGAGGAATTGAAGCCACAGTGGGTTAGCATATGGGGGAATTTGCTTTTGGACTCCCTTCCCCTTCCCAGTGGGTTACAGTACATAAATGGAAGAAAGCAATCTTCTTATTAAGTGTGATGCAGATTTATGAATGGATCCACACTGCAACTGAACATCAATAGATTGTCTTATTCCCAGATTTTTCTTCTGTTTTCTTTATTTTCTCTAGGCATATCTAGTTTTTTGTTGTTG
>NW_026623390.1:241833-243815 GCF_030028575.1 Malurus melanocephalus | reverse complement strand
TTTTTTTTGGTTTTTTTTTGGAAAGCAAGAAATGAGGGAATTATACCAGAGCAGCAGTGATATTCTCATTTTTTTCAAAATTTGATCTCATTGAATTGCCATGATTGCCATGAATTCTTAAAAACACATACTACTTTACAAAGCTTTTGTATTTAGTAACATCTAAAAGAAAGATATAAAATTGGAGTTTCTATTTGGTTCATTCATCTCTGCCTCAGTAACAGAGCAACTAATCATTCAAAAATGTGTATTTACTCACCTTTATAAATAAATGTCTGGAATAATTTTCAAAATTTTAAGGTAAACGTAAATATTTCAAGATTAGGTTCTAAACTAGAGTAATTGATTAATTTTACTCTAGGATGTAAACTTCTTTCTTCAAAAAAATTTTGGAACCTCAGAAGTTATTTATAGGAGGCTTTTTCCTGTGYTCTTCTGATAACTTCTCACATCACTTAAATAGTATGTTAACTTTACCTTATTTCTTTCATTAGAGCAATAATTTCTTTTATTCTATTCCTTAACTGTGGTGTTCTGGAAACATTTTCTTTGGGAAGAATACAAGTGTTCAATTTTAAAAAAAGATTCCTCCCGAACACCTTTTAAAAGCACGAAATTTGTTTGAAAGGGTCTCTTTTCCTATATTTAAGCAGACAGAAAAAAGGAAGATGGCTTTAATGTTACCTGTTCATCTTAATATTTTTGGTGTACCTAATTTACTTGTAGAATTTATAAAAATAATGGTTGACTTGTMTTGGAGTAATACAGGGGGATTGGACCTCTTTAAGAGGACATGCACAATGAATTACTTTCTAATGAKTTCAACTTTTCTAAGTTTCTAATCATGATTCTCAATTTAAAAATTGGCTGTTTTATAATTTGATATCTTAATATTAAAATTATTTTAATCATTGACATCATGCTGACATCAGCTGACATCAAATATTCTTTAAAACTAGAAAAATGCCACTATTCTAAATCTTTCACTATAATTTGTTTTGATTATAGGGTATTTTAGTTCTGGTCTTAAAGGCACACTATTTGAGTCCCAAAATAATCTGGAAATCTTTTTTTTTTTCTTAAAATAAATCCCAAATTTTCTGTGACAAGCATTSAAATGGAGTAGAAATTCTAGTGCCTTAGATAGTATGATTCAGCCAGCCTTACATGCTTAGTGCTTACCTCATTATTTTCAAACTGTATTTATTTTTTAAATTTATTTTTATGAGGTCAGAAAGTCAAAAAATGATAGGAATAATTTCTTTAACTCCAGTTTTCATTATAGTTGCCCTTTGTCTAATGAGGGAAACCATTTCTGAAGTTCAGTCATGAATGTCTTCTGGATTATTCTAGCACTACAAACATTCACATTGGAGTTATCTGGAGGCAGATTTCAGAAGAGACAAAAGTGAGTCTTAGAAAATCCCACTTATGACACACCTGGCTTTTTTCCAGTCTTGAAGRTACATTCTAGTTCTTAATTTTGCCCTCTTACCGTTGAATCTCACCAGACTGTAAGCAAATGGTTAACAGTCTGTACCTGCCTTTGTTTTACACTAGCTCTGATCAACAAAACCTGAGAAATGCAAGTTTTCTTTCTACTGGGCTTCTCTTCTCCAGTGTGTGCTTCAATCCATGAAGTTTCTGCATATTTTACCTCTGTGGTTCACATACTCTTTGCATTTCAGCCCTGATGTCTCTCCTAAGGAATGCACAATATCCAGGTAACAGCCATGAAGCAAAACCATGAGGAGGAGGAGGTACACTTGAKGAATGGCCAATTTTGAGCTCCTCTGAAGATACTAAGTTGGGAATACAAATATTTGAGAGAGTTACTGCGGCACCAACAGCTCATTGTTGATAAAAGGTGTCGTAGAGCTATTCCCCTTCCTTTTGCCATGCAGGAGTGCTGCCACTGAGGCCATGCTGACAACCAAGAATCCAAATTTCATGCATGTATTATGTGTGTGTTGGTCCAAGAT
>NW_026623390.1:155393-241661 GCF_030028575.1 Malurus melanocephalus | reverse complement strand
CCCAAAGCATAACCCAACAAAACCCAGCAAATTCTAGCTTTTGCATTTCATGCTGTTAGCACACTACTAACACCCTGGTGTACCTAGCACTGTAGGCAGCATGAAATGAGGCAAAATAAAGCTTTCTTTGTCAGGAATTTATAATCTATAGGCAGTGACAAACACAAATCTACAATGTTTATAAGACATAGCAAAAAGAGTGGGGGAATATTTCAGTTCTTGGAGTCACATTTTTGTGAAGGAGAGTGGATTGGGTAACATTGTCTAGTATTTACAGGAGTAAGGCGGGCTAAGARAAGCACAAGTCTGGATGGAGGAAACCCAGAGCAAACTGTGACTGAGGAGAGCAGCAGTGTTGAGAGTCTCTCTCTGGAAAGATTTTCCCACATTCATTATGTTAATAAGGCTCTTCTGCCATATGGATTCAGTGAAGGTTTGAATGAGCAAACCCTGCATTGCCACACCTGCAGTCACGAACGCCAAGGGCAATCACTCCCCACAGACACTGCTTAATTGTTCACTGGTTTACTGCAACCGAGAGTGCTTCGACAACTTCTCTGCCAGAATTCCCGATGTGAACACTTGGAAAGATGTGTACCTACACATCTCAATGTGCAGTGCTCCTAGCAGCCTTTTGGGCAATTTCTGGGAGCTGGAAAATGTTGATTCCTAGCCTAGAGGGTGGCACTGGGTAATACAAGGCAGATATCCAAACTGCAGAATTCATGAAACTCTTTGCTGTGAAAAACAACAGACAAATCCACCATTGCCTGGAAGGGGAAATTTGAGTCTGCAAGCTGTTAGACTTTAGGTACTGATAAGGAAAGGGATCCTGCACTGCATTTTGAAAAAAGTACAGTAAACACAATTCCAGTCTGAACAGGTCATTTAAAGTCCTTCCTGCCTCAGGCTTAACATGACACTTAAGTGCTACTACATGTGAAAAGAAAAAAGCAATTCAGCACTCATAACAAACTGCTTTTTCTCCRTCACTGGGGCTAAAATACCAGAGGATTTCTGCAAGCAAGGGAATTGCTGTCTGCAGAGTTGGGTTGTGTTTTCATTGGATAACTTCTTTGTGCACACTGAAAAAATAAATGCTCCTTTAAATAAGAATAAATGTGAAAGCATGCAAAAAAATAAGTTTACAGTTATAAAAGTAATGAATGTGGGGTTTTGTTTTTTTTTTTTCAGACCTACTATGCTGGAAAAGTAGAAAATCTTTCCAGTTGCACAGGAAAATTCTTTTCTGTCCACCGAAAATTGCAGGCCATTAGTTTCCCTGGGCTTCTTCAGGAAGACCAATGTTGGTGCCTGTTCTCAAAATTTCAACAATACAAACACAGAATTTTTATCCTCAGCATAAAATGGTTTGTTAACAAATTTAATCACTGAATTGAAGTTGACTTTGATGCTAATAAAACTTTGGGTCTAGCCAAAATCCTGACAGTGAAACCACTGAGTGGAAGGCAACAGTATGCAAAATTCAGCAATATATTGAAAGGATTCCCTAAAGAATGCAGTAAAATAGTTTTTCTGGTCAACTTTTTTAATTTGAAATCAAGACAAGATAGAAAAATTATCCTAAACTTCCCATTTTCTGAGTTAACTATGTTAATATGGCTCTTTGTCAACTATCTTAATAGAGCTCTTTCTGGTAATTTGGGGCATTTTAGTACTGACACAGAAAGTGTGTCACAGACAGCACAAATTAGATAATTAATTTTTTGTTTAATTGATTACCTATATAAATGTTTTCATTTTCCTTGATTTCTTGTTAATTAAATGCAATTTTTTTATATATCACCCTTCAGTAATATACTGAATATATTGGTTCATGCCTGACTCTCTCTATCTCAAAATGGAAATGGAAGGATGTCTTTCATTGAGCAAGTAAAATTTTTCTCCAGGTTAGGAAGTACAAATCGTGTTATTGAGCGAATGAAATTCAGACTCCTTTGGACGACAAGAAAATTCATGTTCACTTAGAACTTCTGCCAAAACTGTCACCTACTATCACAAATTGTTCACAATAATGACTTAAAACAATTAAGAGGATTGGAGAGATTATTTCACCTTTTCTCTTTCGGCTTGAGAAATAGAAATCCCTGTGAGTCAAGTAAATCCTGAATTCACCCACAGCTTCTGTAATCATATATTTTCCACATTCTAGACTGGAGATAATCTTTAAGAAAAGAAAAAAAAAACTTCATGTATATGTAAACAAGACTCTGTCTGGTATCTCACTAACAAGATATGACTATCACACTCTCCTTAAGAGGCAAAGCCCAAGAGCTAAAGACTTTTGTGACTATTAAACTATATTATTTCTATTAGAGTGATTGGTATCACTTATTCAGGTGATAACATAATTTGAACTGTGTAAATTCCCTGCCTGCCCACCCGGACCAATATAGTATTTTATTTGTACTTATCTGCTCACCAGGGTGTTTCAATCAAACAAAGGAGATTTAGGAGGATTCTGGGAGAGTTATTCCAAAGCAGAAATTTAAAATCCAGCCTACAACCTATATGATCTAACTGCCATTTCTGAGCCGGGCTARCCCACCAGGATTGCAGGACACACTTTTTTACTGTGCATAGGAGGGTCATGGTAAAAGGATGCTCTGGCTCCTACATCTGCATGGAGGTACAGGGTTAAATTGGCTGCTTGGCAAGGACACCAGTATGGGACAGGGATTAGAGGTAGCAAGCGATGCATTTTCAGGGGGGAAGAGGAGGAAGAGCTGATCCACAAAATGTGTAGTGTGTCTCCAATTCCATTTTTTGCACAAATACTAAGATTGGATGACTTTGCTTTACATTTTCAGCCTTGTTCTTGTCTGCTTTCCTCTTGTACTGGTATAGATTAATGAATTCACGCCATTTTTTCCCTAGGATTTGTAAGTACGAACCCTGAAACTACTAGATTTATTTGAAAGCATATGGCTGGAAAGAAGGGGAAAAGGATCTTTGACCTTCCTACTTTTGGCCCATTATACCCTAATGAACACCCTCATATCCTCAGAATCCATTTTTAAATTTTGGGTTGTTATTTTCTTATCTCTCTTCATAAACAGTTTCTTTACAATCTTTTCATTGCTTTTGTTTTGTCTTATAGGGTTTTTTTTTTTGTTTGCTTTTTTTTTTTTTTTTTTTTTTTTTTTTTTTTTTTTTTTTTTTTTTTTTTTTTTTTTTTTTTTTTTTTTTTTTTTTTTTTTTTTTTTCAGTTCTGCATGGCCCATAGCCAGAACAATAACTCTGGTACTTCCAACACAAACACCGTACAAGTGTAGGAAGACAGAATATGTATCATAGCAGAGAATAATTGATAAAGAAAGCTCAATGTCAAGGCTAAGCAAATTCTATTCTGTCATTCCAGCAAAAAGAAATAAGACATCAGTAACATATAAAATCAAAGCTTTTTCTCCCATTCTTATCACAGTGACTAGATTCTTCTCTTCCACCTGAAAAGGCTCTGAAATAGTGAAAGCTAAAAATTAAACCCCAAAAGATTTTTTTTGGGATTTGGATGGGTGGGAGATTTAATTATTGTGTCAGAGTTGCCTTTGTACATTGCTTTGGTTTACTTTTTATTATTTTATTCTTAACACAGGGAAATAAAAATATGATCTCATGAACTTTTAGAAATATTAACACAACAGAATAGTTTGTTTTTCATAGCCACTGCAGTCTATTACATAATGACACACATCCTGCGTAATAACATGAGTTTGTGAAGCATTTAGGAAATGTGTGCTATTTACCTGATGGACTACAATAACTGCCTCAAAGCTACTACAGTCTTTAAGGTAAACATGTGTTTTGGTATGCATACTGATTTAAAAAAAAAATATAGTATTTACCCCATATGCTGTAATTACACTCTGTGTTGTATACATGCATAGCAAAGCACACTTTTTAAAAATGGCTTTTTGTCAAGAGGGCTCATAATAATTCCTTCAGAGTCATGTAAAGAAAGTACTTAGATGATAAATCAATCATTTTCAGACACTTCTACTTATTTGTTGCTTGGGGTGCTGGATGTGTTTTGTCCGCTTTGGATTTTAAAAAGATTAAGTCAGAACAGACAGCACGGTGAGTAAGAAGTGCGAGGAGAAAGGAGGATGTGACTGTCAGGAAATCCCAAACTGCTTGTTAAAACCTGACTTTGTCTTCAAGGGTGGCATATGTCTTTGAGCACTGTTAGAAAATTGGTGAGTGCAGAGCACTGCTTGGACAGTCCTGAGACCCCAACCCAGCATGGTGAACTCACAGAGTTTACTCTTATGTGGATGCACCAACATTTTAAATGTGCACAACTGTTGGTCTCGCAGGAATTTGAAAAGTGTTCAGTTGAGAGATGCAGATCCCTCTCAGCTCCCTCCAGGGTCCAATGCAGTCCATACAGAATATAATGCAAAATTACCTTTTGTTTCTTCTCTTCAAAGAAGAGCTTCAGAAAAGAGAAATTATTTCTTTTGATGAAGAGAAAGCCATCTTACACTCCAGCTCATACACATATGCAAAGGCTTTGGGTTTGGCTGTGCACAATTCTGTTACACAAACGTTATTAGTGTCGATTATTTCCTTTTTTGTTTACTACTGCCATTGTGGACATGGATCTGCTTTCAGTGGATTTGGCCACAGCCCTGTGGAAATGCACTTGACTCTGTTTTTCTTTATAAATCAAAGATTTTCCTGATTATATAAATGAAACATATTATTCATTCCTACAATTTTTTTTATTCTTGTTATCTAGAGATATCTATTTTTTCATTGTTTTTCTTACAAGTATTCAATTTCCATAATATATCAGGAAAATTTGAGATATGTTGAAGTTTAATAGTTTGATTGGAAAAATTAAAATTATCATTTACTTAATTGAATTACAGCAATTGTTTGTTGTATTTGTGCAATAAAAATCTGAGCTTCCTTGTCATCCAAATACAGACATTTTTAAGGTCAAAAAAACCAAAAGAAAATTAGTGTTAATGTCAGTTTATAAAGATATTTGAGAAAGGAAGCTGTTAAGACCCATAAGAATATAAAAGATTAATAACATCTATTACCTCAACAAACATGTTTTTATATTACCAGCAGTCAGACATGTCTTTTCATGCTATATAGAACAAAAAGTGACATGGATTAATTATTATTCATTGTGAATTACGGTACCTGACCTCGGATGTCCTTTGCAACACAAGGCCTAATTCCTTTAAAATTCATTATTATCTGAATAATATGGAATGCATTTTGTAACAATCATTAAAACAAAAATGCTGCAATAAATGGATAATAAAGTTATAAAGATACAAAGTATGCTGCGAATATATGACTGTCTTTGTGAAAGCAGTGTGTAAAGCCTTGAACATTCCCTTTCTCAGAGGAAAAAAACACTGATACTAGACAGCTGTTGTGATACCTAGGAAAGGAGCTCTTATTTGAATTCTTTTTCCTTGCTTTGAATCCAGCCGTCATATACCTAAAGCTCCAATTGCACTCTAACTCAAATTAGAAGTAATTTTGTGAATGAAGTTTAGCGTTCTTTACCTGCATGAGACACAACATGGTTTGGTACTACAACTAATTTAATATAAAATTTTTCAATTATATAAACCTTAAATGTTAGAAGCATAAATGACCAGAACTGTTACTCTGAAAATAAAACTGAGATACTTTAACCTCTGCAGTATTTTGTTGTTCTCTGTCAGAAGAATGTGACAGCTACTAATAGTTAGATGTTTCTTGCTGCCTGCGGGATCAACTACAGAACCAAAAAGCTTCACAGAATTTGAAGACAGAGGGAAGGTTATGCAGTGTGATTTGAACAAATATTTACARGGTATCTTCACATTAAAGTGTAGTTGTTTAGAGCAATGTGGCCTGCTTTTGACTCTGATTTTTCCCACTGAAATATGCCATAAGTCACTCTGCTTAGGTTCTCAAAACATAAAAAAAAAAAAAAAAAACCCAAAACTTTAAATGAGAGGACCTCCATTTCATTGAAACTATCATACCACAAAGACTGGAAATTCAGTGCACATAGGATATATTAAGATGCTAATTTCTTAAAACCATTCTCAGAGTGGTTGAATTCAAAGGTGATGTGTCCATTTCCTAAATCACATATATCATACACACTGGGCTTAAACACAGGCCCTATATATAAATAATATATATAAATATATATAAATAATATATATATATAAATATACATCTAACCTCCAGAAAAATATAAAGCTGTGGTTGTGTTTAGACTGACAGGACTCAGAAAGAGAAGGATGAAGCGTAAGTCTGTATTTTATTAGGAAAAAATAATTAAGGAAATGAAGGCCGGATTCTAAATAGTTTTGAAAAGAAAAAAAGCTACCAGTCTTTAATGAAAAAATACTAGATGTAGTGCTTGCATGCTGAGTGTTGAAGACATAAAATTTCATTCCCATTAAAATCAATGGAAAAACATTTAACAAGTTCTCAAAAGAAATAGTTAAATATTTTTGGAAAAAGATCAATCTGAAAAGTCTTATAAAAATCAAACGGTTGTAATTATTGACTAAATTGCCTAATGAATGTGTTATATAGAGACTTAATCAAATATTGGCATATATGGGCCAAGAATTGTTACTGTTCATCATAAAAGCAGCAATAAATGCTTCCATAACCTCCATATTGTACAATAATAAAATTTTAACAGATATGGGGTTCAACCCCACTTTCATTAATCTCAAAAGAAGTTCTTTCATTAATTTCACTAAGAAGCTGGCTTTTGCTTCTATTCAATAACGCACCCATTAAAATATATATTCATGATAAATATATTTTTCCCATTCTTTTCTAATGCAGAGAATATGTAATACCATTATATTGTATGAACTATTAGAATAACATATAATTAGAATAATTATATTGTATAACTATTAGAAAAGTCTGTGTGACCTACTAGAAGCTATTTAATTTAATTTTTTAAAATTAGTTAATATATTAATGCTCATTTACCTTTATTGCATCTAAAAACATAGTAGATTGAAAACATTTTGGTCATTTTTTACACTTTAAAAGCACATAATAAAAGGCATATATAAGGAAAATTGCTTAAAATGATAGGCACATCAAAGATTTTGTAGATCATGTAACCACTACCTAAGGTTATAAAAGCTTGTATGTTATTTGAAATACAAAAATTCTTCTTATGATGTCCCTAAATTACTGCTACAAAATATAGTCTAATGCTAGATCACGGTGGAATACAGAAAACCAGTATCCAGATTGTGAAATTATCCACCKTGTAAGGRACGGTTTAATGGTCTGAATGTGAASACACAATGTATATTTCTATTAGCAGAAAGGAAAACACTGGTGATATGCAGAAATGTTAACAAGAAAAAAGGCCAAAGGAATATGTTATAAACTACCAGTTTCTGTGCAGCCTATTGTAAGTTTTATGTCTAGGGGTGGAAAGAAAAAAACCCAAGCTTAAACAAGGCCTATTAGCAGTAAATACTTCTGCCAATATCCCTCACAGTAGGGGAACTCCTCCAGCAATTTTCACGATTAATTACCAGTGGCAAGCGTATTCATAATCTGGTGTTAATTTTGCAGTATCTGAATGAACTCGGCTCTGGCACGCTCAGTTATTGTTTCCCTGTTACTAGTAGGATGAACTACTTGTTCAGGTCATGCTGTGTCAAAAGAGTGCTAATGTGTTTATATAAACACTACAAACAGCACCTGCCTTAACCACACATTTTATTATTATTTTCCATCACCAGTTAGAACATGAAATACTTTGGGGCATTTGGAATACAAATGACAAGAAAATATATTACTGCAGCTTGTGGTTGGAAGAGAAATACAAACATAGAATATGATGCAAAAAAAAAAAAAAAAAATTTCTTTATAACTCATTTGAATCAAAGCTTTTCTGTCCTTATTTTGTAAGGTTTGAAGAGACCGTCTTACTCTAATTTGTCAGCTGAGCCTGAACACTGTGATGCTTTCAGTGAATCTCTTACTACCAAGACTGTGAAATTACAAGAAGGCATGAAACCTACAAATGTCATATACTTTTTATGTTAGAGCTGATTTTATTTTTCCTGTTTTCCTTCTCCTGGTTGTATATTTTAGAATAATTTTGATAATTATCTACAACTCTTTTGATGATCCTTTTTGTTGCCTAAGGAGAGCTATTCCCGATGGGATTAATTGCCCAACATGCATGACTTGCTGGGCAGTGGCAATCCCAATTAGTTAATGAGGATTTTCAGATGTGTAATTTCACAACCACATCTGCAGAGGTTGGAGTCCATTACCAAAGTCATAGAAAGAAGTGTGATTCTTATAAAAGCAATAATGCACTCCAGGGTGTAGACTATCAACCTTATACCCCAACTGTACTTGAGGTTTATACAAATGATACTATAACTGCTCASCAGATCTTATGTTCATTTAAGGGATTCATGCATGCTAATTAAGATATAATATTTATTCTAGTAAGGCCAACAAAAAAAAAAATAAGGGACATATATTCCTTTATCTTTTCTCATGGAGAAAAAATTAAGGTAAATGAATTGGAGTAATATATTAAAATAAAATTTTTTWAAAAATCCTGTAAAGTTTTAAATAGTGTCAATTTAAAATTTACCTGGATGCCCGGAGTGCTAAAGAAAATAACATAAAAGAAAATTAAATCTCTTCAGGCAAGATTAAAAAAAACAAGTGGAGAACCTTTAAGAGTTTTACTGTTCTAGACAGCACATATCTCTAGGAAATGAGATATAGCTGTATTATACATATTACATTTCCATAGCATGTTTTATTCTTTCCAGCAAAGGAAAGAGTTTTGGAGTTATTCCTACTTGCAAGACCTGATTTAACATATTTGAAGTACTTCCTAGCTGATTAGGTACATATTAACCAACAACTGCAGCACAGCAGTGCCTAACAGAAAGGATATTTAGGCCATACAATATAATTCTCTGTTCTTCCTCAGTGTTTGTTCATGGTATCAAGGAAACAATATGAAATGAAAGCTTTTACCATACCAAATCAACTCTGCTTTATTTCTRGCAAAAGAAAGACTCACAACAGTAATTCTGCTCCAGAAGTTTGATGAAACCCAGACCTTAGTGGGCTGGGTGCACTGGCAAAAGGGATTSAACTGGCTCCTTTGTCAGCATACATGCTTTCAAAAGTCATCAATATATATGGGCAATTTATTTTCTCTGCCAGGTGAGAAGGAATTCGGTCTAGAAACTACTGAAGCTATTCTATTATTATCTTCATATTTTTATTTATACTATTTTTCTACCCTCAGCCTACATAAAGTCTCAAAATGCTTGAACATTTGCAGCAAAAAGCTTTTGAAATTATGCCCCTGCACTCAATTCTGGGTCTCCAAACTTCATTCCAAGTAATATAATTAAGAAAAGCAGCTTAAGACAAGATTATGTAGATAAGATAGTTATCAGCTTCTGACATAGAAGATAGCCAATGGAGGTGGCCAGTGTGTTCCTGCTTGAGGAAAACTATGAAATCTCCTTTTTCTTTACTGAGTTTGCCTCACTTACATCACACCTCTGACATCTGGTATGTAAAATCTGTGTGTAAATAGCATTGTTGCTTGGTTGTTTTTTGGATACAAAAGACAGAAGTTCACACTGAGTCTGAGCTGGGCTCCATGACTGTAATGTACAAGGTACCCAAATCTGCCACGGTGAGGAGGGAACCAAACAGCCACAGAGCTGGAGGAACAATAGTTGCATTCTGCAATCCCACGCAGCAGGACAAGGCAGGAGCAAGCTTTAAGGGTTAAAGGTCGAACAAATGCAGCCTGAAGGAATATAGAACTGCCTGCTCAGCTCCTCAAGCTGCCAAGGAGCCCAAGGAGCCTGCCCCAAACTTCACTGCTTAGGAGGAGCCGCCATCTGGGTGATGATAAGTTTTCAYATTAACGGAGACCCTACCGGTTTCTGTGCTGCAGCCAGGAAGGGCCAGTCCAGTGGTTTTACCCCACCCAGTAAAACAGCCCTGGAAAGGGCAATTTTAGTTTAAAATGTGCACAGACAGAGTACTGCAGAAAGAGCCAGTGTTTCTGGATTAAAGGCACTCCTACCTCCAAGAGAATGGTACAACGGGAGTCTAGATAGTGACAGGAATTTCATTGGCAGCAATGTGGAGAACTGAAAGGTAAAGGGAAGGGAAGTAGGCAGGACAGAAAACCACATTGGCTTCACTGAGAGCTTCTGCATATGCTCAAAATCAAAAGAGAAGAATGCCAGAGATGGAGAACAACTACACATGGAGAACTACAAGGGCACTTCCAGGTCATGCAGAGATGCAGTTTGAAAAACAAAACCTCAGTTCAAATTGAAATTAGTCATAACAAAAACTACAAGAAAGAGTTCTTTCTTCAGGTATAGAAACAACAACAAAACCAGAAAAAAAATATCATCCTGCTGTTATTCAGGAAAAGTGAACCAGCCTCTAACAACGCTGAAAAAACAGAAGTTCTTGACACTTTCTTTGATTCTGACCGGGTGCTGAGTCATCTTTTTACCAGGAAAGTTTGGCCACATAATCCCTGATGTCCTCTTCAACTTGATATTCTGTGAATGTGAAAAATGTTTTTGTTGCCTGCTGCTCATGACATTGCTTCTTGGCCGACTAATCTGTTCAGGCAGACAGGATATGGATTTGCAGTGAGATAGAAACTGGAACTCAGTGTCATATGATTTTTTTCAGCTCAGACAGCCAGGGCAGAGTTTTGCCCTGAAGAATGCTCCAAAATTGGTGATATGTTCCTCACACTGTTTCCTAATAAGAGTACAGAACAGTATTAAATGAAGCTTACATAAGAAGGAATGTCTGATGGCAGCTAGAATTCCTGAAGTATTTTTATGATGTTTCTTATAATTTGAAAGAAAGAAAACAGAGATAAGAGTCCACAGTGAGACACATGTCTACTTCATAGTGCCTGAGCACAGTGTGACAGATACCTTACCCAAGGATGTCTATCCAACTCTTTGTTCTAAACCTCTGCAGGCACCAGGCTGTGCTGGAAGCAGTCTGCAGTCTGAATTTTCACCAAGATGATGACGATAATCAAATACAGCAGGACCTTGCCCTGTATTGCCCCAGATGGTCCCTTTCTAGTGCAGTGATGGGTGTGGGCAGATGGGATGTTGTTCTCTGGAGCAGCAAAGAGATGCCCCCTGTTCYTACCGACTTATGGTGCTTTCCTCGTGACAGGGGAAATGCATAGCAAGTACTTTCCMCTCCATGTGCAGTCTTTGTATAAGAAAACAGGCCAAGAAACTAAGGCCTTGTTTATAAGAWATAGCCAAGAAACTTTCATGCATTTTGAGGACTGCAAATACATCATATTGCTGGGATAATGCTATTTAATACACACCTGTTTCATCAGTGTTGTTTTTTATGTTCCTGTCTTCTAGAATGTTACAGAACAACTTAAAGGATGTTTTAGTACTTACAAAATATGAATTTGTAATTAAAATAAATTGTCTCTGGTTATTTCATGCTAGTAAAAAATCTGAAGTCACAAAAACATGGCATTTCTGAAGCAAAACATACTCCTTGGATCAACATGCAGATTAATTTACAYTTACAGGCTGCACAAACATTTTCAATCTGTGTTTCAACTAAGCTAATAGCTTCAGTTAAGATGCTCAGATTTTGTCTATGAGCCCAAGCTAGGCACATCATGCATGTGGCTTCACCASTGMCYAKKACAGGGGGACAATCCCTGCCCTGCTCCTGCTGGCCACACCATTGCTGATCCAGGCCAGGATGCCATTGGCCTTCTTGGCCACCTGGGCACACCCTGGCTCATGTTCAGCTGCTGTCACAGCACCCTCAGGTTTTTTCCTTTGGGCAGCTTTCCAGCCACTCTGCCCCAAGGCTGTAGTGCAGTACAGGGTTTTTGTGACTGAAGTATAGGACCCAGCACTTGGCCTTATTGAACCTCACACCACTGGCCTTGACCCATCAATTCAGCAATTTCCCCACTTGTCTACACTGAGCCCTGATATATGAGGTGACAATCTGGGGATTAGTCACCTCAGACCATAGCTTGTCTGACCTGAATATGACATACTGTCCAGGAGTAGGACAGGGCTCTTTCAGAAGTCTGAATTATACTCAGGGAAAATTATTGTCTCTCAGCATATCTATTATTTTTATCCAAAGAAATTTTCATAGCAGTGATTTTGTGACTGTAACACTTGGATAAAATCTCCACAATGAGAGGCCAGCACTTTCTTTGTCTTTTCACCATCTTTCAGACTCCATGTAATATGGGTGAGGAAAAATATGAGCACATGTGATCTCTGTTCTGTGGTGCTTTTGCCAACCAGGTAGATGCGAATTTCCTGCTGTACACAGACACACACACAGTGTTTAATAAACTGCTTCCACTATGGACTGTTTGTTTTGCTTTGTATTGTGTTTTGCTTGTATTGAGGAAGCCAACAGAAATAGAGGTGTGTTGCTGCAAGCTGTAAATATTGTGTGGGATGAAATGATTTTTCATGGCTTTAAGACAATGCTGAGAATTCATTAATTTCCAGGCTGGCGTTAACAGGTAGCTCAGATGTTTTGAACCACATATTAGAGCTTGTGGAAATTTTGAATGTCATAGGAAAACTCTATGTAATCTCAAACAAATAAAATAAATTATAAATTATTAAATATAAATTACATATAAAATGATGGATCAAGTAAACAATAGAATTTTATTGGTAATGTAAATATGATAAAATACCATTTTACAGCAAAAAATATCTTTTTACTCTGAATCAACTTTTTATGTAAAAAAAAATTGCAAAATCTATTTGCTAAAAATTAKTACCCTGAAAAAACTATATTGCACACTACTGACCCTATAAGGAATCCCAGATTATATGACAAACATAATCAGTTATGAAGGAAACTAAGAGTTTGTAGGAGTTCCCTGTGATTTTTGGGGACTAATTTACATTACAAAATTTAAAGGAATTTAAAGGAATTTAAAGGAATTCAAATTTACCTCTAATTTAAAGGAATTCATATGCAAAGAGAGACAGTAAGAGTCTTTCATACTGAACTTTAATAAGTTGTTTATAAAGTAAACCAAATATAACTATGCATTTTTTTATAGTCCTTGAAAACTAGATAGAGTKGTCCATATTTCTGGGCTTCACAATCTGCAATGCAGCAGCCCTGTGGAATAGAACATAAGTAAGGGGTGTTTGAGAGGAAATTGAGGTCAGCTGTGGGCACAAAGGGGCTGGAATATCACACTGATTCTTCATTCCTCAACAAGAACATAAAAAAAAGCAACAGTTGTAGRTGAGGTCTGTCCATGCTTAAAACAGGAGGAAGGAGATGCAGAGTGAGAGATGTTGTTTGGCTGTTGTTGAAGGGGTTGGGGAGAAGAGAGCTCTTTCCAATCARTGCAGCCATTGTTTGCTTGGGCATATGGAATGAAGCATTTCAGCAGCCTAAGATGTCACCATGACCAGATGTTGTCATTTTTTCTAAACTTTCACCAGCATGTTTATTACATACATTCTGGTGCTGCTGTAACTSAGGGTCATCCCCTGGCAATTCCTTTTGAAGTGTACACCCAGCTCCTAGTTCAATCTAGAAGCTGCCCACTAACCACTAAAGTTGAGGTATCACTCAGCAGTAACTTTTTCTTTTTTTTTTTCTGTTTCTCTTTTATGTACTTTCACATATTTGCCCAGGTAAGCCTCCTACTCCTGACTCACCCTTGACATGAACTCTAAATGCAATTATTTGTTTGTTATGATGRTACTGAAAATAGTGGGGTGGTTTAGATTAGTTTTCTGTGGCATGATCACAGCTGACCTCCCTTGGCATCCTATCTTGATCTGTGGCAGTCCTTGAAGCAAGAGCTAAGAAATGAAATGACCTTTCTTAACCTGCACAGAAGAGAGATCCATAATAACACACGGCACTCCCAGCCTGGCTGCCTGATCCATCCCAGGCCTTCTGCTCTATCATTCACACAGGGGTTTAGAAAGCTACTAGTGGTAGTATTTATATTTTCTTTTCTCCATCTCATCCTGTACATGCTTTCCCTCTTCATTATGTTATTCTTCACTCTCTCCCAAAACTTTAAAGAATGTCTCTCCTCTAGACATTTATATCTTGTAGAATTTTTTTTGTTAGGATAAGGCATTTTGCCACATCCACATTTCTTCAGGAAAAATATCATTGTTCATCTAAGGTAATATACTTTGCCGCTGCCTCAGAGTAATAAAATTGATTTTGACAAATTTAGTTATCTCAATATTTTAGTTTAAAGATACCACAACATCTCTTTACAGGAAATAAGCAAGAAGAGGTTGCATTGCCCTATGCTGTGAACTATAATACATCTTCAATGACATACAAATGCAAAACTCATTAAAAAAAACCAACAAACAAACAAACAAAAAAAAAAAAACCCAAACATTTTACTGAGAGGCCAGTGGGTATTCCAGATTTTCTCTTTGGATTTCTCTATATAACAAATTTAAAAGCAGTCAAGTGTCCTCATCAAAGACATGAAGGTACAACAAATTTGTTGCCAGATAGTTGGAGCTAGGTAGAAGAAAAGAAAATGTGGGTTGCCATCACCACACAAAAGACACTCAAAGAAATGCCTGAATTTAATTAGTTTACAAGTCAGCTAGAAGGTCTCCTTTTTTTAGATTCTAGGCAGGCTATAATTTAAAAAATTAATTTACCACTCTAAAAAAATATGCCAGCTTGTAAATAGCAAAACACTACACAAATAATCAGTGATTCAATCTTTCAGTAAAAGATAAAATTTTGATTAAAATATTTGCAAAATCTGGGGGAAAAAAAAAGTAATAGTGAATGCATTTGGAAAATAGATCTCCTCTTTTCATATCTTGTTGTAGGTGTTCAGTATTGGCAAATCTAAAATAAAACCCTGCACTCAGTTTCAAGACTGAATCAAGATTGTAAAAAGGCACATTAGGGAAATAAGCGGGCTGATTAAAACCAGCTTTAAATCTCCAGTCTTTCAATTAACATAGTTCCTAAACTAACCAGGCTTTTTCAGTGTCAATATTTAATTTTCAAATCTTGGATTGGATACTTCTGTCAAAGAAGCAGTAAAACTAGTTTGGGAATGCAGGGAAGTTGGTAATGCAGGAATACAAATCAAAACATGAAAGAATATTCTAATTTTTGTGATCACAAGATATAGGGCTATTATTATGAATGGTGATAAAAATTAGAACGGTCAGGCAT
Organism: Malurus melanocephalus; assembly: GCF_030028575.1. Taxonomy (NCBI): domain Eukaryota; kingdom Metazoa; phylum Chordata; class Aves; order Passeriformes; family Maluridae; genus Malurus; species Malurus melanocephalus. Next base: position 226,376 of record NW_026623390.1, on the reverse strand, counting down.
AATGTTCTGGTCCCCACATCACAAACACAGTCACAGTCCAGGTCATTCCATGTCTCTAAGGAAAATGGTTATGTTTAAAGTTTCAACATATAAACAAGTAAAGAAGGGCTTAGGTTTCCTGTCTAACAAAAGAAAACATAGGTGTAATTYTGAAGGTCTCTGAAATTACTCTTTCCACCCATTTTAGATGCAAAATGTGGGCAGACATGACCCTCTCTGCTGGGATCAAAGTCACCTACTTCTTTAATATCCAAGCAGCTTATTTTAGGGGCTGTGTTTCTCTAAAATAGTAGGTACAAATTATCTTTCTGAGGGAAATGGGGTGAAAGCAGCCATGGCCATCCCCACCTGTATATGCTACAGCAATAGCTGCATTTCTTGCTCCCTCAAAGCACTGATTGCTGTAAAGGCAAGAAGGCAGCAGTGGCTCCTGCCAGGYTCTGGGCAACTCTAGTGGGACAAGACTTGGTGGCATTCTGTGTACCTTGAGAAAACCCCACTGCAAAACTTTCCTGTGAGCAGAGGAATCCTGTCTTTTCCATGATTTTGTTGTGGAAAGCTTGCTGGGGCTTTATAGTTGGTAGTGCAGTCTATAAGAAAATAAACTCCAAACTGAGCCAGGGCAGCATATATTGGGCGCTGACATGAAACCACAGAGGATCTTTTGGAAAGTTTACCCGTGTCTTCAGAAAAAAGAAACAAATTCAAAAAATAAACATATGAAATATGTTTATCATGAACCACAAACACAACATGACCAACATTTTCAAAGATTGAAAAAGGTTTGGGCTAAATACATTTGGAAAATTGTCCATCTGTTTCAATACCAATTCCATAAAATTATCCGTTTCAATATCAATTGCTAAAGCAAACTGATTTGACTTTCATTTTTCCTATCCCTGTGAGTTCAAATCTTTTTGCATTTTCACTAGGCTCAAATCTTGCAATATCATGTTGTTAAGAAAACTGAATCTTCAGGATTAAAAAAAAAAAAAAGAAAAAGAAAAGAAAGAAAGAACTAAGAAAGAAACCTCCAAATGAAACGTCGTTTCATGTATAGAAATCTATTTTTTTTTCCTACCAAGTCAGTATTCCATTCCTGCATAAACTTTAAGAATCTTTAAAAGTATGTTCAAAATTATGTGAAGGGTAAAATTATGAATTTCCCACTTGGAAGAAAGTGGCTTAAATTCTATCCAATTATTTGCCATGGCAACCAGCTAAACACAAAAGGGCTGGAATGGATGTAGAGTACTGCCTCTATAATCATCACTGTATGTCCTTCAAATCATGGATATGCAGCACCACTATCCCAATCTACTTCAGGGCCATAAACCTACACGGTAATTATATGCTTTGGAACACTTCACTTAAGTGCATCAATAATATAGTGAGTGAACATGTTCTTTAATTCTGCACCTGTAAATGGGGAAAAAAATAAAGAAATATTTCTATCAGAAAAAGGGGGTGGGGAAAGGAAATTAGATCATTACATCATTTTTAACCTACTTTCTGATATATCAAGTCCTGAAAAACAGCTAATCTAAAATTATCTAKTAATAATCAACAAGTAAAAATGCTGGCTAGGTGTCTCTTTTAGAACTATAATATGTCTTTATAAAATGAGTAAAAAGAAGAAGCTCCAGATAAAGGGCTCCATCCCATCAGTTGTTTCTCTGCCATGGTACTCACTGTGTTTCCACCAGTCGATTTCCACTACTGAATCCCCATGAGTTTGCAGGGTAGTAATTTTGCAGCTCAGAGCAGTGATTTGCAGAAGCAGGCCCCCAGCACTGACACACATATGGTCCATCTTGACCTCCTAACATAKAAGTTTCCACCGCTAAGGGTTATGAGGGAGGAAATACAAATTGCCATTTGCCTTTCAAATGTGCTCTGTGCAATTGGGGTCTAGATTGCAGACCAGGAGATGCAAGTTCCTTTCTGGTTCTGTTACTGAGCTGTTAAAGCTTAACCTTTGTATGCCTGTTTGCACTCCTGCTTTTCCCCAGCTCAGTGTGTAGCTTGTGAGCTCAGGGGAGCAGGAACTGTCTTTTATTTTCTATTTGTACAGTGCTTTGAACAATGGATCTCCACTATGCCTGTCTGTAGGTGCTAATACAAAATATGGTCAAGATAAACCCAGGTCACCTTTGAAGTTYGTTGCTTCTATTTCGGGTCTGTCAAAGGCTTGTGTGTCCTGGTTTATTTTTTCAAACTGTATTAGCTGCCTCATAAAAAATATATTATTTGTTCCCATGAATCTTGCATTACTTGTATTCTTTGATTATCAACAGCCATAATGATGATGATAATTATTAATGATAATGTCTGACATCATTAATATTACAACTATATCTAATACTATTTTGCCAAATATTATATGCCACATAGTTTTTGGAAGTCAATTTTGATTATACATCTGACTCTRAGGGTGAGCACAGTGTGTCCGTTTTAGAGTTACATATCTTGCAGGAAGAACCATGCGTTTGTATTTGTAGGTTTTTTCTTAGACAGTGAAAGGGAGCAGCCAAGCCCAGGCAGGGAGGGGCTGATGTGGCTGAATGATTCTGTAGGTCATCAAGGCAATTTAAAAGCATTAAGACACAAAACTAAACTCCAATCCCCTTAACATTCCAAGATTCATTAATATACCCTAGATGTTTCAGCTCCTGTACAAACCTCTAAAAATGCTTTTCACTCAARTGAGTCAATTCTTGTGTCAGGATTTTGTATTTTAGATTTTACATTTATTARTCGCAACTACTGATAAGGTAGTATACTGATAAGTATTCTGATAAGATTTAATAAAGACTCAAGATTTAATAACATTTAGGTGCTTAAACCTCACAGTTCTGAAAAAAAACACTGAAACGATGAAATCAGTGTCCTTTAAAATGAAAGATATAGAAGATGAAGAGAATCTCACAAATGTGATAAACTTCATTACATCTAAGCAGATATCTTGATTTCTGAAAAATACCTTTCAAATTTTGCATACTTTAAATTARTGATAGCAGTATTTATTGATCAGATTTAGAAAGTAAAATAATGAGACMATGTGAAGCAATTCTCATCTATGCATCCTTCCTACATCAATTGTAAGGTGTTAAAAAATGTCATAGCATATGCATTCCTCCTGAACACAATAAATAAGTCTGTTAATGCTGGTCCCTATGTGTAAAGCTCCCTCAAAATAAAGACCTTTATTTCTCTACCAAAATAAAATCTCTGCCAAAAAATATTTTGTGATATATATTCTGTTAATACTTTGTATTTTTTAAGTTGTTAAAACTTTCCCATCCATGATATAATAGAAGACATAAAAGTTTCGATACACATTAATATGCCAAAGCTTTACTGTTAAAAGGTTAAAAGCAAAAAAATGTGTATTACTTGTATTGTTCAGAGCTATTTTACAATGAAAAAATTGTTGAAGGTGGACCAGTGGTCAAGMTGGATGCATATTTTACCTAGCATAAACTGTGATAAGACGTGTTTTCTGTGCCTGTCACACAATACTTATTGTGTATGAGGAAAACCATTAGAGTTTTATGAGGCAATTTGAACTGCCTATAAAACTGCTGGGGGCAAAACAAGTTGGATTTTTAACAACAGAGAGTCAAACAGAGTATGTGGTGCTTTCACTGACGATTGTCATTGTTCCACATAAAAAYGGGATCTGTTTTTCAGATGTGAAATAAAACTCAAACATCAAACAATTATGACATATATTCTATTTCTTTGAAAAACGTGATGTCCAAGACTTTTTTATGGGGAGTATTTCCATGTGGTTTCTGAAAAAAAAAAAAAAAACAAGCCAAACTCATCAGAAAAGCAAAGTTCAGGTAAAGCCTGTCTTATCTTTSAGAAGGGAATGAAAGTGCCAATTTTTCTATTCAAGTACTCACAAACTAATAGTTGCAGAGCCTCTGTACTAACACCATAGCAATTACACAGAAATTATACTTCACATGCATTCATCACTTTATTGTGAAGAACCTTCAGACATTCTTCAAGCCACACTTTCATAAAGTCATTAGGCAAGAAAGTCTTTCTTAGTTGTATAATCAAAGCTAATAGTGGACTTTTTTTGTTCTCAGAAATCACATCCCAAAGTTCCCTGGGTTACAATAAGACTTCGTTTCTTCAGTCCGATCCAACAGGCATGCGATCGTTCCTTATAACCTTTACAATTTCTTTACACAATGACTCCTTTTCATACACTGACTGATTTATTATTTCCACTTTGCCAGGAGTCAGCCCTGGCAGGCTTCTCACCTCACGCTGGCACTTACACTCACGGTGTGGTTGGCACTGCTGTTTCTGTAGGGCCATGAACCTGCAGGGTGGGTGCCTCCCAGTAGCTGCTGATCTGGACCAGGTGGTAGGTTCCTCTCCAGCACTCAGAAATGTGGGTGATTTTCTCTGACGTGGGGGCAAAGCTCAGGGTGGATGCTCATGCACCTCCCAGCTCACACTGTGCTATGGAGCAGGGATGACAGCAATCAGGCAAAGTGTGAATGASAAGTTTCATCAAAGGCATTTAAATTTATTGCCACATCAGAAAAATCCTTAAAAATACCAACTACTGTTAAAAAAACCAATCACTGGGGATGGGGCTCAATAAAAGTTTTATGTTGTGTTCCCCATTTTTTGCTTACTTGTGTAGAGTTCACCAGTAAGTTCTTTCTTCACCAGTGCATCTTCCCTTTCCTATTACTGTAATGATGACCACAATAGACAGAGTGAGGAATTGCTGAAGTTTTTCTAAGCAGTAACATTGAAGTGTATGAAACACACGGGTATACATGGGTACACGTGTGTTGTAACACACTCATACAAGAAAAACTATTCTACTCCAGTCCCAGTTTTTTTTAAGCCAGTGAATATTTATGAATTATTTCTTTCAGTAAAAATGTTATTGCTTAGTTATATTAATACCCGGACATGGGTGGTAGGAATGACTAAAAATCTCTGAAGATCATTGTTTCCTCCAGAGTTGCATATTTTTTCATGGCCAAACTAATTCTCTGTATTGTCAAGCAGAGTCTATGTCTAACTGGTATTTGTGAATGACATGACTCATACTATGTTGCTTTCATGAACTTGGACACATAAGAACAAATTTCWGTTCACCACTTAGAAATTTCAGCCATTTTAAGTAATGTAACATCCATGCAGACCTGTTGCCCTTGTAGATTTATATATTTTTGTTTTATTGCTGTTTATCTGGTAGTGTGACTGGAAATTAATAAAATAACATAAAGGGACATTTATGTTCTGCTTCTTCTTTTCCATTACCAAAACCTAAATCTCAGCAATTCATATAAAGTTATAAATTTTTATATTCTTTTGAGAAAGGGAAAATATCTTTTAGTTCTTGTTATCAAACCGTTGGTTTTAGATCACTTCAAGAGAAACGTAAAAGTAGAAGAGTTGGGCATAACAGTTGATTCCAACCTGGTATATATACATAATCTTGCAGCAAGTCTTGATGCGTTTTCACGTGCTGTAGATTCTCAGATGTGAATTGCAACCCACTGCAACAGGAAAGTTTGCTGCAGGAGCACAAGCAGACTCTTGGCTGTGGAAATACAAGCGATGCTTCTGTGGTAGACAATTAAAGATATGCACAGCAGGGAAGGAGAGGTAATGTTTGAGATCCACTGTCCAAATGATCATAAATTCTAAGCTCTTTGCACTCTAGGACAGTAATTGATAATATTAAAGTAAGGTAACTATTAATAATTGCCAGATCACTTAATTTGCGTACCTCTGTAATCTTAATTACAATCTCAGCAAGAATGTCACCTTTTGAACAGACAGATGAATAAAGAATGAAAAGTCAGGTCTATAGGAACTATCTCTTGGTGTCATCTAGTGGTTACATTCCCATACTGCAAAAAGGGAATTGTGTATGTAGTCTTGCTTGTATATCCATATATCTATGTATAAAAAAACCTCATGTGAACACCCACATACGAACAAAATATGTTTGTTTCTGACTGAGTGGAGTAAAGGAAGCTGCCATTTTTAGCAGTCAAGGCAAGGGTAGCCTTTCCCTGCTCTTCACCCAGGCCTTTTTGCTGTGTCTTCTTATGAGGTCAGGACACATCGACAGAGCTCAGTTAGCATACACTGGTGTGAAGGTGCTGTCTGCTGCCCCTTTTCGCCTGCTTGACTGAGTGACTGGKTGTTGTTAAAGAACATCCTCTGCCAACACACAAGGTATTTCCTCACGGGTGACTGAGTAGCACTAAGGGGATGCTGACAGATTGAAGTGACATGCCACAAATCTGATTGCACATGGCACTGGAGGAAGAGAGAACAGAAAGCAAGCATCCCCTGTCCCTCCTGCCAGCTCTGTCTGCCTCTCCCTGCCGGAGAAGGGAATGGCATGGCTGACACTGAAGCAGGCAGCACAACAAGAAATGCGCTACCAGGGAGGTGCTGAAGAGACATTGAAAAATGAAATAAAAWTAATATAGCCCTTTACTTTTGATATAACTCTATGGGTAACAGGAAAGGCGGTAAAACTCTACATAGAGTAAGAATGGTTTAAAACCCACAAATTTTGCTAGAAATACCATTCAGGAATGCACATGATATCCAAGTTTGGAAATCCTTTTTCAAGAATAGGTCTTCCCACCAATTAATTGTCCATCACTGTTCCACAAGGCCTGTAACTTGTTTTGTTGCAACAGGAAGGGAAAATTTAGAGCCCACAGAAGTTTTTATTCTAAAAAATAAAAGACTGGAGTAGGCTTTAGCTCTGAATTTATGAACTTAGTTTCTATTTCTTGAATTCTAAGCCTAGATTTCAAAAATTTACACTGATTTTCTAACACGCAACCTGATATTCATGAAAGTTTTGAGGGCAGTGCTACACAATATTTTTGGTGGGGCTTACTAAATGTTCAACCTTCAGAAAAATACTTTGAATATTGACAAAATCTAACTTTTATTTGAATTTAGAAATCTTGCCAGTGTTTGGCTCAGATTCCATCCAACTGAGCCCATACAGCAGAAGCTACACACAGAATCGTGTTCCTTGGCTCTCCTTACTAGCAGGCCAAAAGAAGGAAATACTGAAGAATATAAACTTTCAGASATTTTCATCTCTGAAGACAAATTCAGCACCAATAAAGACTGCTATTCTGTGTACCTCCTAAAGAATTGTGCGGCCAGGTCTAGAAATAAATACAAAAGCATGGAGCAGACAGTCACATTATGCTCTAGCAGACAAAATTGACTCTAAGGTACCACTGGCATAAACCAGCACAGAAAATCATCCAAGTGCTCAAGATCCCATCCATTCTTCTCCTCATTGGGTAGGTACTGTCACAGACATGAGATTTGCCAACACAGGTCCGGAGCTTTCTAGACTGCCTAAACACAAAGTCTGAATCCATGTAGCACTACTTGTGGGTTTTCCTTCAATTTTAACAGTTCACAAGCTCATAAGAAGCCCCACTCCAGGCTGGAGTTCAGTAGCATTATGCATGGCATATACATCTAGCATCCAGAGACTTTTAAAAAATTCAGCCCGAAATGCTTTTACATTTTAAACCTGATTAGAAATAACTCATTCAGATGGATGTTATGCAAGGGCACTAAAATATTTACTGCAGTGTATAAAAATAACTGCTCCAAATACTGAGTTTTAGCAGTAGGTAGAGAGGGAAACTATGCAACTAAAACAGTAAAAAAATTAGAAAGAAGACGACAAATGATAGTACATATGCTTTATCAGGCTGATTGAAAGAATAAGAATCTGTAAGAATATTTTTATTATTGTTAAGGTTACTTTATAAATTGCAACTAATATCTTGACTACAGCAAATCTGTCAAGCAAGAGTGTGCCTTTTTGCTTGAGTAAACTATGGGAACCAATACATTTTTATATGTGCCTAAAAGGAAGTAGACCCTTACTGCTTTCATCTCCCTGTCTTCCTTGTCTTCTTTTTTTTTTTTTTTTTCAGTTGGAGATTATCGCAACATCATTAAATCTCTTCCTCAACAACATAAGATAAAATTTCATCAGAATGCACTCAGTTATTTCTCTTCTGATTTAGCTGGCATGGTACCATTGAAGTCATATTTGCTGTGCATATCATATCAAGGCAAAAAAAGAGGTTGCAGCAATTTCCCATGTGCCAGAATGTAGCACAGGCCTAATCCTTGTGCACGCTTCAACCAATCCTTCTCCACTGAATTCGTGGCCAGGCAAGGAGCAGCACACTGGGAGAACCTGTCCCACCAACAGCAGACAGGTGTTGTGTTTCCTTGTGGTCTTGTGGTTTTGATATGGGACCACAACTGCATTTTAGTTTTCATTATAGAACTTTTAATCACACATTAAATTTAAAAAAAATTCATGAAGCATTTTAAATGGGTTGGTTGCATACAATGGGTACACACACCTGTACCTATTGTTCTTAATTATCCATGGCTAGAGTTAGATATTGACTTTTTTTTTTTTTTTTTTTTTTTTTTTAATTTAGCAATTTCTTTCCCATGTGTCACTATTGCATTCTGTATTAATGGAATTTCTCTATGAAAATGAACCTAAAGCTGAGATGCAAAGACAAAATCATAAAAGATGTCCAGAGAGATGCCAAGAATAATAGGATTAAATCCCTCATTTAACTTTTATTTMTGGCATAATCCCTGATAAAGCAGTTTCATTGCGTTTATTCTGAAGGGACAAAGTGAAGGTAGGTGGAAAAACACAGTTTTCATATGCCTGTACCTGTGACTGAAGATGAGAGCAACAGTCAGAAAAGCCTGAGGTAACTGGAATTTACAAGACAAGATACATAAAAGTGAAAAAATGGAAATAAGAACGTTACTTCTTGAAAAGAAATCTTAAAATCTTTTTCATGAAAAGTGAAGAAAATTCTTTTACAGTGAAGACCCCTATTTTTTATCAAATAATGGCAATAGCAGAAGTCACATTAAATACATACATACATAGTTTATTATTATTCATTACTAAAAACAGTGTTTCAGTCAGAAAAATACGTGATATTTATGAGCAGAATACTCACAATCTGCTGTAATTGTTTTATCTTCTTTTTTAATTCAAGCATGGTTTTTTTGAGTAGACTGTATAAACATTCAAGCCAATGATTTTTTGCTGTTGCTGCATGTGGGAGACTTGCAGAGCTATTTAAACTATATATAGACCGATAGTTTTTTCTATGCACATGCAATTTACTTTATCTCATAAAATGCCATCTAGAGACATAATTTGGTCACTAACTGCCATTTACATGATGCAACATGCTGTTTTACATTGACAAGTTAAAGCCTTAAAGAAATTTGTGTAGAAAGAGTTTTGCTCAGAGAAATATGAGAGTAAGATTTTGGACCTATTTTAAGAATGTGGAAGATAGGTAGATCTTGGAATATTCTAGTCTTAGTACTTAGAAACTTTGATGAAAATGTATTCTGTTATTAGCARTACTTAAAAAATGCCTAAAATACATAATTGACTAATTCAGTCATTATTTTAATTGAAGACACTAAGTTTCTCCTAATCTAAGACACAGAAATACYCAGAACTAACACAGCAAAATTTCCCAATCTGTCTAAGTGAAAGAAATATATTATTTATTCTCTTTTTTTGATGCCCCACTATTTTCCTCCACTCTCTAATGCACCTGTTCCAACAGGGTTGTTTTACTGCACTTCCCAAATACAAAATTAGGTTAAAGGAACTCTACTTCTTTCTAAAGGTAAATTGCATTAAGTGCTGACCCAGAGGCAATGTGATATAATAAGAATACTTTCTGTAACTTTCCCCCTGTGTAGTCATAACCTGATTTTTCTCTAAACACAGAGAAACCAAGGCTATAATTCAGGAACTGAAGTACTAACTCTTTTTTTGGGTAAAATTTAACATTGCCATGTAGAGCTAGCAAAAGGCTGTATATAGCCCACTTTTTCWCATGATAAAAGTTTAGCACCTTCTACAGTGCCACCAATAATCTCATTGGAAGTAAAGAAAAAAAAAAGTGTTTGTATTTCCCACTTTAGAAAGGAGCTGTATAGGATATTTCATCATAAATATTGTAGAGAGAATACCTTTAAAGCTTCACTTAGGATAGSAAAGACCCTGAGTGGTTTAGGGGCTTTGCATGTTTATTAAAAAAAATTAACATCTTCATCATGACATCCAAAACAGGCAAAGAGTGGGTGCTGAATATTTTTCAATATTGAATATACTCAATAAGAATTTATTTATTTAAAAAGGAGTGCATTATTAYAGATGGCAAAATTCAAGACACAGATAATGTATTTGTTGTTCTGATTGCAAAATGGCATATTCAGAAGTAATATTCCCATTTATGAGATCCAATGTCATATTATATATAATATTAGCGAGTAACAACAGCCACTCCAGTGGAGTTATTCCAGTTAAAAAGATTTTTTAAATTAAATTCCCTATTTTGAGTTTTCTAATTCAGAAATAATGGCAGATGAAATTTTAGTTTAGAACCCAAAGGGTTAATCCAAATCCACTGAGTAAAAAAATTTTTGTATGTTGATTATTTTCTCATAATTTTAGTTTTGTGTCAATGCTGAAAAATTATATCAAAATTCTGTCTCTCTCTGTTGAAAAATTATATCAAAATAAATTATTTAGTTAGACTCTTGTTTGTCCATGCTGAAGCCCAACCTTATTGCACTTTATGAGCATAGCACCTAAAGTGGGATTTTGTTGTTCATTGAAAATTTTTTTCCTAGGAATATTGTTGCTAAATGGACTTGTCTCAGAACACGTAAAAATTTTCTCTTGCTCCATCTAGCTCTGCTTTTGTATTTCTTGCATGACACATGACTTTCTACCTGAGGAAGCAGATACACACTTTTTGTTTTGACACCAAGGTCTTTTCACCAAATCAGTTGGTTAAGTTTTGCCTGCACTTAATCAATTAAAGTTCAGGTATATGAGGAACCTGTAGTTGCCTCTCTAACCAGCATCTTTAAACTTGATTATCTCTGCGTGTTTTCCAGGTGCTTAATTTCTCTAATTAGAAAAATATTTGTCGAAAAGCCATTTGAAATCACTAACTGAAAACAAATCTCCTTAGGTTTTGCAATAAATTAGTGCAGATATTTGCAGATATTAATACTATAACTCTTCTCATGCATTTTGATTTCTAGATAAGCTGTTCATTATCAGTACCAGGGCAGCCAATACCAGTGTCCAAATTCAATCCAAGTAATAGAATATAGTTTCATTTCTTATTGCTTACTAAATCCACACACGTAAAAGCAATAAAATTTGTATTCAAGTTCATCACAAATTTGATTTTTTTTTTCTGACAGTAAGCATGCTGCAGAATGGCTTAATGAAAAGGGACTTAGCTCCCTGAAAGGCTTGTGCAAGCAAACTGGGTGCAAGCAAAGTTTAGGCCTTTGCATTAATAACTGAAAATATTGCTCAGGGGCAGCATTGGGCCTCTGTGTTGATAATGGGAAACATTGCMGGATGTGTGTGTCCAGAGTGTTCAAAGACAGTTTTTGATATGTTGCAGGATGCAAGCACTAAGAATTGTCAAGGTCAGGATGTTTTTGAGAGATTAGGAAAGAACCGAAGAGGGGAGTGAAATGAGAATGTAACTTTCTGTGCTTAGCCAATAATATTGTAGCAAGTAGGCATAATTAACTATGAGCATATATAACCAGTGTGTGGCACGAATAAAGTTGAAGTTTGCTTTATCACTCATATTGAGTGGTCCGAGTCTTCCCTTCTGCGATATAAGCATACTCACTTATTATTGCAATTATAATATTTCCTCCGCTTCCTAAATCAGCTGAATCTACAAMGATGCTCTGGAGCTATGTGTAGCACATACACAAGACAGCATGGGAAGACCAGAAAACTGAGTTATACTCTCTTCTGCTTGTTCTGAGGATAAATCTGATGAAGTAAATTATCTGGGCCATTGATTTGGTAAATTAAAAGTAATGCATATCACATCCAAGTATAATAATTCTGACGTTTCACTAAATAATATTAATGCTTATTTCTCTTGAAATATAGAAAATGTTGTGTCTTTTGAAAAAGAAGTGTATCTCTACATATATGCAACATATATCACATTTGTATGTGCAGAGTGGGAGAGACATACATTTGAAATCATATATTAATAATATTATAAAAAAAATTGTGAAAATGTCACAGAATCACAGAATTGATTCCAATCCTTCAGATAGTTATAGACATAAATAATGTTCCTTCTCAGTGGTCTCTTCTCAAGGCTGAACAGGCCTATCTCTCTCAGCCTTTCCTCATTAGAGAGGTGTTCCAGTCCCTTTGTGGCCCTCCACTGGGCCTGCTGCAGGAACCCCACATCTCTCTCACACTGCAGAGTCCAGGACTGGGCACAGCATGGCAGATGTGCCTCACCAGGGCTGAGCAGAGGGGCAGGGTCAGCTCTCTTGACATGTTGGTACTGCTCTCCCTGCTGCACCCAGGCTGTTTCTGCCACAAGGGCACTGCTGGCTCAGRGACCTGGCTGTCCACCAGGACCCCCAGGTCCTTCTCCTGGAGCTGCTTCCCAGCAGTCCCAGGTCAGCCCCAGCCTGCACTGCTGCATGAGGTTGTTCCTCCCCTGGTGCAGGAGCCTGCATTTGCTCCAGTTGAATTTCAGACTTTGTCCATTCCTCAAACCTGTTGAGCCTTTCACAAATGTATGGTCCAATCTTTACAACTAAGGGAAGATACTCAAGATATTTTGGGGTTCTTTCCTCGTTACATATTATAGAGCTCAATCCTCTCCTAATTAATGCTGTGCTGTGGGGTTTTGGGGTTTTTACCAACAAAACAATTGTGAATTTTTTTAATTACTCCTAATGGAGTATGGTTCCAAAATCAGAAAGAATCAAACATGTAAAATCAAGACAATAACAAAGTTAATACAAGAATTTTCAGAGTTAAGAGTTTTAGAATTTTGCCACAAACACTGTATCCACAGATGTTTTTTTCCAGACCATTTTGCATTGACTTTCCTTACATTTCTAAAGGATTTCTTTTTGTGATCCTCATTGACATAATTGTGCAAGTTTGGCTCAATTTTCTTGAACCTAGAGTCGAACTCTTGATCTCTGAGTTACAGTGGCTGATGAAAATTAGAATGCTAATGGGCATTATTACACATAGAGCTACAGCTTATATAACAATGTAGACAGAGAATTTTTTTTAAATAGTAAATTCCCTGAGCACAGTCATGGCTAAAGAACTCGAGCATGTCCTTTGCCTGACAAATATTATTAGTGCTAAGTTAAAAGTTTGCCTGCTGTCACTGTGACCTTAGCTGACCCCTTAATTTCTTGAGTTCAAGTCCAATTAACCTTTGGGAAGAAGCACAACTGCTCTAACCAGACAAGTCAATAGAATCCAATAGTAATCATTTCATTTTCTGGTTTGTCAAAGGGCAGTGGTCCCACCTCAACCRTTTCACACAAAGGTGGTAATTTATCAATGTTTAGAATGATCTGTACTGGACCATACCCAGTCCTCTCTCAAGTGCACTAATCAATTAAACAGGCTGTATCTCAGTCGTGCCACCCTGTGTGCTGCCACAGAAGAAGGCGCCAGTTGAAAAATTACTCTCCTCTTGTGATATTTGCTGGTTTAGTTGCAGGAATGAAAATATTGATATACACTTCAAGCTCTTATTGCCACAAGAGGCTTGAATTAGATCTATGAGGGTATGGTGGGAAAACCTGTCTGGTGTGAAAATTTCTCAGCATTGTCTGTCTTCCATTACCTCCTTCTACATGTGTGGCTGTTGTTGAGTTTATTGAGAGTTAGCCATAGCATAATGTAGGGGCAGAAAAGAGTCCCAGGAGAGTAAGAGGAAAGCAGGATTAATTAAATTTAGCTCCAAGATTAAAAATAGGAAAGGGGAAAAGAAAGATATGACAAAGTTCTRTCACTTTCTTTCAACTCTGACAGAGCTGCTCACACACAGCACTGCCACGAAAACCCTGAGGGTATGGCACAGGGTGCAGGGGAGAGACACAGTGACAATCGCTCCGGTGGCAAAGCTGGACTGACACTACAACAGCTATCTGTGCACAGCTAACTGAGTATTTAATACAAGTATGTGAAGACAAGCGGGATTGTATGGCAGTGGTTTGTCAGTAAACGAAAAGAGCAGAGGGCAATTTCCAGTGGAGCCATGACCAAAGGTTTGATCCTGAACCAAACTTCTTAGTGCTTTTCTTCTCCAAGCTGATGGTCAAGTTTTTCTGGGGTCTCAGGAAACAAGAGTGAAATAGARGTTTTCCTAAGATTTAGGAAGGCTGAAATTACATTATTCTTCCCAGAGCAAGAAAAGATGAGAAAAATTTTGGATGAAAATACAGAGCAATAATCTAGATGCTAAAATATGGGACCTCAGATTTGATGTCACAGTTAAAAGGGAACTCCCACAAATATTCACCATTGGCCAACATGACTGAAACATAGTTCTGGGAAAAAAAATCTTTGTGAAAGTGGAAACCAAAATGATGGGAACAAGGAACACACTTAATTTTTCATTTGCTTTTCCCAAGTCCCTTGTATTAACACAAGCCCATTCACCTTCCTAGAACAGAGCTGAAAGGGTTAGAGTGGGATAGAGTTTTTTCAGTAAGTGAGCAAAAATGAAYCTAACCAGGTATATGCTTAAATAAGAAACTTGATTTCCACTTAATTATTTTCTGGTTGTCTAATTTAAATACAATATTTTTAATGCTTCAAGTAACTTTTCATTGACTTATGAATTCATTAATTAACGGCAGTATTTGACAATTTTAAGATAAAAACTCTAAATTCTTCATTTTTTAAGAGCAGTAGCAACATTTTTGTTACCAAAGCTAGGTTTGCAATCATAACAAATCTTCAAAACACAATCAAAGCTATTTTTAATTTAGCTCTCTTGATTATTGTCATACAGAATACACAAAGATAGTAAAAGGAAAAAAAAAACAAAACCCTTTAAATTAGTTTTGCAGTTTCCTACTGTCCTATATTAAAGGCAACCTAATAGAATTTATAGGAGTAGAACCCTTTTAGGCAGCACTCTTTGTATTTTTTATTAAGTCCATACTTGCAGAATCTACTTAATGTCAATTTTKTACAATGGTTACACTGCACAGACTATTTTATTTTAAACCTGCAGGACACAATGATAAATTGATAATTGACCCCAAGGCCATAGCAAATAAAGAAGCCCTGTTTTTCATTAGTACAGTATTACATCGTTGTTAGGGGAAAGAAGAGCCATGCTAATTGAGTACTGAGGAGTTGCACAATTAAGAAATCATCCATGGTTTTAATTTCACATGTTTAAGGCTGCAAATTTCCTAATTGTGAGCAGTAAAATAGAGTAAGATTAATGTGAGATACAATTATATAAAGCTGCATCATCCAGAAGCAAGTTCAACCCTCTATATTTGACTACATGTTCATTAGTGGTATAGTGGACAAATATACTAACTTTGGATATTGTATATTTCTTTATTTGTACTTTCCCTGTGGTCTCTTTGGTCCTCTAAATCTGTATTTCCATAGGCTTCAGATGTCATAAGATTCAGTGGACAAATACTGAGTTGTTTGTTAAAAATGAGGGTTATTATTTTAAAAAGAAACTCCAGAGCCTCCTGTTGTAAATGAGCTTATTCTGTATGGGGCTTTCTTATGCTAAGGCCAAGGCTCGTTAACATTTCTATCTGAACGAGGCTAATTCTGCAATGAAAACACATGGATTCATTCACAGTGTATCAGGACCTGTTTTTTTGTTTATTATTTATTAGCTGACCTGTCATGTTTGTAGTTTCCCAAGCATTCAATGTTTTAGCACCTTCTCTCATCTGAAACTGGCTGTGACTGAGACTGCTCAATTAGGGAGGCTATAATTCAGCTCCTGATTACTTCTTGTCTTCTCCAGCATTTCTGGATTCCTCTAGCTCATGCTCACACGTTTGTCTCAGTGCAGTCTGTATTTTCCCCAAGCTCAGAGCTAGGCTGTGTTTGTTCCTGAAATACACTTTTTTTTTTTTTTCCCCACAAAAGCAGTATGATAATGATCACAGCAGCACAAGGTTTCTGYGTGGTCTAGAGAAGTCCCAGTTACAAAGGGAAGAAGGGGACCTGTTCTGACTACTTGAAAGAGCAACTGACTTAGAACAGAATGTTTAATAATATAAAAACTGAGCAAATAAAAAATATAGTGTAAAATTTAAGAGCCAGGCAGTAATATGTTCAGGTCACTCGAGCATTGATAACACCATCCCAAAGGAATAAAAAGCTCAAATGTAATTAAATCTCTACGTTCTGAAAAGCCAGTTAGTGTAACTTGTTTTGTCACATGTGGGTAAAGCAGCAAATAAGCATGTACACAAAGTACAAGAAGAGTTTTCCCATGAGACTTATCCCAATCAACTAATATTAAATGCAAAATGCACAAGAAAAGGACGTATAGCAGCTAAAATAAACTATATAAGARGAGAAAAGGTTTAGAAATTTTATTTTGACAACCTATTAAGAAAAAGTGGTCAAAAATACACTTCGACCATAAGTCAGGAGTAAATTTGTTCAAACGGAACAATTCACTGAAGGATATAAATCAGATCTGTTCTGACTAAAATATGACTTTACAAATTAATCTAGAGCAACCCCTGTGTGGAAGACAATAACATTTTACAATTTATTAAAGGTCCCTGCTTTGGTATCCAATATTTTTGCTATTTTATTCTCTACCATTCTCTTAATTCATGATTTTTTGCTATCTCTTTTGCATCTCAGCATAACTTCCAGATCTAGTCTATGATATGCTTGAAATCTGATTTCAACTATGAGGGTCTTTCACTTCAGTGCTCTACTAAAAGTAGCTCCTTTAGAATGATAAACAACATTATAATAATAAGAGAAGTAATATTACCATTGTGTGGAATATTCTTCTTTAAAAGAAGGTATTAGGGAATGGGATACAAAGCTGTGTTGTGGTGCATTGGAAGTGATGCATGACCCCCCTGGCTGGTTCCACGGGTGTTCAGCAGGCTCACCAGCTGTCTGTTACAGACAGATCTCAGGAGATTGGCAACACGCAGCCCACCCACCCAGCCTGTCAAGGTCCTTCACTGAGGAAGCCCTGGGAAACAAGACAAGGATAGAGCCATAATCCAAGCACGAACCAGAACACTCTTCCTTACACCTATGCAGGAAATAGYTGGCATGAGGGACGTGCAAGTCTCTTATGGTAACAGAATAATATATATGAGTAAAATACTGGTAATTCCAAACAGATTATGTTTCAAAGTAACCCTTCCTCTCTGACCAGCATTACTTCAGTTTTACACAGCTTAATTCTGAGTGAAACAGAAATAAGGTGGTGGGTGTTGTGCCAGCTGTTACACCTGTGAAAAACAAGACACAGATGAATGGCATCAATATATCCATGTCATGAGGGCTAGTCTCATCACCACTCCATGTCTAGATCATGAAGTGAAGGGAAAACATTTGAACCCATTTGTGAGACTCTTAAGAGATGACTCATGATGATGATGGGCAGATATACGCCACTGTTCTTTGAATTATATTTTTATTATTAATATCAGATATATATGGCATGTTTGTCCTACGTGGCACCAATTTTAAAATGAAAGTCATTTGTAGGTGCATAAGGAATGGAAATTGGGCTCATATACAGCACAGTATGTTTTAAAGTAGCAACTGCCCTTATTTTGTCTTAACACACATTTTTATGTAACTGCAACATACATTCTAGGTGCATAATAGAGAATAACTGAGTAGAGAAATCTTATTCAGTTCAGTGGGAATGCTATGCCATATATTTCCTTGGCTACAATATATTTTCTTTTTTTTTTTTTTTTTTCAATATTTTTTTTTTGTTATTTTTTTTTTTTTTTTTTTTTTTGCAATATTATTTTGCATAAATTGCCCTTTGTGCATTCTGTTCATAAGGCAATATGACACCACAGATAAGGACTTTCCTCCAAAAGCAATTCAATGCTTTGTTAGCAAACTTTCAAAATGCTTTGAGTATACTAACAAAAAATGCACACTTATAAATATGTATTAAGAGAATAGCTATAAGTGACAAAAAAAATGTTCTTTGGAATCACTGGTTTTGTATAACAATCAAAATGAATTGGTAAACTATTGAAATACATGTTGCACAAATTTTGGAAACCTTTATTTTACTAGTGGGCTGTTCAAAAAGAAAAGTTTGTGTAGTGGTGCTTTGTGTTCTGGGATCAATATGCAGRCCATTCAATGCAAGAAGAGCACGATCACCACAAGAAATTCAGTTACCCTTGTAGATTTTACCAAATAGCTCTTTTTAGTAAACTTACACCTATGCCAAGCAGAAAAAAAACAACTCCAAAGCGTTCTGTCCCTGTCTTTGGCTAATCTGCTGTCTCTATAATAAGTGTGAAATCTCTAAATATACGCACATTTACTACAAGCAAACAAGCTGTCCAGAATCTAATTAGACTAAAATCTGCCCATCTGTTCTGCATTATCATGGGGTTTGCTCACATGTATGTTGTCTCATTACTAAAAGGCGGAAAGGCAAATTGAATTGAGCTGGACTTCCTCTTAAAGTGGGATCAGGACATGAAGACAGACCCTTGCTGTGAGCCAACAAAGCACCACTGGGAGAAAGTGGGATGAGAGAAGTTTCTTTTTTCTACAACCACATGTCCAGTGCTTACCATGAGGCCRAAGAGTGTGCTAAAATACCATCGTTTGACACAATAGGACACATACTACAACTATATAACYCTTATTTTCAATGCAAATTGTTTGCTTTTTTCATCATCCTCTGTGTTGCATGTATATTACTATCTGCCTGCCATCATATGCCGCATTTCAGGAACAAAACATGTTTAACCTTAACTGGAAAAATTCATTGAAGCTAACTTCTCTTATAAAAATAATTAGAATAATATCTAACTTTAAAGAAAATACTTATTTTAATAACATAATTAAGGTTTTAAAAATGTTACTAAAGGCCACAGGGTACTGAGAGTAATTTGTATGGAAATAGGAATTTTTATATGAACATGGTTATTTGCATATTTTCTAATCACTTATGTGATTAATACTTAGCACTTACAAGCATTTGTGGGTATCTCCCATAAGAGCAATTTGCATCAGCTGTAAACTCCATTGTTTTGGAGAATAAGAATTTCTAGCAGACTGTTGCTACATTCCTTAAATAGAAATTGAGAAGATTTATTTAAAGGACATAAATGAAGAAATACTTTAAAAATTAGTAGGTTTTGAGGATTRAGGAGGATCAGTTCAGATATTCATTCAAAAGCTGGAGTACGTAAAGAAAAACTGGAATATATTTCAATCTTTTCAGTAGTCCTCATTTCTACAGCACTTGAAGACATAACAGACTTTAATTCTCCAATCCTGCTTAATGACAGCTCCTTGAAAAACGCAGGACTTGTGTGCCAGGCCATCCCCAGGAGCAGGATGAGCCCACCTTTCTTCTTGTTTCAAGGAACCAGACACCTCACTCCCAAGGAGTCCAGCTCACCTGCTTTCCTCTGGTGCTATTTCTCACAGATCACACCAACAGAACAACACAAATGGAGAGCAGATCTGCATAGCATACTACAAAGATTGTTTGCATAATTTTTAGGCTAGTGACAGGAAGATAAACCTGGTACAGGGAAGGGTATAGAACTTATCTCTTGTTTCTGTATACCCTGAGAAGAAGTGAATTTGCACAAGTGAATCAAGCTGGATCCTCCTGTGCAGCACTCCACTTTCCTGGTATATRTCATTATATTGCCTTCTCCATCCTGATAGTAAACTAGCTAAGGTAGGATATTCTTCATCCAATAAAGGCTTTGTGTAAAATAGAAAAAGTGGCTTGGGAATAGAACCAGTAACAAAGCTTCTTTAGGACAGCAAGAAGTTACATGTTTTCACATAAGCT
Source organism: Malurus melanocephalus (assembly GCF_030028575.1). Taxonomy (NCBI): domain Eukaryota; kingdom Metazoa; phylum Chordata; class Aves; order Passeriformes; family Maluridae; genus Malurus; species Malurus melanocephalus. The sequence continues at coordinate 206,391 of NW_026623390.1, read as the reverse complement.
AAGAAGAGCTAGTTGCACATGAGTGAATAAAAAGATTTGAACAGAAAATGAAAACAATTTTAAAGACYGCATCAGAGGAAAGCAGTCATGTTTAATTTCCAACATTAACATTTTTGTTGTAAAAAATGCCAAACTCCCCAAAACTTCAATATATCACAAAATTATCTCTCTGTAGAAAGTGGAATCTCATTTGAAGTGTAGAAATGAAAGRTAGTATGTGCCAAGGAAAGGAGGAGGAAGAAGAGTAAAGGAGAGGGGTAAACTGACAAATACAGGTGAGGAACTGGAGACATTAAGGTAAAAAGAAACTTAGAGACAGGCCAAAATTTTCTTAAGGGCAAAAGTCTAGTTTTAAATATCTTTCATGATGCATTTAACCACACACCTTATGAAAAATTCAAAACAATTTGGAAGATTTTATTGTGGATTTATTTGTGCATACCCACATTTCTACTGGGTTGAGTGGCTCTAATAGCTGCCATGGAACAAAAACTCCATTGCCATAAGGTGACCAACAAAAGTAGGTGCTCTCATTGCTTTTTCTTTATTTTTTAAAAATTTATCTTCACACATTTTCTTCTTTTTTCTCTTTCTACAAATATATTTAATGCAATTTGGCTGCTGTAATGTATGCATGCATATATATGTATGTATGTGTGTAAGTATGTATGTATGTATGTATGTATGTATGTATGTATATAGAGGATTAAAATAGCCTCACAATTTGGTATTCATCTCATATGCATACCTTATAACTATTATTAAATCCTGCTTGATTTTAACAATTTTAATATGATCCCCCTTTGATTCTTGCACTTATCCRGAATAAAACCAGCACAAAGGTGGCACAAAACCCTGAACTATGTATTCACTGTTTCTSTGTTGAGATAATACTGAAGCTAACTTCAGATTTTTCTGTCATCTCTATACAATGCATTCTTATATATATGCTGTGTAAATAATTTAAAAATAAAGAAATTCTTTTCCGGCATCTTATTGTTTTGCCTTTATTTATAGTGGTGGAACTTAAGGCAAGTTTACAGCTTCCACATAAATACTCATTTGCTGAAAGAAAACAAAATATATTTTGCCTTTAGACAATCTGCATTGATATATTGAAATAGCAGGGAAGACGAAAAAAAGGCTCATAATGCTTCATTAGTTAATTGCGCAGAGCACAGCTCTTTAGGGGTAAACAAGTGAAGGACATTTGCTGAATGGTCTATGCCCATCATGCATATTATGGCCTAATGGTGCTAGTAATGGTAGGAGGCTCCTGGAGAGTCATCTGTCAAATTAGCACACTGAATTATTTATTGCCTCAGAGTAAAATTGTGGAAGGGAGCAGCTGAGATCCATTCGTAAGAAAATACAAGATAAAGAAACAACCCCCCCCAAATTGTAGTACAACTGCTTTGCATGTTCAGTTATGTCACCAATATCTGTAATCAACAATATTTAAATAATATGTATATCTAAAGATATTGGGATGTGCATACAAGTTCTAATAAGCAATATTATACATATATACATTATCTTCCTGTATCTACATGTATAGACGATTTGCATAATGCTAAACATAATAATTTATGTTAGCGTAAGTGCGATTACACTTGTTTGTACAATATATTGTATACTAAACATGGAATTTAAAATATATACAGTATATAATACATTTTCTATGTCTTTAAATTAAAAATTATAAAACATAAGTGTATAAATGTGTTAAGTTCTGTGCTTCAGATGGAAGTGCACTATTCTTTGCAAATCTCAGAATGTAGGTTCTTAACATATACACCATATTAAAGCTATTTCATAAAAAAAACATTAAATAATTTTTGTAATCACTGAAGAATACAACTGCTCCTGGAGATTATGAAGATAWGCATAATTTTTTCATCTGTTCATCTCCAGTTGCTGCTGGAGATCCTTACTAGCAACAACTTGGAATGAATCTTTATTGCTCAATAAATCTTTTTCATTCCCTTCTGCCTTTATCCACTGTAAGTTATCAAAGTCATGGTAACTTTCCAACACTCCTGGTGACAAATGTGTACCAAGAATAGCTCTTCAGCCCCCAAAGCTTTTAATAACACCCAAGTGTCTTGTATCTTAATTACTAGTCAGGCTGTACTTCTGTGTACCTCAAAGTTGYTTAAGTGAGATTTTTGTGATGTCTGACACTGTGGAAAGATACGCCTATGTGTTATCACTAAGGCTGAAAGTACTCGAGACTGCATATTAACTTAATGACTTCACACAGTACACTTCTGTAAGGCACTGAACAGTCCTGTGAACCATTTCATCCTGAATTTCAATGGTACTGATCACAAGAACACAGGTAAATATCTTCATATATGCTCTGCTGCCTTTAAAAAAAAAAAACAGATCCCTTATGAGAACATTTACAGATTATTTACTTGCTTCTAAAACCTGACAGCTGCATTTTAGTATTTCAGACATCAGCTTTTTGGAAGAGGATATTCCTCTCCAAATACATAATTTGTTCACTTAGTCTTTGTTCACAGATTTATTCTCTAATAAAAAACTCATTGTGYTGCTATCTAAATTTGCTTTCCCATGATGGTATAGAGCTGAAAGTGGGATTTTGAAATCTTTCCTATAGGGGCAGTTATTATTAAATACTCTTGAAGATTTTATAGAGATGATTACTGCTTAGCTGATAACTTTGAATGTTTCTGTAATTTGTTTTCCAAATTAAAATATARTTTTTGGGGGAAGCAGGATCTTCAACAAAAGAACACTTTGTACCTTTTTTTGCTTCCTATAGAGAGAATTCTTCAGACAGCTAATAGATAATGCACATTGGCTACTAACGACAACATAGAATTTACAGCTTCAGACAAAGGTGTTTTATGCTTGATTACCTCTAGGAACACAGGTAACCAAGCTTTCAAATACTTATTTGAGTGATTTCTTTTTTCATTTTGGTTTCAACATTAAGTTCAAAGGCCCAGTGTTGATTGTTCTAAATATAGTGTAGTTTCTGCARAACTGATATTTTGAAACTTTCACCCACACATCAGGTACTAGGATACTAAAGACACAAACCTTGGGTGTGGAGGAAGAGAAACTCACTTCTCTTCAGCACAGGAAAAGACATGCTGACAACCAGTACTAGAAATACCTCCTGGCATGAGTCCCATGTGAAGACATTTAGTTAAAGGTGCACTTATTATGATAAATATCTGGAAGTCAAAATTGGTTTTAATACTGATAATCAAACTTACTTCAGTATTTTAAAAATACTTGTGGTCCTGAAAATGTTTTTGCTTCATTTATTTTATCAGAGTTAATACTTACATGCATCACTCTCTCCTTTTATTTCCTCTTTCCTTTTCCTTGCATACAGATTTGTCCATGCACACACCCACACCCACACCCACAAACTTTAATGTGGCAATTTTTACTTATGTATGTCCTGAAATAAAAATCACTAAAATAGCATTTGAAAAAAGACAATGTATGGTTGCAAAACATATTCTATGGACTAGAATTCTAGCACTTCTAAAAATCCTGCCAGTTAGATGTAAGCTTGAAGTATTTTTGTTTAATTGTATATGATTTGTATAAGAAGTCAAATTAGCGACAATGACTGGACAAAGAGAGGAAAAAAACTACTTGTCTGTAAAACACCACATAATTGTTCCTCAATATTTCACATTTAGAGGGCTTGACTGCTTAATGATTATTCATTTGAATATACTTTGTCTAGAAATGTGGCCTTAGAATAAAATCTGAATTTCTTAAGACCAAAGATTTTTACCTGTCAATCTAACATTTCATTGTAAGTTTTCCTCTCACAGAGGGAATAAAATTATACTTCTTCTCSACGTTCATTGCCTGGTAGAGAGAAGAAAGCAAAGAAGTAATAAATAATTGAATTACCTTCAAATGCATATGACAAGTAGACCACAAATTAAGTGCCAGCGCAAAGGTAGCATTTAGTAGTAGCATTTAGTAGTTCAAGTCCACCTGCAGTTGAAAGAAAGGAACCGATCCTCAGAAAYGAGGCCAAGTAAGAAAAAAAACTACTATTTATTTTCCAGTCAAGTAGGAAAGGATTTTCAATGGCAGATCCCCAGTGAAGCAGCTGACTAAGCAAAGGACAGTTCTACTTTGATTAGCAACTTTTGAGATGTTTATCTCTCATAAAGCTCTAAAGTAAATGTGCCCTGAAGAATGGTTTACATGTGTTTGCAGCAAACAAACCTGTGCTTGTAAACAGCTGGCATCTGCTCAGGATCACACAGGAGCAGAGCCTACTTGATTTGCATTTAAAACTATTATTACAGGGATAAAAAAGTCATATGAAAACTGAAGAATGCTAATTCAGAATCCCAATAAAAATCCTTTGCAAAAGAATAACTAYGGCCCTATCTTCTGTGAAAAAAACTATATATGTAAACCACAGTCACAAGAGAAAGCCTGTTTGTATTTTTAATTATSAGATGAAGCTTGGTTTGGAAAGCAAAATATTTAATAATAACAGATTTTCATAGTTCCATTTTGTTGCCACAAGACTTAGATTCTGTCAGACTTTTTCCTGATGAGCATTACTTTCTCTCCAGAAGACTTGTGGGAATTAATCCAGCTCTGTGAAGGCAATTATTTTGCATACAAGCCTGGTTTAATGAGTTGGCATAGAACAGATATGGATCTTGKGGAAGCTGTATTCTGATGACTGATAATACAGGGACCATTCTGAAATGAATCAGATGGTATCACATGCTTGATCTGCATTAAGCAAGGATATGTAATCACGCCAAAGTTTATAATGTGAAGTTTTCATATTGGACTTGTTCTGGTTGCAGGAAGGCTGGCATTGCCAGACAAATATAAAGACAGTGCAGTATATTTGAGTGCAGCAGACAGGTTTACATTCTGAGACTACAGTTCTTGGATGAAAGCAGCTGGCTTTAAACAATAACCAAGTTACAGTTGCAGTAAATACATCTAATTGATCCAGTTTTCTCAACTATGAATCTGCACCCAAACCTCAGTTCTYCAACGGCATGCTCTGCACATCCCCACTTGTATTGTGGCTGAAGACTGTGTCTGTCTCACCTAGAGAAACAGATATGACTGAAATAGTGGTTTAAATTTGAGCTAATCCCCTGTAGGATTGGGAGGTAGTATTGGCCTGTTTTCTACCAGTCCTCACTGGATGATTAAGCTTCTTGTGTGTTGTACTGTACTATGCCACCATGCTTGCAGTGCCATGCAAAAATTAATGCAGCTAAGAAAAATAATTTTGATTGTTATGCCAATTCTCAATGATCATTGAGAAGAAGGTTATTTGATATAAAACACATTTCAAAATCTTCCAGCCAKGATGAATGTTTGGTACCCCAACAGGCACCTTTCCACTGAATCCTTGTAACTGAAGTTAGCATTTGCARATATTTGCAGTTTAACTGCTCAATGCCAGAGTAAGATTTTGAAGATTGTCTGCTCTAAAATGAGGGACTGAATTTTTGCAGCAAATTTCCATAGAGATTCCCATGGTTCATGATCAAATTGCAACAAAGACCAAAGTCAAGGCATGAGGAAAATACTTTCTGCTAGCCTGATCTTCAGTCCTCTTCTGTGTTTAGACTTTGAAGAATCCCATAGAAGGGGATCTCAGCCACATCTCCAGAGGCAAACACCTCCAGAGGCATGAAGGTATTTTTGTGTAACTACTTCATGGGATAGAGAGCCACAAGAATCATATTAAAAGACCATGGAGTAAATCATGTTAAAAGCTGGAGTAAACTCTGGTTGTAGAATTTAGGACAAGCAAAAGGTCTGAATGCTTTTAAGGACAAGGGTCACCCCTGCACAAGAAGCCCCTTTCTCTGTAATGTGAAATTTGACAGTGTCCTTTAAGAGACACTTCGCTTTGACAGCAAGGGGCATGAACAGTCAGAGAGAAGCATCTCCTATCCACAGGGTAGAAATTAAAATGTGAATGCCCCAGAAGAGATTTGACAACAGCAGATGTAATGAAAAAACAGCCAGCATTTTGGATTTATTGGGAACCTGTATGCAAATTTCCTGCTCACAATATGCCAGARGGTTATGGAATGTGTTCAGTCTGGACGAGTTGTATAAAACATGGAATAAAAGGCTGTAAAGGCATAGATGCAGCTCAGATGAACACAGCACTATTGCTTTGAAAGGTAGAAGCATTTGGATCTGCAATGATTATACTTTATTAAAAATTATGAAGCAAAATTATTAAACTGCTTAATTAGTAACATCCTTTTTTTTTCTGTCTCTCTGTGTTTCTCTKCCTCTCTTTCTTTCTGTTTCTCTGTATTTCTAAAAAAAGTAATATCATTATACCCCCAAAGTGTTACACTTCAAAACTTGGAGGGAAAAATTCCCTTGAAAATAATTGCATTTCTGATTGCAAACTTKAGGATAATAAAAAATTAAAGATAGCAATTTGAGCCTTTGTTTTAAATATCAGTTGTTTWAAATTACATTAATTAAAGTGGTCTATCTGTATTTGGTAATTGTGGAAGTCAGAATTCCATTTTCTTTGAATATTAGCAGGAATAATATTATATGTTTCAACATAAAAAAATATTTATTTTATAGAAATATAATGTATTCTATATAACATACATTAAATATTATACACATTATTCCATATATACAGAAAATATAATTCGCTTTTTATTATAAATCTGTTTACTTTTCTAAAGCRCTCTCAAGTAAACGAACGGGAACACTGGATAATAAATATAATTTTGTGTCCAGTCTATTTTGTGTGACTCTTAGTGATTCTGCATGGTTAGTCTGGTATATTTCTTTCCACTTTAGTATTGTTATGTAAAGATTTCAATTACATATTTCATTTCTTGAGGCTGCAAAAAGTTGCCATTTAGAAATAACCTTCATTTACCAAATACAGTGTAGTTAGTAAAATGTAGTTTTGTTACATGGAAACTCATGTAATTTGAAATAATTATGTTGTTGAGCACACGCACAACACTAYAGATATTTAACAAGTCTATTGTAAGTATATATAAAAAAAAAATTCAAACCATGTATTAGAAAATCCTTTGATGCACCGAGTTCTTAAGGCTATAGCTACTGCACAAAGATATTTTTATACAGTTACAGCTTCTACTTTAATTCTACTCACACACATGGTTTATTCAGGAATCTCAYAATTTACAGTATGCCTCTTAAACAACATAGTAATTGAAATATTCCCTTAAATTTATATGTTCATAGAAGTACACTAGCTYTGTAAGTGTCTTATATCCAAACTCATATTGCATTGTTGAATATTTTTATTTTTTTGTGAAGAGAAGATACAAAAATGTCTTTGTTTTTTTTTTGTCCCATGAAAGGCGACTGAGGTTTCTAGCATTTACTGTTGTCTTTGCTGTATGCCTAACTCAGTTTATATTATTTGACCTTTAAGTCTCTACTCTAAAGCAATAAAATGAAGGCTTCCTGTCTTATTGATTTGGTAAGGCCCATTTTCACACAAATAGAATGGAACCCAGTTTAATAAAATGCACTTTTAGCCAATGTCTGTAAATGAACCTGAGTCTTGACAATTTTGGAAGAGGTCAACTTAAAGTAAGCAGTTATATCTATGGTAAATCAATTTCCAGGAACAGATCACTGTACACTAAAAAATCAGGCTTTTTTTTTTTTTTTTTTTTTTTTTTTTTTTTTTTTTTTTTTTTTTTTTTTTTTTTTTTTTTTTTTTTTTTTTTTTTTTAAGAGACTGACTTCAACCCTCCTTAGCCAGAAAATAACATCTGACCTAGGCAGTGAAATTTTTCACAACGTTTCAATTAAAACTTGGCAGCCACATACGCAATACACTGCATTGTTGCAACTGACCTTATTGCAGGAAGGATACATGGAATTGTAGGCTCAGGTAGCCTGCCAGCTCTGCTGTGAGCGTGAAGGATACACACCACAAGTATTACTGGTGGTGTTTGAGATCTAATAAGAGCCTCATTACCATTCTTTCTCAATAAGGAAATTGCTGGTTGCCTAATGATGTTGGTAATCATTCAGTATATGTTTTTCATTTTTAAGTACATGTACATTAATATTAATGGAGCTCTGCTTACATCTTGTGCCTCATGATAAATTAAAACTGCCTAATATAACAAATAACTCTTCAGTTTTTTAGAATATTAAATCTGAGAAGGAATGGAGCTAGGTTATGTCCTGTTTTACAGTACCTCTCCAAACAACAAAGAAAGAACTGCCCACATGAGCCATGTGATTTGCGAGGTGATGCTTCCATAAATGTTACTTTCTATTTTACTAAGCTGGTTATTACAGTTTTTCTTCATGGAGGAGGCAGTTTGTGGGGCAGCCCCGCTGTCACAGGTCTGCAGTGTTAGAGCAAGAGCAGGAAGGCTCCTTCAGACACCTGAGCCTAACTTACTGCACTGCTCTTCCATCCCCTGTGGCTCAGAGAGGAGTACAGTTTCACACTTTCTGCTGGCCATTCCCAATCATTACAGCAAGGGCTTAGCTGCTGATAGGAGTCTAAAGGATTTGAGAAAGGGGAAGTGGGAAATACTTCAATTTTTCCTCAGACAAGACAAATTGTACTAGCATATCTGTTAAAGGGAAATCAGGGYTCACACTCTGTCACGCTCTTGGAAGAAAAGACCCAGAGGAGAGCTTGCAACTGCCCTCCATGCTTGAAGACCTGTGCCCAGCCAGGATTTTGGAATATTAGGTGGCCTCTTTAGGATGCTTGCTGCCAATGAGCACACAGGCTTTTCTTCTGCCAGTCCTATCAAGCCTAGTTTCAGGTTGTAAAAATTTTAGAGATAGATTTTCTTTGGCAGATTTTCTTCAACAGATTTTCCTATTTGAAAGCTTTTTTCTTCAACCCACCTTTTAAAATTGCTGTTCAAATTGCATCCAACTGTTCCATAAGTGATAAAGACACATGCACATGCACACACAGAGAGCTTCCAGTGCTATTGAAATAAACTCGCAAGGAACAATTTTCTGCAGTTTCTATTGTTATACTAATAGCCACGTTCAGGCTCCGTGTACCAGATCCTCCCTCCCTCCCACAAGCTATGTTCTGCCAGGTGCTTGCAGGCAGAGCTACCCCGAACAATGGAAAGTGCCACTGAAACTTTGGCTATGCTATAAATCAAGTGTCTGAAATACATATTGCTTTTAACACCTAGGAATAGCAGCAGCTAACATACCACAGGTGTGCATCAAGTAGTATTATGGGAAACCAATACATAGGCAAAAGGAATTATTTCAGTTTTAGGTCAGTGAATAAATTAGCTTTTAATGGGTTGAATTTGCTCTATAAATTTATTGCTGTTGTAACTAGTTGTAAAGAGACCATGCAAAAGCCTGACACTAAAAACTCATGAGTTCTATTTTGCCACTCTGACCAGAAAAGCAGGCAGGTTAAATTTTCTCATGAAGAGGTATGTTTCACCCTTCATAGAATAATGGAATCATTAAGTATGGAAAAGATCCTTGATATAAATTCCAGCACTCAACTGTCCTTGTTTGTGATAAGGCTACTCTTTCATTCAAAGCAACAATCATTTCACATGCGTTGATATTTTATGAGTAGTATTTTGTCACACCATTCCTTTCAATATATATTCCTTCATCACTAAATGTGATTTTTTTTTTTTTTTTAATTTCCAGGAAGTGGCCATATCTTCCCAGCTTGATTTAATTTCCTGTGTTAATGTCAATCACTTCCTGAGATTTTTTGCTTCAGGGTATTTATTCTGACTATCTTTTATGAAAATATGGAAGCTCACCTGCCTGTTTAAGAAACTGGACTAATTCCTGTTTGGGCAAGAATTTAATGCAGGAAGTTTTTGTGCCTTACATATTCAGTGTCTCAAATGAGAGGACTAGACAGTGCCATTCAATTTTATAATCTATGCACCTGTAATTCAGATAACACTGAATCAAGTGTAGATTTAATAGTGTCTTTGCAGAGTCAGGACACGCAGTGCATTAATGAGAACATGCCAACAAGAAGACTAACAAGGATCCCACACCACAAGAAGGTACAGGCCCTGAGATTCCTTCTTTACCCCACATACTGCAGACCATGAGAGAAGACACCTGCTGACAGAGATGTAGATGGGATACAAATATCTGGCACATCCATCTTTTTGAACTGTGTGGGGTAATTCTGAGAAAGTGTGATGAGTGTAGTTTTGAGACATAGGAAAGCCTAGGGTAAGAGCAACTACCTCCTTTACAAGGGAGGACTGTTAATTCTATGGCCAATACATCTTTTGATAATCCCTGCAGATTAGTTGGAACAAATGTTTTCCCTCTGGTAATAAACTGGAAATATTCAGACATTGTCTTCTTCCATCAGAGTTCAGCAACAATCTAGTTAGATGAATTTTATTAGAGAGTGAACATTTAAGTTCAAATAAATGCATCTTCTAAAAGACAGAGAGACTGAGAAGGAAAGAAAGAATAAAAAGAGAGAAGAATGATACCTCAGTGAGGGACTGGTCTCGTTTGCTTGGCACATATGGCTGGCTTTCATTCTATGCTTTTCCACTTCAAAGCACTAGGCCTAGCTTTCATTCTCTGCTATTCCACTTCAGAGCAGTAGGCAGGCATTCAACACAGTATCCAGGGAAAATAGAGAGGGAGTCACTCTTTGAATCAGATTGGATAGCTGTACAAGGCAAGACAGAGCTACGAAATATCTTGCTCTGAATATCCTGCCAAATAAACTCTAAAGTAATTATTTTTGCATCCCTTAGTATTTTGTTCCAACCTAGCAGTGTGCTAGTAATTTTTGCCTCATCTACTATCAACCTTATGGAATGCATTATTTCCTTAGCTGAGCAAAATCTGCATTTTATTCTATATTAAAGAAATAATAAATCAAATTTACCACATGAGACAGCACAAGTTTTCAGGTTCTGCTTCATGAAATCACCCTAGACAGATCCTGTTTCAAGGGGAGATATAGGCACTAGTAGACCATTATTAAGACAAAAGCTTGCAGGATCTTGCTGCAGGACAGAAGCTCTTTTGCTCTAATTTGCTTTATTAGATTCTATTATTTACAATGTGATTCACACTTGAGTCTGAACCTGTGCAGACTAAAAAGTATGTTATTGCGTACAATTATTATTGTCCATATTGTGTTCTGACTGTGAGCATTCCACATGGGGATGTAAGGGGTAAAAAAAACACTTCATTATCCTTACATAGAGAACATAAAAGCCAGCCTTCATCTGCTGAGTGAAAGATCTGCTTTCTTACCTGCTCTCTTGGGCTTGCATAYCCATTAAGTAGTCATAGGATAAAATACAGAAGCAGTCCTGCAAGCAGGGCTGTGGTCCCTTACCTCACAAATGAGTGCCCTAGTCATAGGGCTAGAGAATCACACTCTTGTGAGCTTTCTGGCTGAATAAATTTTGAATTCCTTCTGCACAGTGGCACATCTTAAGCAGAAGYGGAATGTCTGCCTTGCCTCCCCAGGCAGCTTGTATTCTGATCACTTTGATAGAAATGTGAAGTACAGCAAGGAAGTGAGGTTGAATCTGTGCGCCTAGCTGGTTTTGCATGTGTGTGGGGGGGGTGTTCTTTCTTTTTGTTCTTTTTAAAATAATTACTTGATMCACTGAGCTGCAAGACCAGCTTTTGCTTTGGTTGTACTTCAGATCAAAACGTCTGACACAACAATAATTTTAAAAGATGCAAATCCTGTTAGGGGCTGTTAGGCTTACTCTCTAAAGGTGGACACAAAATTGAGCCCCTCTAAGGGAAAGCTGGGTGACRGGGAAACTTCAAAGTCACAGGGCGGTTTATGAGATACAGATACATCTAGAGACAGCTAGCAACTGAGAACAGAGCCATAGTTTACAACTTTCAATGTCTGACTCCTGTCCTTGTCTTGCTTCCTTCAAATCCTCTGCCAGATTTGGCCCTAATGAAGTGAGCATTTCCTTAAGGACTATCACAATTTTGTAGAAGTATAGCTAATTGGCAGACATTTAAAGTAATATTCCCTCCAGATGAAAACAGCTAGCTGGAACGATCACTTCTTATTAAGTGTGAAACCTGATTATAACATTCATCTATAGCCTGCCGTAGAARTACAATAACCAAGATTAAATGAATCATATTCTGCTGTGAATTAAATATAGCACAAAATTTAAATGAAAAATGTAGTTGAATATAGGAAGGTCTCTGGTTTAAATTATGCAGTATTTGTGTTCTTAGCAATGTATTACAAAATCTGCTGGCTGCATAAATATACTCAGAATAATAGAATCAAATAGCTTAATGATCGTGATTAATACCAGATATGGTATATAAACAAATTGCAGACTTGAGTGAGAAAGTCTGTTGTTTAGCAGAGACGTCTYGGCAGCAAATGTTGAGAACATTAGGAGCAGTGTTATCTGAAAAGTGCAAAAATACTGCAGTAGAAGATGAATCAATATTAATCAGTTCTTAGAACTATATGGAAAAAAGCTAGTGTTATCACAGACAGAAATTGTTACCAAACTCTTCGCAATTATTTGTATCCAAATGGTTAAATATAAAAAGGTTATTCAAAATTAATTATTGTGTGATATCACATTTTCACTGTAATAGTAATTTTCAAATTTATCACTTTTTAAATGTCATTTTACTGAGTAGTTAAGATCTTTCCAGTAAAATCGGATTTCATTAGCACTTTTAAGAACTCTAAAAAAACATTATGTAGTTTATTTGTGCACATGAAGGCACATTATCAAAATTTATATACTCTGGCACCTTTCTGAAACAGACATTTCTATCAGGAGACTATGCAGAAAGGTGCTCCTCAAGACGGRAGAAACAATTGTTGCCACCTTCAATATTGCAAGATCCTACATGAGATCATTTTTTTTCTTAAACTAAGGTATCTCTTTCAGTGACCTTGGTTTGAAAGACAGATGTCTSCCAAGGAAGATGGGGACCTCCCTTGGAAATGGAGAATGTGAACCCTTCTTCCCTCCTAATGATTATAACTTTGAAATTAAGGGGTTTTCAGCCAAAAATATGGGGTGATGCATTAGGATTTTTAGTTTCTATATTTTCATGCATCTTTATTCTTGTACTTCTCAAGTACAGCACATTTCTCCCACCTTTAGACAAAACAATTCCTTTCTGAGCCTGAATCCAAGGACAYCTCGCTGCCTCAGAGCCCCAAAATATGTMAACAACAGCGAGTTGGGCGGRAGCAAGCTTGGGATGGTTGACATCATCACCTGAAAATATCATGGGAGAATTAAGATCCAATATGTTAACAAGACAGAACTTACAAAAGGTGAGGATCTCGTGACCCAGTGTCCATTTTGGGCGTAGCCTCAGGATCAGGAGGCTTTTGTCTGCCCTAATGTACCAATAGGCCTGTTAGGCYTGTATTGRAGTTGTCTATTCTCATTCTCTTAAATTTGTCTGGCCTCTATTTCGGATTAGCCTGGATGATAAAGCACCAGGGGACTAGGAATAACAATTCTTTACTAGTATTTATAACGAGGCAAACAAACCAGAACGACAGCAACAACAACCAAAGCCATCAAGGCAGCGCCGATCTGCCCTGGGCTGTCCCCGCTCTCCCCTGCGCTGCAGTTCCGGCCACGGCCGGCAGGGGGCGGCGATTCCTCCGCGCCGGCAGGGGGCGCTGTGCTCCACCGCCTCTCCCCTCACGCGGTGATGGCGGGCGGGGTGGATGGGGGGATCCCCGAGCGGAACCTCGGAGTGCCARCTGTGGCGGCAGGAGCTGGCCTCGCCCGGGGTAACGAGCAAGACGTGCCAGAAACTCCGCAGTTGTGGTGTGTCCCGGCAGGCGGGTTTGCGAGGTTACAGTGTAACAGGAACCCCGAGTAGTGGCGGGGTTAAAAACGGAGGAGCTGAACTGCGGCAGTCCGGCTCCCGAGCCGGGAAAGACTCCTGCACAGGGAAAGGGGTTCGGAGTCTCGCGTTTTCCCTTGTKGCACCCGAGTGGATGGTGAGAGTCCACTCTCCGGTGAGATAGGATGTTAATAAGGTTCTTTTGGTTCTTTCTTAATAAGGCTCAATGGTTCTTTTACAAGYAGGGCCTCACTCACGGTAGGAGATGGAAAGTTGGAGTCAGAATTCTGCAGTGGTGCTGGATTTTTCCYGCTGCGACTGCAGCCTGTCTCCCCTCTTAAGTCCCCAGAAAGCAGGAGAGCTAAGAGCTGTGCTCAGCCTCTTCCATGAGCCCAAATCTCGCAGTATCTCCACTGCTCCAAGAGAAACACTCCAGATAAGGATATAGCCAGCTGCACCCTTCCCCCAGAGCTGGGTTAGTTCTTTTGTCTTTTCTTAAGTAACAGTCGTTGTTGTCTCTTAGCAACAGATGGGACAAAATTCCCTAAAACAAAAGGAAAAATCCTAACCTCCAAGAAGCATACACTGAGAAGATACTTTATCTGTCCAAGTTACACTGTTATAAACATTAATATTATTAGTGTGATAATTTTAAGATTAATCTTCTATGTTTGCTCATTCTGCAGACAGAGTGCATTTCCCCTCAAGCATAGTAGTCAGAGGACTAAGATATTGAATGGATGCATCTGATGTTCTAGGAAACTCACATTTCTACATGAACACTGATACTCTTTTACATAGCTAATTCACATCTTCGTGCTTCAAATTTAAAGGACAGGGTGCCATCCAGAGGGACCTGGACAGGCTCGAGAGCTGGGCCCACAGGAATCTCATTTTGTTTAACAAAACCAAGCRCTGGTGCTGCACCTGGGTCAGATCAACCCCTGGTAYCAGSCCAGGCTGGGGATGAACAGACYGAGASCAGCCCTGCCCAGAAGGRTTTGGGRGTGCTGGGGGTGAGAGCTGGACATGCCCYGGCCATGGCACTCCCAGCCCAGAGAGCCAAACGTGTCCTGGGCTGCACCCAGAGCACCGTGGGCAGCAGGGGAGGGAGGGGATTCTGCCCCTCTGCTCCGCTCTGCTGAGACCCACCTGGAGCATCCAGCSCWGGGGACCCTGCACAGGAAAGACATGGCTYTATTGGAAAAAATCAGAGGAGGCCCCCAAGGTGATCAGAGGGACAGAGTAACCCTCCCACAAGAAAAGGCTGGAGAGAACTTGGATTGTTCACCCTGGAAAAGTAAAGGCTTCAGGGTGACCTCGTTACAGCCTTCCTGTACCTGAAGGGAGCGTGCAAGACAGATGGAGAGAGACTTAGTAACAAGAGCCTGTAGTGACAGGGCAAACCTACTGGAAGKGTAGGTTTGAATTGGATATTAGGGAGAAATTCTTTATTGTGGGGCTGGTCAGGCACTGAAGCAGATTGTCCAGAAGAGCTGTGGGTGCCCCATCCCTGGGAGTGTTCAAAGCCAGGCTGAATGGAGCTCTRAGCAACCTGGTCTAGCATAAGGTGTTCCTGTCCAAGGCAGGGGGCTTGAAATTAGGTGATTTATAAGGTCCCTTACAATCCACATTATTCCATGATTCTGATAYGATTCCATAGTGAGAAGCTTCAGGAATACTAGTGGCAGAGCCACTCTTCTCCTAATGCTAGTGTTACCGACTGGATACTTCTGATGAAACTCAAGTAGGTCTTATTGAAGGGAAAATGATAGCCTGACTGTAAGATTGCAGATAAAATTCCTGAAAATTTTAGGTAATGAAATGTGTATGATTCTGTCCTTCACATTTATCCTGTACATAAGAGAGATTTAATTTAATTTTGTTTTACTCTTATAAAAAAAAGGGAAAAATATTTTCTGATACTATGAAAAAATGCATTCTTTTTGGGTATCTGCTTAAGTGTTTGGTTGTGTCCCTCTGCTGGTACAATAAAAAACAGCTTGTTATTATCAGTGTACATATTATTCYGTTCCATTTCTCTGATGCTTCTTTCCTGTATTACCAGAAATTTCAGGTTTTAGAAAAATCTAGAGGCAAATATTTAAATCACAGGAAACATGTATTTAATGAAAATATCCCATCTGATTCCAAGAATTTATGTGGAGGCAAAACCTTGAAGTTACAAAAATGGATGAGGCTATAAAACCTGAAATCTTCAAATAACATAGTAATCCAAAATACATATTCAAACAGACGATCCAAGTGAAATGGACTATCTTTAACTTGTGATCCTTCAATAGCTAATGAGATCAAAAACATAATAATCCATAATTACATGCAGCAAGAAGTGAAAGAAGCAACCACCATTTCTCTGCATGCTTCAGACTGGATGGAAGTGCTGCTAGGAACAATCTAGATAAGTTCTGGCCTACATTCAGTCAGTTACGTCATGAGCTGGATAGAGAACAAATCTGATTCATATTTGTTGTTCTTTCTTTGACCACATTAACTACAGACATAATTAAGTTTGTAATGAATAGAAGACTTTCCCCCACTTCAATCTTGGGAACTCAACTGGATTTTAAAAAGAAAAGAAACTGCTTATACCTTATACTAAGATTTAGAATTCTCTTACTGCTCTTACACATTTCTGTATTCTAACAAAGGCCACAAACAAACCTCACTTTGGTTTTAGAATTAGGTTTCCACCAAGAAGAGCATAGAACTTTATGTCAGGCTGTGTTTATGTTCCTCTGCCACACTGGCCTAAAGGCCATAGTGCCACAAAGTGATTAGACAAGCTTATGCTTCTGTGTGCCATTGGCCTGAACATCAGGACTTGTTATTGCAATATGCTGGAGAGACTTAACTTCTCTCCAACATCTCATCAGGTCAGGTTCCAAATTTCTTACTTACGTGTAGCCCAATTAACACAGGAAGGCAAATGCCTCCACTAAGCCATTTTTTCACTTCCTGCAGCTGGGGAAATGGACACGTTCTATGTGCTCAAAAGGTTCAGGGAGGTCCCAACTGTAGTTCACATGTAGATCTGGCACGGTTTCCCAACAGCTGTAAAAGATATACACATAGTTTTTGTGCTAGATGGTAAAAAGGAACCAGCAGCACAGTGGCAAGCATAAGAAAACTTTTTATATAGACAGATAGTCTGACAACTATTTAGTTAATCTGTGTGCAAACTAGAAGAAATCTGGGGTAGAGTCAAAGGTATTTTATTGCATGTTTAAAAAATTTTCCTTCTAGCTCAAGAATGTCCAAGGGATACTATTTTGCTGATTCAGGATTTTTCTTAAATTCCTCTTATTGCACAGGCTATGTGGTTGCCAGAGTTAATATGGATATACATTTGATTTGGCTTCTCTCAAGGATTATGCAATGTGTTAAATCGTGCGTGTGGTTCTRGTTTATGGCTGAATACAAATTACAGAATAGTACAAATTCATTTTAACAATGTTGACACTCATACAAGACAGGAAAATTTATRGGGAATTTGATACTTCTAATTACAGATTTCCATAATGTTTTTGATAAATAATAAGAAAACCTTTTCTGTAATTTTAGAATAGGCTGGTGATTTATGTTTGTTATATCAATTCAGATTTTTATTAAAGTTACTTCCTTTTAATGGTCAGTATTTGACACTCTTTTGTGTATAGATATAAACTTTTTTCATTGCTGTACCTTCTACACAAGCATCTGTCTCTTTATACAACCATAAACTTGCCATGTCAGGGTGACCCAGTTCACTGAAAAGCCCTTTGCTGAAGGTGGGAAACAAGGAAWAGGTTTGGTTTGTTCACTAGAACAGCAAAAATGACAACAAAGATACAAAGAAATCAGAGTACGTACTATTCTATATGTCATTTAAGTGACATGGAATTTTTTTTTTCTCCTTTATTTTATTTTTGTTCACTTTCCTGGTTAAGAGACAAAGATACATGAAACATTTCCCATCCTTTTAATGACAGAATTGCTTCTCTTTTCTCTTTTGAGATTTTATCATTATCAGAGAAATTTAAGCTGCTGTCGCTCTATCACAGTATACAGCTGGAGAGCTTTATTGCAAATGTAGTGCCATAATGCAGAACAAGTCTTAAGTCAGTAACAAATCTATAAAATGTAGGCTGCATTTTGGTATCTGCTATTTACACCAGGCTGCTGATCTCTGCAGACTGTGATTGATGTGCTGCTGATGCTGCTGTTCTGCCTGACAGTCATGCTAGGTAAAGATATCCCACTAAGGTATAGAACAAAATTTGRGCAGAAACATAATACAGAGAAATTGCATTAAATAAGTTCTCATGAAATTTAGCCACCCCCGAAGTTTGTCTGTAGGCAGAAGTGAGTTTCCAAGTGTTGAGTGGACTCTGAGAATAAGGCATTTGACATGCTGACCCTTTCAACAAGGGTCAAATGCATAATTTGGGTAGCGCTGAGTGTTTCTCCACACCTACCTCGCCCCTTCTCTCTCTAACTTGATTTTCTACTAGGTATCTTATTTGAATGAATATTTCAAGTGGTCAGTATGGGCAAAATTCAACAACCAGCCGTTTTGAAGATGTTATATAGTCTTACTATAATCTGCTGTTTGAACCTAACTGTAATTTGGACATCATGGTTAAAAAACTTTAAAACCTTTTGATGCTTTTTCTTCTCTATGAAATTTTGAAGAGATGACCAACTGTCTTTTTAGAAAGTATTTAGCTACCATAATACTTTAATGACATATTTAATTGGATCACAGCTTGAAGTGGTAGCAAACTGAGTTTGCCCTTTGCTTTARCGTACCTAGGAATCCTGATCTATATTCCTGATTGCTATTGAATTTTCTAGATTTCATTATAAAATCAATAACCGTTGCACATGGTAAAATAGTTTACAAGAACTGCAACATATTGTGGACTTCTGAAAACATACTGAGCTCACTGAAGCCACCCAGGCAGCCAATTAGGAGAAAACATCTATTAAGGAAAAACAGGGCAGTCCCATTGACTGCTATTGATTTTCTCAGCCCTGTGAAAAGACAATCAATTAGATAAAGAAGGCTAATGTTACAGCTGCAATTTAATAACCCCTAAAGAAAGGAGGAGGGCTATTGATTCCTGACATGGAATGCAGAGCTTATTGAAATATACTGAACTTCACCTGTCTTATAATCAGGCCTCGAGGAAAGAAGGTCTTTTTGGGACTCAATGTAACTTGTGGCATAGAATCTCAACTATTAAACTGGCTTGGTGATGTCAGACCTCAGAGATGCAAATGAAACAAAAGTTTAGAGGAAACACAAGCCCAGGGTTGAATACTAAATCACAGGAGCTATTGAGAGACACTGTTTTGGTGAAGGTTGTTTCTCTTTTTCATACAGAAAGCACCAGAGTACCACCTGTCATTTTCAAAAGCAAAGTCAGTTTTGCCAACCACCCGTGAATGACAAATAAAGCTTTATATGAAACACAAGGGCATATTATGTGCTATTGTGTGTTCTGCTAAGTGCTAATTTATCTGGCTTGTTCTCTTCAGCAAACACACGCACAGACACATGAAATAATCCATCTAATTATGTAGCTATTTAGGAGAAAAACAGAGCAAGGTGTTTTTGTCTGAAACAGAAGGTACATGATACAACAAAGGTTTCATCAAAACCTAACACAGTTAATGAAAATAAATGAAGTGGGGTAGCTGTAACAATTTTCGAACAAATAAACTTTTTTCAGTTTTATATTTAGGGTAGACCCAGCTGCCTTTCATAAATAGTTGAGTACTTTCTTTTATTTTTTGATAGTCCTTAATTGGAAATGGCTAATAGGCCTTGTGGCTTTCCACCATAAAATCTGGTTTAAAATACCTTATATAGATATTTTCTTTATGTTCTTTTTCTATTGCTTGTATTTGATCCTTTCTCTGTCATTATATATATGCCTCTTTTTTTTACCAGTAGACAGCTGCTATTCACAATAATTGCCAGGGCAGTCAATTATACTTTAAATAGGCCCACTTGAGGGCAAATGAGCGTATGGTAGTCTAAATTGTGCTGGAGACATATTATACACAAAGACTGTCATTTCAAGCATCTGGAACATGACAAATATTATTTGGAAGCAGTGCAGTATCTATATAGTATACTCTATATAGTGTACTATACAGAGTGTATATCTATAGTGTACTCTATATCAGTATAGCAATACGCAGTGAACTGTGTTTGCATGCTTTGAAATGCTGGTATCTACCTATGTATCTGTGTATGTGTGTATGTATGTATGTATGTATGTATGTATGTATGTATGTATGTATGTATCTATCTGTCTATCTATCTATCTATCTATCTGTCTATCTATCTACCAGTATCTCTCTCCATACAAATATGTATTTGTGGACAGAGACACAAACATATACATACATATAAAACACACGAAAATGAATGCCTAAACTGTGTAGCAAACACCTGATTTCCTATTTTTATAACATGAGAAAGAGTGAGTGATCCTCTGTAACAAGGTTTGTAAAATATTAACTTTTCCCTAATATGTAAAGTACTATGGAACTGGACACAATGAATATTCACTTAATTTGTCAAATCAGTTAGTGATTTTTCTTTCTTGTGTGAGCATGCATGATAAATACTCTTCCTGTTCTAGGGTGATAATGAGGTTCTAGGAAAGTGAGCCAGATTAGGACAACATTAGGATCAACATAGTTAGAGCTGCATAAGAAATGTGCAATGTAACTCACAACAGCACTTCTTTCAAGATTATGTGAATAATGATAAACAAGCAAAAATCTCAAACATCAGAATGGAGCATTTGGAAAAATGGAACAAATAACCTACACCAACCAAAGCATTTAATATGATGCCTTATTTTTATACAGAAACAGCTTTAAAGGATTACAAATAAGCAAAATTTTCTAGTTAAGGAAATAAAGAAAAGAAACTAATTAATTCCCATAGTGCCATTAAGTCTTTGCAATAYGACAATTTACATTGAAGGGACTGATTCTGAGCATTTCCTGATTGTTCTCTCAAAAGCTCTGTTTATTGAGCATCTTTTAAGATCACGATGTGCATAATGGCACAATTCCACAGGAGGAAGTAATAAAATCCATCACTGCATGAATGCAATTGTACAGATAAGATGCATCTTACTATATTCTTCCTGAAAAGGAGGAATGCACAAAACTGGCACAAAAATTTGTTCTTTAGGTATTCCATTATCGATAGCTAAARCTCTAGATCAAAATAACCTTTTATTTTTAATTTATTAAAAAATAAAATACAGCATGTTACMGGTAGTATGTTAGGAAAGAGCATCAAACAATATACACAAGCTTGCAAATGCAGTATTAGGAAATGAATTTAAAAAATGAGAGGGTTAGGAAGAGACATTCATTAGCACGTCAGGACAGTCTAAAAGGCAATTAAAAGCTGACAAAAATAGTGAATTTAGCAACATATATATATAAAAAAAGTATTTCCAAGGAACATGCTCAATTGATTTTTCCTTTCTTGCAGACTTAATTAAAAAACATGTGATTTTGAAAGGATCATGCCCATAGCCAGTGTGTTTAATTTGCCTTTAAAGCTTTGTAAAAACCTCAGAGTCTCTAAGGCATTGGCCACTTTACAGCTGAGAAAATGGTCAATAACAAATTTTTTCAAATTAATGATATATSTCTTCATGATTCAATTCTATTTCATGCCCAGCTAACGGCAAGATSTAGGAAAGGGCTTGACTGTGTCCAAAATCCAGTTTTGAAAAATCCTGCCCTCAGCCATTACTCAGTTCTGCAAGCCCAAGTTCAATTGATGACCCAGATCTGAAGTCCTGATTCTTCTTCTGATAAAATGCTTTTGATAGGACCAAAGATCTCAGCTTTTTTTCTGTGACATAAACATATCTGATGCACCAAATAATAGCAGTTGTGTTTGGAAGCTTGGTCCCCACCTGTCTTCTTTTATTTATTAATCTGCATACCAACATTCAGAATTTAGCAGACAGAAAGTCATCTAGTGAGTGTTACACTTTAAACTGGAGGGTTTTGGTGTGAGAAGTGGAAGACCTCTGATCCCTGTCCTCAGACTCTCTTGTGTATTTTAAGTGACATAGCCACTGAGGAAAAACAASCACCCACAAAAACCATAAATGGTAGTGGGAGCAGAAGTTTACCCCAGGAGACCTCCATGTTTACATGAATGCCATAACCACTAGGCAATGGAAGACTGTTTACTCACACACCCACTTCTCTCCCAAAGTTTGTGCACAGATGAAACTGAAAAGGTAATTGTAGAAACAAAACATCTTCATTTTAGAAAAAAACAGTTATTTTTCAGTCACATTGTAAATAGTTAATAAGACAAATAACTAAATGCATTTACTGTTCTTTTAGTGCTGAATAAAACCTAGGAGAAATATGTCTTGAGAAAAATCTCTGAGCAGAAAGAGATAAAAGTATTAGGATGTCTGTATGTCACAGTCAATTAGAAGGTTACCTTCTTATCATTACTGCTTATCATAACTGAAGGAAATGGGCCCTCCTGATTGGCAGAAATTAGTTAAACCAGCTTAGACTAGATTCAAATGCCATCTGTTCACTGCTCTAGAGAACAAATTACAAAGTCTGTATTAATGACTAGAGAGAAAGTAATAAAAAAATTCAAAGTGTTTTTCTTTGGAGGGAAAGKTTCAGTTTTAAAACTGAAACAGGTTATTCTGTTCATAGTGTCTTCTGSTCTTTATAATTCCTACTCTATGGGTTTTTTTAGTTTCTTTACAACAAATGGAGTTGCTAATCATAAAAATGTTGGTGTAGGAATTTTTAAGTTGCTACAGAAGTTCCTTCTCATGTTGGGAGTGGTGGATCAGTATAGCCTACAAGAGCCTTGAAGTCTGGGAGCTTGCTAGTCTCATGGAGAGATTCATTTCTAGAGGCTGAGCAATTTCCAGCATAACAATGAGTAGGATAGAACTGGAATCATGGATTCATGGAATGACCTAGATTGGAAGGGACCTTTATAGATCATCCAGTTGCAATCCTCCTGCCATTCATGAGCGGGGACACCTTCCACTATACCAAGTTGCTCAGAGCTCKATCCAACCTGGTCTTGAACACTTCCAGGGATGTCACATCCCCAGCTTCTCTAACTACCTGTTCCAGTGCCTGACCACCTCACAGTCAAAAATTTCTTCCTAATATCCAATCTAAACCTACTCTCTTTCAGTAGGTTTGTCTTGTCTCTACAAGCCCTTGTTACAAGTGCATCTTCATCCTTCTTGCAGGCTCCTTTCAGGTACAGGAATTAGGTGATCCTGAAGCCTTCATTTTTCTGGGCTGAACAATCCCAATCCTCTAAGCCTTTCCTCACAGGAGAGGTGTTTCATTCCTCTTATCAGTTTGGTGGCCCTGCTCTGGACTCACTCCTACAGGTCCTTGTCCTTCCYGTGCTGGGGATCTCAGAGCTGGATGCAGCACTGCAGGCAGGGTCTCACAACAACAGAGCAGAGGGGCGGAACCCCCTCTCTCACCCTGCTGGCCATGCTGCTTTGGATGCAGGCCAGGATGCAATTAGCTTTCTGAACTGCAAGGACACATTGCAGGTCATGTCCAGCCTCTCATTCACCAGCACGCTCAAGTCCTTTTTGGCTCGGCTGTTCTGGATCTGTTTATCCCCCAGTCAGGAGTTACGCTACCAGAGGTTCAGCACATTACACCTGGTCTTGTTAAATTTCATGAGAGTCCTGTGGGCTCACTCATCAAGGTATTTTTTGTTCATAATAAGTAAACATTCTCGAAAACATATTTCAAGTTCTAAAATGTAATATTCTTTTGAGCAGTATGGCATGCTATAGTGGKCAAGAGTTTACTCCTGTGTCTAAAATAAATATTACTACAAAATTGTTTTGTGTCATGTCCTGTTCAGAGGATCAGTACACTGATGGATCACTGATAAAGCACGCTGAATATATATGGCTGTTTGTGAAAAGAAGACTGAAATGGAAAATTACCTTATCTAGGAAAAAAAAATCCTTACTGGGTTTTMAATATTATTTTCATTGAAAAGCTTTCCTTATGTAGAAAAATGGTAAATTTCTTCACTCAAGCCCATGGCATAAAGCAATCATTCTCTCCTCAGTTCCAGTCTTAAATGACTACATAACAGCATGTTCTTTAAAGAATGTTGCCATGTTATATGTAAATAAAGAAGAAAAAAAAACATGAAAAGGTTTAATCTTGAGGATTATTTAATAAGAGTTTTGTTTTAGCTAGACAGTGTTGGCACACATTGTAAATTGAGCATGTTGTGTAGTGAAAATTTTAAAAAGTGTGTGAGAAGTGTTGCTTTTGTATTCTGTTTGTAAATGGTGAAATCTGTGAATAAATTGAAATTTTCTAGGATATGTTTATTATTCATAATAGTATGCCAAATAATGCCTGCATAATTATTGAGCTTGAACTGATTCATAAATGGCTTTTTGCTGGTGCTCAATATTTGACATGGGCTGTGATTCAATGTTTTGAACTGCCTCCTTGCTTGGAATGAGCCTGACAGCTCCAGATCTCTGGCACTACAGAGGTCAGGAAGATTACTGCAGCTGAAGAAAAGATCAAACATTTAAAAAAATACTCCTTTCCTCTCTGCCACAAATGTGAAATACTCAATAACAGCAAGAACACACATTTTTAATAAAGAAAAAGATTATTATTCTTGGCATCCAAGTTCTTTTCTACACTTCCCCTTTAACATCCTAGAGACACCCACTGCTTCCCTTCAGTGGTTGTATTCCTGTTATGCATTTTATGCCATTTAGTTTAGRTTTTAATACATTAATTTACTCAGTTAAACTTGCTTCTGTTTTGCCAAGCTTCTTGAGACATGACTAACTACTGTCCTATGTAGGGATAGAGATTCACCTGCTTTGATGATCCACTATAAGGTATAACAGTAACAAGAAGACGATATAGAGCACAACAGAATTTTAAAAATAGATTATTCAAATGAATTTTGATTGGTAAACAACACAGCAGTCTCTGAAAATGACTTTCTGACATGTTAGAAGGTAGGAAATGAAAAATATAAACGTGAAGAAGGCTAGACTTTTTGCTTTGCCATATAAACGTCATTCAATAAAATTTATTCTCTTTTTACTAAAATCTAAACTCTCAATGAAAATTTAAATCCAGAAAATTTCAGTCCTCTGTTTCTAGTAAACAGAGTCTTTTTTTGAATATTTTCATGTATATATTTTGAATATTTGTGTTGGACTATTTTCAGTCATTTTTAGCATGTCAGTTATATTAAAATATTCAAGCCATGGATTAAACAGTTGTAGAATGCTTTCTGTAAGGATATTAGGCCTTATCTTAGACTTTTGGAGTAGCATTTAGTGTTTCCCATTATTACATACCCTTACAGACTTCAAGGCTTAAAAATAGCAGTTTTAAGCCAAATAATACCCCATTAASGATCAATTCAAGTTCAGGGGGAACTAAATAGGAACTTAAGGGGCTATGGTTCATCTAGAAAATGAAAACATCAATAGTTTTCCCACATATATTTATGATATTTACCGAGGACGCAAGAAGGGAAAAAGACTGTCATACTTTTAGCAAGAAATATAATGATGCAATTTAATCTTTAAAACTTTTTTTTTTTTTTTTTTTTTCCAGGGATGGAGTAGGGGGAGTAGAGTGAGTTGTTTGGTTTTTGGTTTGGCTGTTTTGCTGTTTTTGTTCTTCTTTTTCCCCACAATCCCACTCCAGATCTGGCAGGTATTCAGGAGAGAGGAGATTCTTTAGGTGGTTTAAACCCTTTCAGAGATTGCAGATTACTGCTTGAATTTCACTTGGAGAGCCTGCTTGTTACATAGAGCCATTTATGTGTTTCCTATCCATTTGCTGATGGGGGAAGAATATTGTTCATTAGGACTTTGATTAATTTATCACAGGTGTCCAGAGCCACTATGCTCTTAAGGGATGGGCATGTGGGACATCATTCCCTCCCACTCCTGTGCACAGCTGTGTCTGTCCTAGAGAAAATCCAGCTCTTCATTAGCACCTTGTGCAAGAGCTATAGATCTTTTGGCCACATAACCTATTTAGATTTCCTTATAAGGGCCATGTGAAAGTATCTAATCAATGTGAATGTGTGTTTTCAACATGGAAGCTTCCTGGGTGACTCATGAGGCCTTTAAAAGGCAGCATAAGTGGTCAAGGACTTAAAGTACCCTATATTATTGAAAATTTTAATGTGCTCATCAATAAGTAGGACTGAAAGATGGCTCTCAGCTCACTCAACTCTCACCACAAGAGGAATTATCACAAGTGTACTAATCAGAATTGAAGATTTACTCATGTCTTCTTGGCTGAAATTCAACTCATAAATGAAGAGTTGTTCCAGTCAGTTATACCTTCAGAGGGTAAAAGGGAAATCAATTTGCTCATCTCGTAGTTTAAAAAAAGGTAGAGTAACTGCTTAACTCCACCAGACATAAATTGTGCAGAGATTCCCCCAGAGAATTATTCTTTCTGGAAGTGGTGTTTGACTTCACTTTTGAAGTTACACTGAAAGAAAAATAATGACAGGAAGCAATGTCAGAGACTTTCATAAGAAATGCAGAGCATGGACCTCCAAAAAATATATATTGGCTTTGGAAAATCTGTAGTTCAAAATTTCTGCCCATTTTTACCGAGATCAGTCTATAGATCATGATCCTATATTGTCTGAGAATACAGAAGTTTGTTTTTTTCAGACATTGAGGTAAACTTATTTGGCAACATTGCAAATTCTTTTTGAGGGATAAAAAAAAATTAAAATTGAGGCAAAAAGTTGAGTGACTTTCTTATTTAGTATGTAGCAGGAGATGTAATTAGTCACTGCGTCCAAGTTATTAACAGAGAATGTTAAAGACTACCTCATCTAGAAGAGAGTAAGTTCCACTTTTCTGAACATCAGTTGTGTCAGTAACATACTAGTATTTCAAAATTTTAATTCTCCAAGATACATGCTAAATACATATTGCTACTTTTTGCAGCTATATAATTCAAAGATATTTGCATATGGTATGACATAACTCTACAAAATATAATCCTAGATCAAATCAGGTGAAAGGAAATCTTGTCAGTTGGGGTTTTCTTCTCATAGGATTTTCTTGTCCTGTTTCACTGGGAAATAGTAGAAATCAGTTCACAAGAATTAAATTTTTGTCTTTGTGCTGACATGAAACTGGAAAATGTATGAACCAATCTGTAATTTAAAATGTCTAATTAATTAATTTTGTGAAATGTAAATTTGATTTACCACAGTATRTTAAAGATCTTAAGTAGAACACAGAAAATACAAAGACTTCAACACTTTATTCTCTTATCAGTTTGCAAACATAACCTATGACATGTCAGACTGAGAATTATTCCATTTAATTTACTCTATATTAAGGAAACTCACAGCTCATTAATTAAATCAATTAATTTAGTAAAACCAAAATTGCATCTAAATGATGGGGCAAACACCCTCACAACCAAAAAATACTTTAAACTATTATAATTTAACTGCTCTAAACAAAAGGTGTTCACATATATCAAAATTTTGAATATACACATTTAAAACATCCATATTTACAGTACTGAAAYATAGTGAAAGGAATTCTGGGTTTAACCCAACCACATCCTGGGCTGCATCAAAAGAAACAGGGGACAGGAGGTAATGCTTCCYATCTGTCCTCGTGAAACTTCACCTGGAGTACTGCATCCATCTCTGGGGTCCCCAACATAAGGMCATGGAGTAGTTGAAGCAGGTCCAGAGGGCCAGAGAGGGCTGGAACATCTCTTCTGTGAGGAAAGATTGAGACAGTTGAAGTTCTTCAGTCTGGAGAACAAAAAGGTTTGGGGAGACCTTACTATAACCTTTCTGTACCTGAAGGGGGCCTGCAGGAATTGACAACTTTCTAGCAGGGATTGTTGCAATAGAACAAGCCCCTTTTTTAAACAAAAATAGGGCTGATTTAGTTTACATTTTGTGAAGAAATTTTTTACAGTGAGGGTGGTGAAACACTGTAACAGGTTGACTGGAGAGGTGATAGATGTCCCATCCCAGGCTGGCCAGGACATGTAAAAACATGATCCAGTTGAATGTCCCTGTGCATTGTAGGGTGGGYTGGAAATAGATGAGCATTAAAAGTCCTATCCAACCCAAACTGTTCTATGATTCTGTGACTAAAAATTTGCAGAGAAGAGTTTTCTCAGCTGAAAAAAAGCAAAATGGAATTCCTGTTTACTGCCTTCTGTTGACACAGGACAGCCTCTAAATAGATTTCAATTTGTTTTAAAGAATTCTTGGATCTGTTGGATGCTTTCTACCCCCTAATCTTTCCTCTTTAATCTGGATGTGGTCAAAGAGCATATTAAAAAAAAAAAAAAATAAGGATCCATTTCCCTGACTAGGTAAAGATAATTAKTTAGTAGGATTGGGCTGACATCACATTTGTGAAGACACTGAAGACATAAAATTCAGGAGTGTCTTCGTCCAGGTTAAAAAAATTACAAAAGTCTTTCAAATTCATGTATTTCTCTCTACGAAACAGGACATAATTGAGACCTCTTACACCAGTCCTGCATTTCCTGTTTGGTCTCCCAGAAAGAATCTGAAACAACCACAGAACCCACAATTTTTTAGGTCTGAAGTCCAAGTGACAATCTTAAAAAATATATACTAAACAAAAGGACAATGTTTCGAAAGATATATGGATGGCAAGATATTTATTGTTGTGACTGGTGGAACAGTAGGCAATTTGGCTATGTATCTTCCAGCAGTATCCAGTCAGGAAGCTCAATCTCAGATGCCAGCACTGCAGTGTCTTTTGGACAAACTGTCTTTTTGAGACAAAAATCTTCTTTCCCACAGTCTAGATAAATTATGTTTACTACAGTTTCTAGATTGAAACTATAAACTAAAAAGCACATGGAGAACTTCAATTTGAAATGATGAAAGGTAAAAGAAAATCCCATCATAAGATGTTGACTATGATATCTTAGTGTTCCTGTCCTTAAATTTCTGTATCACACCATTTTCCAAGCAAGAGTGGAAGACTGAAAAAGACAATTGT
Organism: Malurus melanocephalus; assembly: GCF_030028575.1. NCBI lineage: Eukaryota > Metazoa > Chordata > Aves > Passeriformes > Maluridae > Malurus > Malurus melanocephalus. Next base: position 177,427 of record NW_026623390.1, on the reverse strand, counting down.
TCTCTTTGCATCTCCATCATATTCTTTCTGTATTCTTTCAGGCTGTTGGTAGTTTATGCTTTATCTGCAAAAACTGAAGCAGAATGAATAGTAACTAACAACTCTACCAAATAAATGCATACACTTACATGTTTTAAGTGTCCTGTAGTAATCATAAACTTTATTCAAAGATCAGTAGCATACCAAAATATTAAAAATTATTATGAATTAGTTAAAAATGTTCAGGCATGACAATATTTCTGAGAACACCCTTCCTCAGTTTGGGCTAATTATTAAGTTTTGTTATTTCTTTGCTCATATTGTTGGTGAYATAATTTTGTATTTTTTAATGGTCATAAAAATATTATCTATTAAAACAGATATTTTTAGTTTTTTCATTATTTGACAGTTTTGACAGACATTATTGATTTGGTCGGCAACTGTGGCTAACCAGAAGGGGACAATGTGACAGTTTTATGTAACAAAAGGCACAGTGTCATGTCAACTGAACTAAATGTTGTACAAAGTGACAGCAGGACAAAAATGCCTTTCAGACTTAATTTTCTGCTTCATTTTTTCTACCATCAATACATAAGGCAGTGCAGTAGGTGACACAAATTAGCAGGAGAGAGCAAAAGGTCTATCCCTGTTTCTGTTGCTATACTTGACTTCCTTTCACTAAGGTAATCTCCAATTATTTTAAGCGTGAATGAAAAAGAGGAGCAGCTTATAGTAATCAACCTACCTGATTTTCTCATTTAGTAGAAAATATATCCCTTATCAGGATTCTTTATATGTTTCTCCTAGGTGGCTTTTTGGAAAAGATGAAAGAAAAAAGTCCCCCATCTGCTAGGTCATGCCTACAAGACACATTCTGTCAAGTCTTAAAAGCAACAAGAGCTTTGCCTGTGGGATACCTATAATTATTATGTGGAGCGGCCTTGCGCCTGCTGTAGCTCATTGTTCTGCTAACACAACCCGAATGAGAACAGTGGCTCCAGGCTGTGAGTTGATAAAGTGCAACTTTTCGATTTTGCTCTTCTATGGCTGTAGCATTGTGCAGAGTCTGTGAGTGACATCTTTGGCCTTCCTTTGGGCTGAGCAGATTGAATCTGTCACGCTGAGTTAAACAATGACTAGGGGACACAACCTTAGCAGGGCCTGTCATTTTTTCCCACTAATTCAATCTACATTTAATCAATGAAAGTAATTTCTTGTTTGTTTAAGTCTCATATCCAATGGATCTAGAGGTTCCTGAAGTAGTGCACCTCCACCCTGACCTTCTCCCCTGTTAGAACTTGGACTAGTATATCAAGAATGGAATTAGTGAAAATTGCACATTTCAAGGTTGCCATGTTGCTCACTATATATTTAGTCTCCTTTTGTGTTTATATATAGYTTCTGAGTGTCATTTTCCAGTTCAGTTTTCTGAGAGATTCAGAGAAAAAGAAATCGGCTGAAGCTCTATCCCCAAGAGCAACAGCAGTGGACTGTTAAGAAATATAATGCACGATCTTACAGTAGCATTCAGTGGTTGTCCACAATCATGTCTCATATGTAAAGACACTAACAGAAGGATATTTCTTCCTAGGTACAGGCTATCACTTACAGGCTTATTGAAAGTAACCAGTAGTGACTTATGCAAGTTCAAGGACTTTATTGATCGGTTTAGCTGGTCTTAATCAAAATCTGTCTTCTTTTCCACTCATAGTGATTAAATAAGTCTAAGAGAGCCTGACATCAAGTCTTTGACTTTTTATTGGTTCTCAGCAASTGCTGTGCTCAGCACTTCAGTTGCTAACAGTCATCAGGCAGGAAGTTGAAAACTCGAGGAATTTTCAAAAAATAAAAAATTCTAAATCTAGACAAGTTAAATATATCAAGAAGCAAGAGATCAAGTACAAGTTTTAATGCTTTCTGAACGTTTTGTTTTTTGTTTTTTTTTTTAATAAATAGTACATTTTGAACAAACTAGAAGAGGGAAATCAGTAGTTGTCTGATCATAAATATCAGCGGGAAAAAAACCCTGTATTTTTAAATTGTATTCAGTATTTTAACCTGATTTTGCCTGGTTAATCTGGGAAAATTCTGGAAAGAAAAACAAGCAAAAAAAGAGATTCAACTACAATTATCATGCAATATGTATTTTCTCTTACCAATACAATATAAATCTAGAAAGATACATATAAATATATTTCCAATAATACATATAAAGATACTTCCATAAAAAGATATTTCCATACAAAGATATTTCCAATAATTGAATGTGCTTCTCTGAAGACATTAGCAGAAATTGAAAACATGCTATGCACTTGATTATTCATTTTGAGAATACCCAGTCTGAAGGAGAACCCAAGAATCATGGGATCCAATCCATCTTGGTTAAAGCATGGTCTAGACAAGATGGCCCAGCACCCTGTTCGCATGAATCTTTAAAGTGTTCAACACTGGGGAACCCACCACTTCCCTAGGGAGATCATTCCAATAGCTGATTGTTGTCACTGTGAAAAATTTTCTTCTTGTGTCCAGCTGGAAACTCCCCAGGAGTAACTTGTGCCAATTAGGCTCTTTTTTATGCAACTCCATGTGAAAAGGTCTTCTGGCAGATGAGTRTGCTTTACAAAGTGTCCACTTTCCCACACAGTTTTGTATCATCAGCAAACTTTATCATGGTTTATCAGGATCTCACCATAGAGCACTGATGAAGAAACGAAGCTGTGCTGGGCCCAAAGCTGATCCCTGGGGATGTGTGACAGGTTGCTGGTGAAAAGRAGCGATGCAGCACCATCCTCTGCATGCTGCCTGTCAGCCAGTTCACCACCCACTGCAGGGGCCACTTCACTACACTCTAATAACATGTCACTTTTTCTGGGAGGAGGCAGGGACAAAGCATGCCAAATCCAGGTAGACCATGTCTGCTGCTCGTCCCATGTCAGCTGATCAGGTTACTCRTAGAGGACAATCAGGTTTGTCATTCACAATTTGTTCTTGGTGAATCCATATTGGCTTTTCCCAGTCATGTGCTTCATCTGATTGTGATAGTCCCCAGGAAGATTCATTCTACAACTTTCCCAGAGACTGAATCAAGACATGAATCTAATTTCCTGGATCCTCCTCTAAGCCYTTCTTGTTAATGGAGGTGACATTAGCATTCTCCCATTCTTCTCAGACATCCCTCAATCTCTTTGATATCTGTAAGATTATGGAGAGTGGCCTCGCAATGAAGTCAGCTCTCTTAACACCCTCTAGTGGATATTTTCAGGGTCCATTGATTTGTAGTCAACATTTCTTGGGCCTTATCTCCTGGAAGGCAGGACTCCCTGCCAGGCCAGCAGATGCACACCCCAGTGTGCCGTAAGAGTCACCTGCTRTGTGCCCTGGTTCCATTTGGCAGTATACTCTGTGTGCTTCTGGTACAGTTTCTCCATGGAGACATTGCTTATAGGTTAAATCTTCACAGATCTTTAACARTCTGTTTTTGATTGTTTAAAAACAAAGGGTGGAGACTAAAGCAGAATCCTGTTTGTGTGGGTCATAAGTTGCTGCGTTTTCAGTGGTGTTCCTCACAGGAAAATGGTCCTGAAACCACTTATCTATCCCCATCTTGGCCTGTCTAATATAACACAGTTTTTTCCTTCAGCTCAGACAGCTGATGCAACAGATACCAACCTGAGCCCATTTTTTGCAGGTAATTGTCTTTTCTCTAGGAGAAAGGTCTGTGTACTTGTTACTACCCACTGGCTGTGCTATGACTCGTGCCTTACCTACTCCATCTGAGTGTAAGCATAAGATCTCTCAGGGGCTGTCTCTGTAGAAACACTGGTTTTAACTCTGAGATGAGTGTTCATCATCCTCATGGGACCTACAGCACTCCCCTGATTTGTGTCACTACAGGCAGAGTGTGGGGACCTCCTCACATKCTCTCGTGCACTGCACCCTCTTGATTCTGTTTGCCCTTCCTGGTCTCCTCTACTCTGGGGAAGCTGTTAGAGCTGACTGCTTCTGGTGTGCTCTGTGTTCTCTGTTGAGTTTCTCTGACTCCAGGAACATGCTTTACCCCTGGATCCATCACCCAGTAGTAGAAATTTCTGCTGCTGTCTCTGTGCACCTCAAGACTGAGTCTTCAAGCAAAAAGATCACAGTATCACAAAAAACACTGAGTTAGAAGGGACCCACAAGGATCACTGAGTCCAACCCTTGGCCCTGCACAGAACGATTCCCAAGAATCACAAGAGCATTGTCCAAATGCTTCTTGAACTCTGTCAGGCTTGGTGCTGTCACTGCTGCCCTGGGGAGCCTGTTCCAGTGCACATCTGGAATCCTTTGGGTAAAAAAAACCCTTTTTCTAATATCCGATTTAAATCTCCCCAGAGAGAATTCAGGCCATTCCCTTGGATTCTGTCATTGTCACCAGAGAGCAGAGATCAGTGTCTGYCCCTCCTCTTCCCCTCACAAGGAAGTTGTCCCTGCACTGAGGGCTCCCCTCAGTCTCCTCTYCTCCAGGCTGAACACACCAAGTGCCCTCAGCTGCTCCTCACACGGCTTCCCCTCAAGGCCCTTCACCATCTTTGTTCCTCTCCTTTGGACTCTCTCTAGTAGTTTAATGTCTTTCTTATACTGTGGCACCCAAAACTGTCCCCAGCACTSGAGGTGAGGCCTCCCCAGCCCAGAGCAGAGCGGGACAATCCCCTCCCGTGCCCGGCTGCCGATGCTGTGCCTGGTGCCCCCAGGACAGGGTGGACCCTCCTGGCTGCCAGGGCACTGCTGCCCCATGTTCAGCCATGGACCAGGATCCCCAGGGCCCTTTCCATGGCACTGCTCTCCGGCCTCATTCCTCAGGCTGTTCATGCATTCAGGGTTACCCATCCCAGGTGCAGAATCTGGCACTTGCCCTTACAGAATTTCACGTGGTTGGTGAAGGCCCACCTCTTTAATCTACTGGGGTCTCTCTGCAGGGCCTCTCTACCTTTGAGAGAGTCAACAGCTCCTCCCAGATTTCCATCATCTGGGAATTTAATTGGTGTCCCTTCCAGTCCTGAGTCCAAGTCATTTATGAAGATGTCAAAGAGCACAGGGCCAAGGATGGAGCCCTGGGGAACCCCACTTGTGACACATCCCCAGTCTGATGTCACCCCAGTCACTGTAACCCTTTGTGYCTGACCCATGAGCCAGTTGCGCACCCATCACAGGGTGTGTTTGTCCAGCTGTGTGCTGGACATTTTGTCCAGAAGGATACAGTAAGAGACAGCAATGAAAAGTTTACTGAAACCGCAAAAGATCACATCAGCTGGCTTYCCTTGATCAACTGAGTGGATTACTTTGCCATAAAAGGAAATAAGATTTGATAGGAAGGACTTCACTCTCATGAAGCTGTGTTGGGTGTGACCAAGGACTGCATTGCCTTTCAAATGTTTTTTCAAGGCCTCCCACAATAATCTTCTCCATAACTTTATCAGGCACTGAAGTGAGACTTACAGGCCTGTGGTTTCTGGGCCTTCTTGAAATTTGCCCTTCTTGAAAATAAGCAAAGCATTCACCAGCTTCCAGTCAGCTGGGACATTTCCAGATTCCCAAAACAACTCAAAAAATCACTGAGAGAGGTTTTGCAATGATATCCACCAGCTCTTTGAGGATTCTCAAATGAATSCCATCAGGCCCTATAGATTTGTAGGGGTTTAGCTGCAGCTGATTCTTCACAGTTTCAGGGTTGATGGGAGTTACTCATTTCCTCACAGTCATGATCCTCCAGCTCAGGCCACTGAGACCCCCTTGTTCTGTCATGAGTATTGAAGACAAATAATGCCGTGTCTCTGTCCCTACTTGTGAGGTGACCATCCTCATCCCATAATGAGCTGATGTAATTTTTACACTTCCTTTTGCTATTAATATATTTGAAAAAGTTCTTTTACTGTCCCCCACATTTTCGGCCAGTTTCTACTCCAGTTCAGCCTTGGCCATGCAAATTTTCTTCTACTGTGACAAGGAACACGCCTGTATTCTTGTCATATCACCCCATTTTGCTTCCACTGAGTGTACATCTTCCTTTATTCCTTATTTCCAAGAGAAGATTCATGTTCAGACAAGCTGGCCTTTCTTCCTCACCTGCTTGACTTGTGATATTTGGATACCAGAACAGCCTTCAAAGAAACTTGGTAGCATTCCAGACCTGTCTTGCTTTCTGTCTCAAGAAATTTTGCTTATTTCCTGTTTATTTCTGTGACGGGAAAAGTGTAGGAACTTTAGAACTGCAAAGCTGAGCCGCTGACAACAAAGCAAAGCCTGTTTCCTCAACTAATGCTCAATTCTTCTTCAAATAATGCTAAATCTGAGGCAGTACAGCCTCAGACTGTTAGCACTTCATGCCAAAATAAGAACCAAAGAGGCAAAATTGAAATTTTCTGACCGCACATCGCAGATCTCCTTCCTGGAACATGGGAAGCCCCATCCTGAGCCAAAGGGTGAGGAAGGACTTCTGCAGTGCTAAGGGCATTAGGATTCTGTCAGCAGGAGTTCAGTCCCACAAAATGGCAAGCTCACTCAGCAGGACTCTGTGATGGGGGAGTGCATACTGTAATGGCTTAGGGTCCTAATGCAATCTATCTCTGCTTGGCTTGCGGGCATGAAGTCAGGCTATAATAGCATTAGTAGGAATATATGACAGAAATAAAATAATATGATTTTATTTGAAGATAAATGAAGGGATTCTGTGGCAGAGAGGTTTCAAAACAAAGTTCATTTGATTTTGGAAGGCAGTAAAAGTACAGCACATCACTGTACTTGGTTTACCAGGTGCAGGTATTTGACATTCAAAAGACACATGATGCTCAAAAAATGCCAGATAGATTAAAAGGAATCTGAGGAAAATGAACATGATTAATTATTTTTRTGTTTTAAAGTTTAACAATAGTAATGCACGCACACATGGTCAAACACCCCATGATCAGCTGAGTATAGCATGAACTCTACTTAGAATAGCAGAGATTTTAAAAATCCTTCTACTTATCAACAGACTTAGATCATAAAATGTGGACAGTTATTTCTATCATCTAACCAATTATTATTGGAAATAGGATTTCTCAAATTTTCACCACTATTAGTAATATCATATTATTTTTCTCTAAATCATTTGTCATTTTAATTACTTTTCAAGCAYGTCCATACACTCTTATATGGGAAATGTACATAAAGACTCATACACAAGAGGCTGGAGGGCAGCTCCACAAAAAGTGACCTTGGAGTTCTGGATGATGGGAAGATGAATAGGAGTCAGCAGTGTCTGGGAAGCCAGGAGTGGCTGAGGCAATTTGGTCTGTTCAGCCTGGGGAAGAGTAATCTGAGGTAAAAGCTCATCACAGTCTAAAGCTTCCTCATGGGAGAAAGTGAAGGGGCAGTCAATGCTCCATTCTCTCCAGAGACTGGTGAAAGGACCCAAGGGAATGGCCTAGAGAGGAGTCAGAGGAGGTTTAGAATGGATATCAGGAGAAGGTTCTTCACACAAAGGATGGTTGGGCACTGGAACAGGATCCTCAGGGAAGCAGCTTTGGTATCAGGCCTGTCTTAGTTCAAGAAGCATTTGGATGATTCAAGCACATGTTTTATTTCTTAGGGTTGTCCTGTGCTAGGCCAGGAGTTGGACTTGAGATCCTTGAGGGTCCCTTTCAGCTCAGGGTATTCTGTGATWCCATGATTTCAGAATCTGTCATTCAGATTTGAGAATCTGAGTGTCATTCAGGTCAGTTAAAGTTGTTTGGGCTTTTTTTAATCTGCTTTTCTCCTGAGAATTTAATCAATGAAAGAATAGGACTACAGCCCAACTGTACTGACACTTCACATCAAAAAATATAAACTTGYTCCTTTGTAAGTCAGACTGCCAGTTCAAAGTAAGAACTTCATTGAATAAACTTGAGTTTAAGGACACCTATAATATCCAGTATGTGTATAAATATTTGGCTGACTAGTATCCACATTAAAGAACAAGTTTCACAGCAATTCTTCTGTGGCCTGACCTGCCCTGCAAATTACAGAAATACGTTCTCTTTATTGGCAACTTTTTCCTGTTATGTTACTAGAGGGGGATAAGCAGGATGTGCATGATGGCACTGAAGCTACCAAATATAATATTTGGAACAGGATTCAAATCATGTTTTCAGACTGTATTTATTTGGTGTTTGTTTCAAGACCATCTCTCTGCAAATGCTTCCTTCCTTCACACACTTTTATCAGATCTATTTGAAGTTAAAATTACAGCCACGTTATAAATGAATGCAATGCCAAAGAATGATAAAGAAACAGAAATTAWAAATTAGTTAAGAAAGTCTTGTATTTAAACTCCTACTGTATTTTCATTAAAAAGAGTAATAGAGGAGGAGTTCCAGAAAAAAACCCCAGATATTCATGAAGCARGTGAAAAGATATTGTTTGTGTCGTGCATCATAAGGAGCAAGAAATGTCTGTGTTGATTTCTAGCCCTTTTTTACCTCAATATTTAGGGACAGCACTTGCACCTTTAGAAGAATCACAAAACTCTTATTTTCTTCCTAAATCTCCCAACAGGAGCCTCTGGAGACCTTGCATGAGACCATTTGAGGAACAATGGGAAGTAAAAGCAGATGGACACAGACAAATGACCTAAGGGGAGGTAGCACCTCTGCCTTCTTTTTTTTTAACATGTTTTAAATACCTAGCAGAGTGAATAGCTATAATAATGGAACTTTAAAAAGTAGCAGAAATATAATATCCCAAGGAGAGAGTGAGTTGGAACCGAGCCAGCCAAAGTTAGTGCATGCTTTTAGAAAATTCCCATTGACTGGTTTGAAATACAGCTCTTAGGAAACAGAGTAGGGAAATGAAAACAAACAAACAAAAAAAAAACAAAAAAAAAACTGAAAGGGAAACAAGACCAAGGGCCAAGAAGATGGGAGAAAACTCAGAGTTCTCCCAGAACATTCTCAGAAGTCTCATTTCTAATTTGCACAGTGAAGGAGAATAAATATTCTCCGTTAGTCACCCCAGGTGAGACACAGATGTAACAGAAAAGTGGTCTGATAGTTTGTACCTTTTGCAGCTAAAAGGAAAAGTGAATATTAAAGCCCTTCATGGTTATTTCAGATGTATATAAATCTTCTTGATCTGCTATTATAACCATCAAAATGAAAGATCATGGTCCGAAATGTAATAAATTGAGCCAATAAAAAGCAGCAACAGGGAAGACAAGTTTGATTCCTCAYAGATATTGAGGAATACATACAAATATATTTTCCATATTTTTCTGGTATATGTGCATGGAAGTCTGAGAAGAAAATCAGCCATATTTCTTAATAAACATGTATAAATATATAATGCATAAATAAATATAAATATAATCTGCTCTGATTGTGCAATACCAGTTCTAGAACAGCTGGCTTCCTTTTCTTTGAACTAGATATCAAAACTCTACTGGATATATCCTGATTATAAAAGCCATTATGAACAATTTCTGCCAATGATGCAAAGTGATGATAAATAATCACGTTCATTATTTGCTTTGAAGGTGGTGAAAGACTGATCCTTAGTAGGAAGCTAACTGTATGCCCTGGTTTCAGCTGGGATAGAGTTAATTTCTTTCATGGTGGCTGGTATGGGGCTGAACACARGGTTGATAATATAGAGATTTTATTGTTATTGATGCGCAGGCCTTAYACAGAGCCAAGGCACTTTCTGGGAGGAAACACAGCTGTGATCCTAATTGACAGAAGGGATATTCCAGACCACATGGCATCATGCTCAGTATATAAACTGGAGAGAAGAGGGAGAGGATATTTGAAGTGTTGGATTTGTGTTCCCAAGCCACTGTTATGTGTGATGAGGCCCCCCTCTCCTGGAGATGGCTGAACACCTGCCTTCCCATAGGAAGAAGTGACTTAATTCCTTGGTTAGCTTTGCTTGTTGGTGCAGCTTTTGCTTTCCCCATTAAACTGTCTTTTTCTCAACCCACGATTTTTGTAGGTTTTACCCTTCCAGTTTTCTACCGATCCCTCTGGTGTGCAAGTGAGCAAGTGGCTGCCTGGSGCTTCACTGCTGGCTGGGGTTAAACATCAACAGTTCAAAATGTTGATAGCTCTGATTATTGCTACTATAGACAACAGATTTTAAAAATCCATTTAGCTTTTTCAGATATTAAAGACCACTTGAAAGCTAGTGTGTGAACAAATTATAACATTTGAAAATAATAAGAAAATTATTTCAAGGTCTCGGATAGATATTAGTGGAGTGTTTCATTGGTAGCATGTTTTTTTACCGTCCAAAAGATTATCTTTGTAACTTCTACATTATGTACACATTGGTGAGTACTTTTTATGTAAAAGAGACATGAAATTAATTATGGGCATGACTCCTTGAACCTGAAAATTCCACTAGGAATTAATTTAACCTTCTTGTTTTTCCCTTTCTGTGTCACCTTTGTATATAGTGTTTCCAAAGGACAAAAACTATAAAGGGTAGTTGATGTAAGAGGTGCTTCTCTGCATTCAGCACTGATGTATCTGGTGAGAAGAGTAGAAGCTTCTAAGAGTGTTCTTGATACAAATAATATCAGGAGTGCTGCTTCCAAACCTTGTGAGTCCTTTGCTACTTCTCCACCAGTCAGACAAAGACTAAGGCTCAAAAAACAGGAGCAAAGTATCATCTATGAAAAAAGACAGACACTTTTCAGTAGGCCTCTTCATGGGAATCTAAATAAGATGGAGACCTGGCAAAAAAGGGAATTATTAGTAATCAGAAAGAATAAATCCTGACTTCTTGTTCTACTCTTGTTTTGTAAGTTTTAGGGGAGGTTTTTTGTTTTTTTTGGGGGTTTTTTTTTGTTGTTTTTCTTTTCTCTTTTTTCCTTTTCCTTTCTTTTTCTTGCCCCCATAAATCCCTCTTTTAGTGTGACCTGAAGTACTTTCTGTCTAGCTTCCATTTCTGACTCACTTTCTGTGCAGGGAGGCAGTCTGCTCATTATCAGAACACAGAAGCATTCAAAGAATGTCACAGTTTCATTTCCACAAAGGATTGATATTCTGAAGGAATTCTATTTTGATTTATGTAAATAATGTTTAAAAAATGCATAATTTGAGCTGTGACCAGAGTCTATTCTCATTTAAGTTTGTGACTTGGCATTGTTTTATTATTTCAGAAATTTTCTGAAGTAAAATCCCAAATATTTTCAAAACCTTTCTCCTCTCAGTCCCATAAAGGATGATTTGATTGTACCTCCATTCATCATTATGACCCTTTATATTCAATCAGGCTCAAAATCTTTTCAATGGATTTACAATGTGTGTTTGTTTACATTCTAACCAATTATCCRCTATGACTAAGCATTATACTCATGCAAAGAAATTTAGAAAGCCAATTGTTTAGTAAAGTATCTATGTAAATTGGAAGGCTTAAGTGCAGTTAAGTAAAGGATGAGTTCTCAGAACAGGAATAAATGCAGATGATAATTATTATTGCCAGGTGAAGCTAGAGAACTTGGTTTTAAAGAAAAAGACAGGAGGAAAAGGAGTTGCCACGCATTAATTCCTTGGCACTTATCTCTTCCTGTGTGTCCCTCCTTACTTACCTTACCTATACCATACTAACCTTAGATTCTACTCCAGTTCAAGTGGTACTCAACACTCRTCTCAATAGTTTTAATAATTTGACATTTCTCTTGTTCTATCTTCGGCAGACCCTGTAACTCCAAAATTATTCATCTAAATGTATACAACCTCAGTGCAAGAAAAGCATCATCATCTATGATTCTATCAACTCTGCATCATCTGCCTGCTCTCTCCAATCTTGACACCAACCTTGTTCTTTAAGATTTAATCACCAATTTATTTTTTTTTTTTGGTATTACCAACTTTTCACAGAAAATCTTCTAAAGGCACTATTTAAAAAAATGCTTTTCCTGGATTCCACGCCTCAATCATTTGTGGTTTCCTTCTTTTTACACTCCTCTGAGACCCAAAAGATAAAGGATATTCCTGTCCACCTTCAGCAGTCTGTTAAGCCATAYGCATTCTTCCATCTTGGCCCACCTATGTGCTTAATTTGATAAATGTGCATAGAACAGCTAATGTTATTTTTACTATGCATGCACCTGGTAATATTTACTTCACCAAACCATTTGTTGACTTCTCTATGACCATAATTTCTCCTCCTCTTACTCACACTAGGCACCTCAGAGCTGCTCACTGTTTCATAGAGACAAATTCCTTCCACTGAGTYGCAAACATTTAATTACCACAGATCATTGTAAGAAATAGGTAGCAGACCTTCAGCACATTCAAAAATATTRTTTTCATGCTGGACAAGTTCTCACAGGATAGAAAATCAGTCTGCCTTAGCTAGTATATTAATTATAAGTACATATAAATATGTATACATATATATATGTATATATGACTTGTGAATGGGGTGCAGAGGTGGAATGAATTAATTTCTATTGCTGTCTCTCCAAATCTGCTAAAGAGATAATAAAAAAAATTAACTGTTAGATAGACGAAGTTGGAAAATGTAGAACTTACCAGTAAAAAAATGAAATCTTTGTTCCTTAGGAAACTGTAATTTTTCCATAGCAATATAATGYAGGTGATACAAACCTGAAAGCTTACCTTCAGAGGAGTATAATGCTTTTTAAAAAGAGAATTATTTAGAAGGAAAGAAATATCTTTGACATGTCTAAACAATATTCTTCACTTATATCATGATGGTACTGCATTTAGGAACGTTAAATCAATGAAGTGAATTGGTTAGTTTTCCAAAGGTAGAAGTTAAATACCATAAAAAAAAATCTTATCATATCATGCATCTTCAGACACACCATTCTGCAGTTCTGAAGACTACAGGAGTGCAGGTAAAAAATAAAAAATATTTAAACGCACAGAATTAGAAAAGACAAAGAAAAGAGGGACTACTAGCCAGAAAAATCAGATTAAGAAGAAGAAAAAGCAACTTAAGCATAGCACTTGATGAAAAATCAGGGAAAACAGCAAATTCTCAGTAAGAAGCTCTATTTGAAAACAAAGGACAAAGTTCTAGAAGCTCAAAAAAACCAAAAACCCAAAAGAGAGACTTAATTCCCTATGAAAGAGACTTAAAATTTTTCCCAAACTTATTTTGATAAACTCCAAAGCCAAAAACATTTCTTTAGACATTCATCATTTAATATAAAAATGTAAGCTCTCTTTCCCATTCCCCTTTCTACTTGGAGAAGTTTTATTAAATTCCTACAATAATCAGTTGAGACCCATTAAGTGTTAGTTTGACCTGCTTCTTAAGTATCTAAGCAGATGCAGCTGGAACAAAAACAGATGGAAGGTGTAAATGAGAAGATTCAATTAACTTTTTTTTCTCCTTCTCATATGAGTTTCAAAAAGAAATTCCCCCAGGACTGAAAGTGATCCCTTAATTTAAGAGATATATTTTTTGCCTATTCAAAATAAAAAATATTAATGTTGTTGTATGTCCTTTGGTTCAGCCTGGGAAAATGAGCCCTGGCATATTCATGACATGACTACAGGAACAATGAAATCAAGTTGGACCAAAAATGGGCAATTACCATCTAACAGCCAAATGGCAGAGCCTTATGCATATTTAATTTAAAGATGAGTAAAAGAATTGTACAAGAGTTTGCTACAGGATTAGAAATTAATGTACTTTTGACTTTATCAAACATGATAAAAATCTAACTTGCATGTATTAAGATGGTCACAGACATAACACACCTTAATCTTATTTGATATTGTTTGGTACAGATCTGCTTTGAGTGAAACTACACTGGACGGTCAGTACAGTAAAGAAAAATATACAAAATTACTCTTATTTAAATATTAGCCTAAAGAAGTGATTCCAGCTTAACTTAAATGCAAGCACTGCSTAAGCTTCAGATTTCCATCATAACACCCCATAATTTAAAATTTTTAATATTTTTTTATATGAGTRAGTTGTAATCAGATCTGTAAATAACATCTTGCAGATAGCCTGAAATAACATAATTACCCTATATTGCAATACATTTCACAAACAACATCCACATCTTTAAAATAAAAAAGAAATTGCACCAAAGCCCACATTTATCACACCTCCAGTTATTATCTGCAGTGGCAAGGTTAGAGCTTTAAAGGAGAAGTTCATTCAAGTTCATTTTTTAGTCAGTAAGAAAATAATTTTCAGGGTTTTTCACTCTCCTAAGATCTTTGTATTTCCTCTGCTTTATATTACAGAAGTTTAGGCACATTCATAGCCCTATAAAATTCACCTCTGAATTTCCCAGGGCAGTACCTTACCTGCACTATGATACCTTGAATATTATTAATAGTACTATTAGTATTATATATTACTATACATRATAATTATAGTAAATGTGTGTTTCTTCTATTTTCATCAGTTATCCTTATTTTTTTYGGTATAAATCACAATTTGTAGTAAACATATATTCAAGCCTTGCTGAATCAAAGTATAATGAATGAAATAATGAAAACATCTGTTCTATGTGTCTGACCACATATATGTGAGCACCAGAAAAAAAAGCTAAATAGTTTGGGATTTCCTATAAAGTAAAACATCTGATTGGGTGAGATTAAGAGGTCTGTCTGAGAATGTGTATCACAGAGGGCATATTTTCAGAAGCAGACCCCAACTCAGAATATCTTATAACTCAGTTTTGAGGATGCAAAAAYAATAACTGACTTCAAAATTCAAATGATGAGCAGCCAATGGAAGAGGAAGAAGCTGGAGTAAAGGCACTGGGAGAAAATAGAAGTTATTTCCATATTTGTCATCAATCCAATAAACTTTTAGATAAATTTCTAAACTGAGTTTGAGAACACAGGAGATAGATTGATGGGTGCCCATTTCAGAAATCTTCTCAGATTTTAAGTGTAATAAAGCTGCCTGATACCACCACAGTGCAACTGTTTGCACACACTCCCAGAGCCAGGATTTGAGATCAGTGAGGTGCTCCAGCCCCTGATCCCCATGGCAGCCTCCTGTTGGACTCACTCCAGAAGCTCCATATCTCCCTCGTTGTACCCAGGAGCCCAGAAATGGACACAGCGCTCCAGATGAGGCCTCACCAGCCCTGAGCTGAGGGGGACAGGACCACCTGCCCTAGCCCTGCTGGCCTAATGCATCCCAGAATATCATTGTCTTTCTTGGCCACTTGTGTAGTGATACAGTTAGTTATAAAAGAACCACCTAAAACTGTTCCAGCTGAAAAAAATTATCTATAAATATAACTAAAGATGATATGGCTTGATTCAAACACGATTTCACAGAATCCTAGGAATAAAAAAGAAGAAACTTTGCTGCTGGGGAGTTGTCTACAGGTTTTTGATAAAACTAGACACAGATAGAATTTCTAGCTTTAAAATTTTTATCTTTTTGCTTAAATTTCTTCATCACCAGAATTCTTACACTTCCAGTGTTTCAGTTAMTATGTTAATAGTATGAATGTTTTCCTTTTCCATGCTAGTGATAGTGATTAGTTTTACATTATTTTTTTTACCTGAAGTATGTATTTATAACCTTTCCTCACAAAATTTTATAATACTTAACCACCATAAAAACTCACTTCAGACAACTCTTCCTGTCCCTTGAAAATGTAGACATCTCTTCACCAAACATGGCAATCACTTTATAAAGCACTTCAACTCTGCAACAAATCAGCAGAAATGTGTGCAAACCTCTTTGTCTGTTAACATAAACATCTAAAAGTGGACTMGATAGACAGACAAAATATGACTTCTTCTACTCAAATATGGCTGAGAATTAATAATGTCCTAGAAAATACAGTTTTTTGTGCTTTATAAGCATAAGATGTCTGGTTCTTAGTTTTACTTTTCTCTGTAGAGTAAGAATAGAGCACTCTCTGTTYACAAATAGTTTTTAGATGAAAAGTTGAAATTATTTTCTAATAAACACTGCAGTTAACAAAAAAAAAGCAACACTGAATTGTCAAAGCAGTTGCATTGTGAGTGAACAGGAGCAACTGAGTACACAGTAGGTGAATGGTCCAACAGTCAGACAGAGGAGATAAAGGAGTAATCACTGCATGTTCCTCATTCCTATATAAAATACATAATGCCATTCTTCTCCTGTTTGTGCCTGGCAGTGTGCTACGTGGTGATTAGGAAAAAGCTTCATTGAACTCTTTCTCTCTTGTATACAAAAGAGGGACTGTACACAATAATGTATGTCTAGACTGTCCTCTGAGAATAGCCCCCAAGGCCATCCTTACAAGAAGATTTGCTGTTCAAATGGACGGTGAACGTGAAAGCAGAGTCCAAGAGTGCTGAGCGAGTGCTGAGTGAGTGCTGAGGGAGCAGACTTCAGGCCACAGGGGAACCAAGCTAGACAAGCTGCCTGGGGGCTGCYTGGAGACCTGCATGTATGGAAAGCTGGGACATGGTTCCCTGCTGACAGCCACCTACCTATGGCTGCAGAGACCTACTACTGTCTGAAATGTAAATTATTGTGAAGAAATATCCAGGGAATTTAAAATTGGTCACTTCAGCAAAGTGCATACCCAGATARGAATATGTAATTAGTTGCATACAAAAAAATCATGTTTAAAGAAATTGTATTCTCCATCCACTTACAGGTTGCTCTATAGATTTTGTTTCTGCTGAAACTGGGTCTCAAATGAATATGTATTTGATTTGGTTACTCTTAAAACTGTTGGCTTGCCAACAGCTTAATTTTTACCGCCAGTAACAGCTATGTTCCCTCTCTTTCAGTGCGCGTCTTATGAAAGAAAGGTACTGTTTATCAGTGTGTTGATGCATGGAGACTGAGGTCTTCAAAGTGTCATACAGAATGTGAATGGCATCCTACAGCACATTGAGAGCATGTGGGCTTTAGACAGGCAGAATCCTCACCATATTGATGGGAATAGTTAAACCTCTGTGGGAAATCATCACACGAAGTCACCAGACTAGAGGGAGTAATGCAACTTGTACATGAAGAAAGCGCAAAGGAAAAGGGAAAATCTTCTTTAAATTGACAAAATTGGAAATAGATGTCTTTCAGTGCTGGATGCCCTCTAGCTTCATTCCTGTGTTGGAGCTACCCGTGTTAATGAAGTCATGCAGGGTTTTTCCAAGGACAGACCTTAAAACCTTCCTTTGTTAAGGAAACTTCCCTGTCCGACCATCCAAGAGTCACCTAAACTAGGACTGAGGCCCTGTTATATTCAGCAGCCCCAGTGATCCGATGGGTGCCCCTCTTGATTCCCTACACACACCGTTCACACTACGGCTCTGTGGTCAGTAGTGAAATGCTCTTGGATCACTCCCATCCTCCATGATCTATACCTACTCCTTCTATCTGAAAAAATGCTAGMAGAAAACTTCCTAGGCCTCTCTTACCATGTTTGGATGAGTTATTATCATCAAGAATCTCTCTTTTCTCTATTTTAACACCTGACTAACAGTCACCAAGTTTAAAACCACAAAAATAGCAAACTGTACTACTTCTGAAGAGAGTGAATATCTCAGGGTCTCCCCTTATTACCTTAATGCTCACGGCAAGGATTTTTTTTTTACACTGTCACATTCCAAAGTAATTTTTAGCTCCTTTAGTTGTTTTTTTCTTCTTTGGTCTGGTAATTTAATTTTGAAAATTTTACTTGACTTTCTCTTCTTCCTTGCATATAAATACATCAAACACTTCAAAATTAAAGTCTCACATTAAGCTCTTCCCTCTCTTCCTCTTCCTACTGTTCTTTAGGAACAATAACCCAGCAATAACTGCAGATATGCTCTTTGATATCTTTGAAATATGGCTGCCATTCATCAGCTGAGGTGTGAGCACATATCCTACAATAACCATTATTTTTTCATTATGAAGGCAATGATGGATCAATAGAAGGCTACTATGGCAGCAGTAATGAAAGTTTCTTATTCATTGGTTGTTCGCACTAATAGCAATATAATTAATGGCTCCAAGAAAAATTTAGTCCTGTATTCACTTTTAATGTATAGCTCTGTGTGTTCTAGTAGGTTAGAATACAGAAAGTGGCATCAGATGAGTGTCATCCTTTGTTTTCTTTTCTAATATATTCCAAAAGACAACAGACTCAGTCTTTTATATTTAGTTCTACCTGAGTAGCTCCTGAGTTGTGGCCTTTCTACCAAAAGGAAATAAGACTTTAAATTCTGTTTTCTCAATAATTTCTTTTTCCTGAAGGTTGCATTGGACTCCTCTTTTACTGGAGTACAACCATTCCTATGCAACTTTTCCACAAAAAGCTTCTTAACTTGTAATTACTCCTTGCACAAGCACTGCAATATTTTTGATATTTTGATCTCAGCAATGCTGACAAAAATGATCATTTTATATCTACAGATATTTTTAGAATGTGAGGTCCATCTTGGCTCATTCTAATAAAAAGTCATTACACAGAGAGCTATTCTTTGAGGAATTAGAATATTCATTTCTTTTTCTCATTCAGGAAACAAAAAATGTGCTCTCTTAATTCAGGGTTAGCTTAAAAAGCACATAAAGAATACCTAGTTTGAGTTTTCCAATATAATGTTTTAAATGGAGCACAAKAGGAACCTTAAAAACTAATGCAATTCATTGTTTCAGACACAGAGATAGTGACACAAAGATAATTTTTCAAAAACAAAGTTTTAAGATCTCTCTGGAAGTGTATTTATTATGATCCTAACCAAATAAATAAAAAAGCTATATATTTCACAATCAAACTTTTATGAAGTGTTCTTGGAAACCACAAGATTCACAAAAGTCTTCAACACATTTTATTATTGTGCAAAGAAAAAGGAAATACTTTCCAAAATGTTCTAAATTATTCAGATGCTTATTGCCTGATTCTATAAATACTTCATTAAAGGTAAAATTATTTTGGAACTATTTAGACATAACTGTTGGGATAGTATATAACTACGATATTGAAAATCCCATTAGGATTGATTCACATTCTTAGAAACTCAAATATCTTAAAATTTTAGCTCTACTAATCACTGTTCAAAGCTCTTGCTGCTTTGAGTGATGCTTAAGAACCTGTGAGCTTGAGACGCTTCCAAAATATAACACACTATTATAAAAAACTTAATTTTTACTCAATAAAAAGTGTTACATTTCCAAATTATATAAATTCTTCAAATTTGGCAAGTAGGTCAGGTTTTTTAATTGCAAAATGTTTCTTTTTGGAATATATCCTACGTCCCCTTCTTGTGTGTTTTGCCATAAAATAGGACATATGGAATATTTGATATACATTTTCTCCAGATAATAAAAATGTGTATTTCCCTTACACAGTACCCATATCACAACTGGTTATTAGCGGAAATAGAAATGATGTTGGAATTGAGGACATTCAGTGTCTTGAAACCGGAAGAAATTTTCACTGGATAACTTAGTCCTATCCCACCAAATGCATTTGTTCTCTGTTCATCTTGTGTTTTCACTGGAAAAATTTAAAGTCATCTACTGTCTCCAAACAGGTGAGAACAATTAACCCACCTCTATATCAAAAAAAAGGGACTATCTAGCAAGTAGTCGACTATTTAGATAATTGGACACAGTCATRGTTACTATCCAAAATATAAGTCCCTTGGGACTTAGAGTTATTTCTTAGGCATTTTTTAAGCACTAAGTAGGCATTTAGTATTAAGTATTTCACGCTGATTTCTTCACAAGGCTGTCTTTGCTCTGAATCATCATAATTATTGATTGTCTCATCAAATTTTTTAAGTAGGAAAAAAAGAAAAAAGGGAAGTGACCAAATAAATCTTTGGAATATAGTTTTGGGAGCTTTGAGATGTGTATATCCAAGATATATTGTACCTCTGTGGCTTGTCTGTGTGCAAAACAAGCTGCAATAAAAAAGGAAAACAAAAGAAAAAGGCATTTCAGAAATTCTAGCCACTACCTCTGAAAACAGATTATATAACAGCACAGCACTTTCCATTCATCATAGGGAAAAACATCTTCTCTTTCTATTTAGTTTTGCTTTCATTTCTGGCTCCATCCCATAAATAAATTGCATTATTTGCCTTTTATCTCTCTGGATAATATTTTATATAGCTTCTGYTCTGTTTGAGCTACTTACATGGACAGATGGACTGGAATCCTACCTGCTGGCAAGAGTTTAATTTGTGACAGAAACTCTACCAGTCTTTCTTACCTCAGGCTGTTTATGGCATGACACGAGGAACTATCATTTACCCRTGTGATAGTGGAGCAGATGTTGCTCTGCCCTGTTGCAATCTCCACCTGGCACCATTTGGGTTGCCTGTAGCTGTGACACACGCAGTCAAGAGGTCAGTCTGCATGTCACTGGTGCTCTTTAAAATGGCTAAAGCCTTTCCCTCTTGTCTATTTTTAGCCTAGTGGCAAAGAAAGCTTCATATCATTACTGATTAGAAGTAAGARAGTGAAATTCTGCTGAGAAGCCTTGTGGTTTCGGCTGAGGCAGCAGACAGTCCAGTCACTTCTCCCATTCAATTCAAATTTATCACTGAGTGTTTTTCAGTGATGGATGGTTGTACTGGCAACATAGCCAGGGGCAGAACAAGCAATAYTTGTGTAGCAGTTTCCTCTTTTTCTATTGCCAGGTGCATATCTGAGATCTCATGCTAGGATTTGCATGAAAAAGAACATGAGTATTGAACTTTCATTTCTTTAAACAGAATATATTTAAAAGGATTAAATTATTACATGGTAAAAAAATTACAAAAWTTTTTTTTTGTTTTGGTAGTTTTAAGCATTTGGATCCTACCATGCCACCCCAACCCCAGCCCCAGAGAGCAATTTAGGGTTACAGCATTTACTTAAGACTTCTGTGAATCTTCTTTAGCATTTCTTTCTCAATCCTTCTGGCTTTCAAAAAGGAGAGACTGTTTTATAAGTATACAGCAACCTAGACCTTATCTGCCAAATGACATGAAATATTCTCATCATGAATAAAAGAAAAGGTAGTTGAAACAAGTCTCTTTTAGCTCTTATTCAGCTCCCATTTCTAGTACATTTTCTCTTAATGTCTTTAAGAAAATTAAAGACTTAATGTAAAGCTGAAAAATGCTGGTAGGTTTACTCTCAATTCACCTGAAGTCTATCTGTAATTAAAACCTAAATGGGAACGAAAATAAATGGAAAGGAGTTGAAAACTGAGCAAAATTGGAGAGACATGACTTCAAGGAGAGGCTCTTTCTTCAAATAATATATATTAAAAATATAAAAMAAATAGCATACATTAGCACTGTCAAGGAAGGAATCTGCAATGATTTTCTGAAAGGTATTTATTGCAGGACAGGTTAGTGAAGTTATTTTTAGGATGAGGGGCTACTCACAGTTTATGGTGGCAAAACAAATCTGAGTTATAATTAGACACAGATCAATTTTATGACCAGCACTCTTTCAATTCTTTTTTYCCCCCCATTTATTCTATATTTTTGTCTTGATTTTTGAGATCAGAAGTCCATATCTATTTTTCCACCATCTTTATAACCAGTAAATCAGAAAAGCCTGACATAGGCAGGCTCAGTGAAGATTCTCTTCCCTGTGATGGTTTCTCCTCTGTTGCTCTAGTTGTTTATCACGAAGACCTGCAAAAATTAAGTGAGAGCAAATGTTTCACTTTCTGTGAAGTCTTGAAAATGTGACTTTAAATGTTCCAYTCAATCAATCTAAAATTGACAGTTCTTTCAAAGAAGCCAGAAGCAAACTGCCATGAACACCACTGGGACTCTGACCTAACTGCAAATGACTGAAGCAACACAGAAGTTGTCACCCTTGCACTGTATTCAGTCTAATCCAGAGTCATTGCCAGATGCTTGAGAGGAAGATGTAGTACAAAGACATAAAAATATCAAATGCCTGTTGTAAAAGGGAGCACAAATTGTCTGGCACACCACCTGATGTCTTTTTACTGCCCGTCATTTTACGTTAGAAAACCCTTTCAAAATAGCAGATATTCGGAGGCTGAAAAGAATTTGATTTTATATTTTACACCCTTTTTTTTTTTTTTTTTTTTTTTTTTTTTTTTTTTTTTTTTTTTTTTTTTTTTTTTTTTTTTTTTTTTT